>NC_056529.1:23690523-23708603 GCF_019175285.1 Sceloporus undulatus
CATGTGTCATTCTGCTGCCACCTGCCCTTCACTCACCTGGTTGTGCTTGTCAACCACAACAAGGTGCCGCAGACCTAGCGCCCGGAAGAGCTTGAAGACCCTGGGCAGGGAGGCCTCCTGCAAGGCAAGGCAAGGCACCGGTCAAGTCAGATGGACAGAAGGACACCATTACAAAACCCACCTTTGTGGCCAAGGGGACCCTCTCCATCCCCCCTCCTTCCCTAGTTGCAAATATATGCAAAGAAGGCAGCCTGGGAAACCCATCTGGAGCAACATCCTGGTTCCAAACTGGCCAGTCCCATCCGGAAACACTGGGAAACAGCCCCATTGCAGTCCTGTGGCTTTGCTGAAGCCCACTGGATTGGGGTCCCAAGAGCACTGGAAAGTCCACCCGCAGCTGCTCCCCACAATAAAAGGGACTGTCCTCCCCACACCCCAAGCATCACATCTCTGTGTCTTTTCAGCTACCCAAACCATGCATCTCCTATCAGAAGGGAACGGAGGAGGGGATGCCATTCTCCAAACCAGCATCCAAAAAAGTTGCAATCCAAAAGAGTCTCCAAGCTCTGGCTAGCCATTTCTTATTCCCAGCCGCCCCCCGAGACATTTGCACCTGTGGCACAGTGTAAGGCGAGGGGTTCATGAACTCGGTCAGGTCCATCATGCATTCCCGCTCGTCCTGGGAGACGTGGATGGACTGAATCGGGGGGAACCGGGGATAAGCGTCTCGGAAGTCCTTCAGCTTCAGACGGTGCTGCACCAGGCTCAGGTTGGCCCTTTCTACAAAGACCTGGAGGGAGAAGGGGGGCCAGGGGAACGACAAAATGGGCATCACCAGGGCAAGCAAACGGGCAGGAGATTATCCTTGAGATGTTTTGCAGAACGCCCATAAGTTTCTATGCAAAGATGTTTTTGCAAAAGAACACACAAACCCCGCAATCTCTTTCGGGGTCCCTGGAAAAAGCTTTACCTTGTGCTTCAGGAGCACAATCAGCTGGGAGCGCAGGATCAGGCCCCGCAGACCCGCCATCTGCAATAAGAACGAGGAAAGTTTAGTCCCTGGCTCCCTTGGAGGAAATCCTGGGATTTGTAGTTTGGAGAGGAGCCCTGGGGATTCCCTGCCAGAGAGCTCCAATACTCTTGGACTAGACCCGGCAGCCCCTAAGCCATAGACGTGTGGAGAGATAGGATATCATCATCATCATCATCATCGGCTGCTGGTTCATGGAGCTCCAGGAGGCCAGGTTTGAATCCCTACTGGGCCATGGAAACTCCAAGAGGTGACCTTGGTCAAGTCACACTCTCTCAGCTTCAGAGGAAGGCAATAGTAATCCTCCCCAAAAGAAATCTTGCTAAGAACCCCCCATAACAGGTCCTCCCTGGGGTTGCCATACTCAAAGGCACACAACAACAACACATCTCTGGCCCAATGGAGAAGGACCTGCCGGTCACCACACTGGACAGCACTGGACAAGAAGCTTCCAAAGACCCCCCAAAAAACCCAATGGCCCTCCTGACCTGGTCATGCCCAGGAATGTTCTCCACGACGGGAAAGCCGTTGTGGTTGGAAGCGGTGTGGCTCAGGACGTCCACAATGGTGCCCACCTTCTCGATCCTCCTCAGGCAGGTAACAGGTGTGCTCATCACTTCCCTGGAAGCGGAGCAGGAGAAATGGACACGAATGCACCCCACATGTGGACATTTAATCTCTTAACCCCCAGGAACCACATTTAGATTTTCCAGAGGCAGATGAATTGCAACTCCCAGCAGCCTTGCTCCTGCAGATGTGGAGCTGGAGAAGAGTGCTGATGATCCCATGCATGGCCCAAAAGGACAAACAAAATGGGTCCTAGAGCAGATCAGGCCAGAAATCCCCTTGGAAGCCAAGATGACTGTCAATTGCTGTATTTCAGCCACATCATGAGAAGACACAACTCATTGGAAAAGACAATAATGTAGAAAAGGCAGAGGTAAGTAGAAAAGGGGGAAGCCCATACAATGGACGGACTCCATTAAGGAGGTCACAGGTAGGAATTTGCAGGACTTAAGTGGAGGACAGAGGGGCTTGGAGATGCCTCGCCAATGGGATCGCCATGGGTTGAGGTGCACTTGTGGGCAGTTAACAACAACAACAGGGAATGGATGTGCTCTTGGTCCAGGCCAGGCTTCGTCGTCTTACCTGGCAGTGAAGGAATGGGAGGTGACTGGAGCCTCCCAATGCAAGAAGGGGACGCTCTGGAGCTGGATGTGCATGTCGTACAAGCCCTGCCATGGAAGGAAAAGGACTTTTCAATGGTCAGTCCCTGGGACTCTCCCGCTTCCCACAGTGACCCTCAGGGAGGCCACAAGAGAGGTCAGAAAAGGTCACACTGACCAAGAAGGACTCTCCTTGGGGGCTCCATACACCTAACAGAAGCCAACCAGACCTTTTCCTTCGGCTGCACCGTCTTGCTTCTCACCTCAACAAAATAATCCCCCACGATCTTTGCCGTCATCAGCACCAACATGATGGGGAATCCGTAGGTGACGTTTCCCGTGGCCTCCATCATGATGACCGTCAGGCTCAGCGTCATGCGCACGATCCCACCTGGCAGTGGGAGACAAAACTGGGTTGGCACCGCTCAGCCTGCTCCGTCGTCTCTTGCGCTAGGGTCACAGGGCTGGAGGAGATGGCTTTTGGGGGATGCCGTTTCCTCACTTACCCAGCTGTGCCGCGGCTCCCATCAAGGCGTACTTCCCAGGATCGGCCCAAATCTGCAAAGTCCAGCGTAAAAGAGGGAGACGTTACAACCGCAGGACATTAAGGGCTGTGCGAAGGAAAGCCCCCCCCCCCCAACAAAATCCCACAGAGATAAAGGATCTTGGGAAACCTTTTTTAATCCAAGGTACTCCAACCTCTCCGTCCCCCCAAAATGCCAAGCATGCCAGGCCAGGCTGACTTACCCAGCTGTTTGTGGCATAGGAAAGGGAGATGCCAAAAAGGCGTCCCCAAGCGGCCCCAATGAGCAAGGAGGGGATGAAGACGCCGGCCGAGACGGTCAGCCCATAGGTCCAGCAGGCCAGGAAGAAGTACATCAGGGTGAACATGCCCAGGGTCATGGGGTCATAGGTGCCTGGAAGTGGCAGAGAGGGAAGAGGAGGGAGGAGAGTGTCATGCCCCATGTCTTCCCAAATTGGGGGGCAAACCCCTGGGCAGCCATGCCTCACTGTGGTCCCTGCTTTCCCCCAAGCCAAGCTCCCTCCATTTTGTCAACAAGACTAGGGATTAGGGAAACATGTCCCTTATAGGGCTGGAAGGTGTCCCTTTTTGCAAGGGATATATTTTAGTTTGGGGACGAGAAATCTTGTCCCTCATAGGGCTGGCAGGTGTCCCTTATTTTATGAGATCCCCCTATTTGAGACTGGAAAGCTTTTCCTTTTATATAGACTGAGCATGATGCCAGTGGGTCCTTCAAAAAGACATCACTGCATGCCATATGTTAGAGGACGACATGGCAAAGTAAATGAATAGGTTGGAAATGGGGATGATTTCAGTCCCTCGCCTCCCAGCGTTTGCTAAGTGAAAAACCAGCAACCCATAAAAATTCTTAGAGCAAAGAAGCCCCGATCCAGGAAACTCCCAGGAGTCCAATATAGCAATTGGGATTGAGGCACAGAAAGAAAGGGGTCTTTGTGGTCTCTGTCTTTCCACTTTTCTTTGTTTCCAGACTATAAAAGGTTAGGACCGTTTCCAGAGCAGCTGCCTTTTGAGTCCCAAAAGCGAGTGGGCGAAGCATCTGCGGCTCATGAGGCGATCCACAGACCCAAAGCCAAAACCCTCCTTTGTTCTTTCCCCTACAAACAGGGTCAGGGGTCCAAAAGACCACTCAGTCAGTCCCAAAGCCATGTCAGGATTTGAACTCGACACCTCCTGGGCAAAATCCTAGGACTCTTTCCATACTGTCCCTCTCATTTGGAGATTATATCTCCTCTCCAAAAAAAGCAACAACACAGAGATGATGCTGTCTTGGATGAAATGCACTTGCTCTGTGCATTTGAACAGCATATTTAATGAACATCACAGGCTGTTAAGTCTTCATCTGGGAAACCCATCCCAGGCTAGACGAGGCCTGAAGAATTTAGGAAAGAGGATCAGATCCCCCTATTCCTCATCTTTGCAACAAGAGCATCAGGTAAAGCTTTTAAGAGAAGAGGAGCCAAGGATAAGAGAGGAAGAAAAAGCCCTTGCAAAAACTGCTAAGGCTTCAGGAATGCAAGGCTAAGATCCAGCAAGTTTTGGAGCAAGAGGAGAAAATGATAAAGGATGCAACAAACTGCCTTTTGCAAAAGGAGGAGAAAAGCCCACCTTCCTTTGCTTGGTAGCAAAGAAAGAGGTCTGCGTCTCTCTGACAGAGAAAGGCTGAATATTTCACAAAACCGCAAATCCCAGGATCCCATTGCATTGCACCATGGCAATAAATCAGTGTTAAACTGCATTAATTCTGCAGTGCAGATGCAGCCAGGGTTTGGGGAAACACTGTTTTACCAAAAAGCAGCTTTTCTTAGCCTGCTGGATTGTCTTATCCTCTGCTTTCAAAATGGTTTTCAATTTTAGACTTTCATTCCTATCACGGGGCAGGGACCACTGACCTGGGGGATCGTGGAAGAGGCGGACGACGCTCTTTTCGGGGGTGTTGAAGAACGCAGCAGCCATTGCGTTGTATTCGCCATCAGGGCAGAAGAGCTGAGCGGTGTTTTCGGGGGAAAGGAGAAGTCATCCATCATTGCATTTAGTCAATCAATTACTCAAATTTATTTTTAGCTTCACTCCGCTCTGGGCCCACAACAAACTCCAACTCCCAGAATTCCATAGCCTTGAGCCAGGATGCTCAAAAGTGGTGCCAAACCGGGTTGTTTCTCCAGTGTGGATGCAGCCCAGGTGTCATTTTGTCCCCAGGCCAGGCATCCCCACGGCACCAGGAACGTCCTTCCAGTCCATGGGAACCTCCGTCCGGAAGACACCCTCCAAAGACCACCCCATAAGCCCCTCTTCTCACCTGGAGGGAGTAAGCCATGCTGTTCCCTTGGAGGGGCTGGCAGTCTCTGGAGGTGTAGATCATGACAAAGGCCACCGCCGCGGTCACAGCCCCCACCAGCATGGCCTCGACCACCTGGAGGCACGGCCGGTGGATGTACCTGGTGCGAAACACGGGAATCAACCCTGGTGCCAAAGCAAACCGAGGGGAACACAGGTGATGCAGAACATCCAGCCGAAGAGGGAACCATCTCTAGCAAGTTATATTTGCAAAAAGAAGCACAACACACACAGACAGAGCTACTCTTCCTTTCCTTTCTCTTGCAAAAACTCACAGCTCCCCAGATGTAACCTCTCCATGCTTTAAATGCAACGAACCTCAGTGGTCCATGAACTCTGCGACCAAGTTGGAGATTCGGCTAAATGTCCGACTCTGACGTCCTCCAGGCAAACAGAGTTGCCACTGTCTTTAAGCTAACTTTGTATTATGTTTTACTCATGTTACTTCCTTTGCTTTAAGGTAAATACAACATATCTACCCTACTTCTTCTACCTCTAGGACCCTCCAAGGGTTGCAGAGAAGGCAAGAAATGCCACAAACTTATTTCAAGCAACTTGAAGATTCTGGAAAGAGGTTCATTAATGCTCTGGAATTCTTGGCTGGAAAGAAATGGCAATCCAGTGGGTCTGAAGGGATTTGCAAAGACTAGTCTTTGGTGGGCCACCAATGGTCCGCTTTGAACCTATGGAAGAGGACTATAAAAAGGAGATTTGTTCCCCAGCAGATTCAAGCTTTCCTAACCCAGCGGCGACTGTTTCCCCAAATATCTGGCAGCCTTCCATGCAAAGTGGGCGGCCGCAGAACTGTCCCGATTTGTCTCCTTCCTACAAAAGCAAAGCCAAGGCCGACGCCAACAGCAACGCCTCCGCAACCCTTGGGAACAAGACCGAGGGACTTAGCAAAAGTATGAAGCAGAGATGCCCAAAGTGATCTTGCAGATTCCTGGCTCAGTCTGCATCCTGGAACTCACTCAGTTCACAAATAAGTGTATCCCTCGCAGGAAAGGTGCAATGAACCAAGGGCAGCAGGCTCTAGTGGAGCTATATTTTTCCTAGCAGGTCTTGGACCTTGCTCTTATTGCAGGGTCCAAGAAACATGGCCTCCTTCCTAATTTCTAGGTTGCCTCTGTGTGAAAAATCACGCAGAACGGATGGTGTTTTGGAGAGGATGAGTTTAGTTTGTATCTTTTAAAAGCATGCTTCCAAACGTGTTTTGAAACTATTTTCAACTTGTGTTTTCAACAGACTTATTTAACTTAAAAACAACAATAACAACACCACACCACACTCTTTTGCATTAATAAAGGTTTGGTTTTGGCTGTACAAGAGACAGTGTGGTATAGTGGTTAGAGCCTTGGACTCTGAAAACCAGGGTTCAAATCCCAGCTCAATCACAGAAACTCACTAAGGGGCAAGAAGTCACACTCTCTCAGCCTCCTCAAGGGAAGGCAATGGGAAAACCTCTCTTAATAAACTTGCCAAGAAAACCCCACAATAGGTTCACTGCTAAGTCAGAAATGACTTGAAGGCATGCAGCAGCGACAACAACAACAACAACAAGATGAGCTGGAGACGTTTTAAGAAGCAGGTGGGTGCATTTGTGCAATTCCTGGCCCTTTGCTTTGCAGCTGAGCATCCCAGGCGCCTGCCAGGTTCTCCTACCTGATCCGAAACATGGTCAGCCAGTAGTTCAAGGCGTTGAACAGGGCTCCAAGGACCCCACCTGGATCCAAAGGAAAGAAAACATCTGGGTCCAAAGGACTAGGGAGTCGGTTCCAACCTCCTGATGTCCATCGGGTCAGAAATGGTCACCTGCCACATCCCTGTCCAGCTCCCAGCCCTTAACAATAACGATAATACTAAATATCATTTATATCCCGCCTCTCCAGTTGGATCAAGGCGGCTTCCGATAAGAATAAAATACAACACAAATGCAACAAAATACCGCATAAACCCATTCTCCTTCCCTCCGACACACACTTAAAATTCCCAATTAATAGTCATAATGATGAGGAGAAACTGGGTTGCAAGGAGCCTGCCTTCCATCGCCATCATCCCTCTTTGGATGGAAAGCTCCCCAGTTGCTGCTGGGGATGCTGGGAATTTAAATCTTTTTAAAAGGGGGTCTCCTTACCCACCATCCCCATGAAGATGAAAATCGGGATCTCCTGGATCGTGTACCCCATTTTCTGTAAGGAAAAGTTGGAAAACCTTATAGAAACCGAAACAAGATGAAGAGAACGAATGAACGGATGGACGGAGAGAAAGAGGAGCAAGGTCCGCACCTCGGAGTCAAAGCGGCCAAAATTGATGAGTCCAGGGCTGGAGAGGTCCCAAGGGTTGCCTTTGTAGATGCTCAAAATGGAGTTCAAGGTGAAGGTGGAGATCATGGAGGCAAAGAACTGGAGGAAGAATAGCAGAAAGAGATAAAGAGGTTTATGGAGCAATTGCGCCAAAGGTCTTTTCTTCTTCCCTGCATTTGCTTAAAAACAAAACTAAATCAGCAATATATGATATATTTGATGTAGCATTTATGAAGATTCATAGACAAAGAACGGAGAAAAGTAAAGAATTTATTATTATGGGTAAATGGAAAATCTTGAATCATGACAAAGAAATGGGTCTTGGAGGAAATCGGAAGTCATGTTTTATGTTCGATGTCGGTGTGTTTTATTTTGCTTTAGGTGGATGCATCAGACGTAATGTCGTGTTGTATAAAAGTGTATAAGATGTGATTTGATGTCGTCTTATTTTTAGTGTCCTAATAAATAAATAAATTAAAACCAAAAACCCAAAGCTAATCCTGGAGGTGCCACTCACTATTCTCCATGTCAGGAACTGGTTCCAAAAAGAGGCGCCTTCCTCCAAACTGAACAGAACGCCGCCTTTAGTCCAAGGAAAAAGCAAAGCAACGCCAATGAGCAACGCTCCTGGAAACGGCAGGTAAGTCTCCAAATCCCGGCACAGAAAACAGCAGGACCCACCATCAAGTCATCTTTGGTGCCCCCCCAGCCCCCACTTCTGGGACCTTCTTCCCATATTTATTACTTATTATATTTATTTATCATTTACTGTCTGTTGTATTTATTTGTATCCCACTCTTTCCCCAGAACTGGGACTCCCAGACAGCTTCCCATACAACTGAGAACCTCCACTTCTTTAGCCAACTTTAAGGCTGGACTATTTGTTTTATTTTTCATTGTGGGAACCAGCCCTGTCCCAAAGCCTGGGGAAGAGACTTTGCTTGGATTGCAACTCCCAGAATCCCCCGGGCAGAGAGAGAAACTGCAGCAGACCGTTCTGAACCCAGAGGTCTGGAGATGGAGAACTGAGGCATTTACCCACAGGAGCCCCAAAAGCGGCTGAAACACCAGCCGCAGCTCCGGCCGAGACGAAATCCCGTTTCTCAGTGTCTCTCCGGAAATATTCAAAGATCTGAAAGCAAACAGAGAAGCCATTAGCTCTTTGCAGGCAAACCTACAATGCAAAACCCTTTGTATTAGAGCTGGGCCAGTTGTGGACCTCAGGCCCTCCATCTGTCCCAGTTTTGGGAGGAAAGTCTGGTGAATCCTCTGCTTTCCCACTTTCTCTTTCCTCCTCCTCCTTCTATTTTCCCACTTTTGTCCTCAGCTTACTTCAATTGCTGCAAACTTGAGTTCAAAGCCCAAAAATAGTTTGCACTAGAATCATAGCACTCATTTAACTCATCCAAGGAAGAAAGGAGAAGGAGAAATCTTGCCCTCCCCAGTTTGTTTGGGCAAAAGCAAACTTCTGCATTCTTTCCTAGCTTGTCTGTTCTTCCTCATTAATAACTTTCAGCATTTTGCCCACATTCTGATGTTGCTTGATATACATGTCCTGGGTTTTTTTCCCCTGCAAAATGCTGGAGGGTATGAGACCTTCAGGTGCTTTTGGAGACTAAAGGGGACTGAAGGGATAAAGGATGGTTGCAGTGTTCGGGAGTCCGGTGCAAAGCAGGTGCAGCCCCCAGATGTGAGGATGCTGCCCATCCTTTGCTAGTCCAAACAATTACAGGGTTCAAGCTCCTCAAAAGGAAATGGAGAGCAACCAGCTGCCATGGTTCCCTTCCTGGGGCAAAGAGGACTAACCTTGAAGTCTCTCTTTAGGGAAGTGGAGCGCCCTTGAGAGATGCCGGCCGCAATGACTGCTCCGGAGTGAATCATGGGGCCTTCCTGGAAACCAGAGAAGCAGAAGTCAGAGGAGACTGAGGGGGAAACCTGGCTGCAGAGACACAATCTGGACTCTCTCCCCTGCAATTGCATTCAGGAACCAGAGACCCAACTTACAGGGAGACACACTGGAGGCCACCCGCCTTCAGTCCAATCCAGGGAGACTCAGAGGGACAACATCCTTGTTGTTGTTGTTTACTGTTGTCAAAGTCAGCTTCAACTTATGGCAGCCCTACAACCCACTAATATCCATACACTTAAGGTGGCCTTTGCATTTGCAGTGCAATAGATGGAAATTGGGTGCAAGGCAATCTAAGCATGCAGTGGACATCTTCCAGGTGGAAAGTGCTTTTTTCCAGAATGCGTTTCCAAAAAACCAGGAACAACCAGAGGCAAGACGGGAATGGGGCTTCCTTCCCCCTTCTCCCCTCCATTACCTTTCCAACTGCCAGGCCTCCGACCACAGAGAAAATCACGCCACAGACTTTAACCACCAGTGTCTGCAAAAGAAGAATAAAAAGCAATGCTCCTTTCCTAGTTCCCTATTCAAGGCAAAACCTGGCGCCGTTCATTCAGTTACTAAGCAGCATGACGCAAGACAGGAGGGTCCATGCCTAGCCTCTGGGAAACTGGCTGCAAACATGTTTGCAAAACAAACCTATGCACAGATTCCAAGGGAAATGGAGGAAGAGAACTAACCTCCTTCATGTTAGTCTGGAATATCAGCACGCAAAGGGATCTTGCAGCCCCTTTGAGATTCAATGTGCAAAAGACGTTGCACCATGAGCTTTCATAGACTTGAGCCTAGTTCCTCAGATGCAAGGGTTGGAAAGGGAGAAGTTGGTAGCATGAGCTTTCCTAGACTTGGCCTCCTTCCTCAGAGGCATGGCTTGCAGGAGTCGGGGGGCTTTAGGGACCTTCAGAGTAGAGTCTGGGGGGCCACAGCTTGCTAAATAAAAGCTACCGGCCGAGGGGTGCAAAGGGTGCAAACCCAAAACCTGCCCAGCCGGAGGGCCAGAGCCCCTTACCTTCAGCCGGACCACGTGGGGGATCTTGACGCCGTTGAGGTAACACTTGATCTGGGGGATGCCGCTGCCGGCCGCCACGGGCTGCAAAGATGGATGAAACGGGCTCAGGCCCCAAGTCTCAAGCGACAGCCTCCATCGCCCAAAATGGGGAGCAGCCAGACATCCCACCAAACAACACAATGGGGTCCTTTGGTCCCTTGACACCTGAGTCTCTGTCGCTCACTCAGAAGGATGCCATAAAGTCCCTGATTATAACGGATGGCCCTTATCTGAGAGCTGGAAATCATGTCCCTTTTAGGGTTGGAACCCCCCCTCCATTATGAAGGATGCCCCCCACAATGACACACACAGAATACAAAACAGTGTTGCAGAAGCCAAGCCTAGGCAGAGCCCTACCTCAATAAAAGCAACAATAGCAGAACCGACCATCACAAAACTTGCATTCAGGGTGGTCCAGAGCAGCAGCGCAAAGGACAAGTTGCCCGTCTCTGTGAATTTGTCGATATCTGGAGGAAAGCAGGTCAAGGAGGGAAACGATCACGGAGGACAGGTTGTGGTTGTGGTTGTTGTGTGCCTTCAAGTCATTTCCAACTAAGGCAAACCTATCACAGGCTTTTCCTGGCAAGATTTGTTGCTGCTGTTGCTGTTGATGTTATACTTCTTTGTATTCCGCTTTTCCCATTAAAAACGTACAAAAGTGACCACTTAAAATGGTATTAAATGGTGGGTGGGTTTCTGGGACATTGTATGTTATTGTATTTTAACGCTTTAATGTTGTTAGCTGCCTCGATCTTAATGGAGAAGCGGGGTATAAATAAATAAATATTAATATTATTAAACTATTACAATATTAAAGCAGCTTAAGTACAGCATCCCCAGGATGTTCTTCAAAAACCTTCTGGATCTTGCTAGTGCAAAGGAGTCATTAATATAAATGGACTCTTTCTGGACCATGGTTAACGTTTGACCACTTGACTACAGGGACTCCAACGCCCATCTGCCTGGGGCCCAACTGACCACACAGGTGAAAAGACCCCCTGAAGCCCCCTCCCCATGACGGGTCTTCCAAGGGCAGGCAAAGGGCATTTGGGGCAAAAGGGGGGTCTCCCAAAGGATACTGCCTTTCACCACTTTGTACTTCATCCCGGCAATGTACTCCACCACAATGTCGATGAAGCAAGCCACGAGGCCGGTCAGGATCCCGATCATAGCGCAGATCACCCAGCGCCGGATCTCCACCGTCCGGAAAGCCTGCAAAACGGGGAAATCACAAAACAGAGTCGGATGGAGAGTCCTCAAAAGCATACCCCAAATTAAACTCTTTAGGGGTCTGGCGGCACAACGCAGCTATTATCATGTCCACATTAAATCTAACCATTCTGCCCCACAAAGCTTCTGAATTCAATACCAGATTCATAATATTCAGCTGCCTGAAAGCCTCAGCATGTTTTTATTTCCAAAGCAAGATTCTAACCCTCATCCATACAAAGATTTGGGGCAATTCCAGAATCCAGGAGACCCCAAGCAGGACTCCAGGGACTGGCATCAGAAAAGCCAAAAGTTATAGTTTAAGGAAATGAACCCTGGGAGGCAGGACATTATTTCTTCTTAACTTTAATTACTTGTCTGTGAATGTTTAATGGGATGAACCCAAACTGGGAGAAAGGCAGGAAAGTAACCATACCATCGGCCCTCTGTGTCCATGGCTTCAAAATATTGGAAAACATATAACTTCCAAAAAGCAAACCTTGATTTTGCCATTTTCAATAAGGGAGATGATTTTACTAGACTGTTGCATTTAATGGGACTTAAGTAACTTCCCAATCCCTGCTTGCAACCAAATGCCAGAGCCAGAGGCTTTGGGGCCACAATTTCTGGGACTGTGGGGCTGACCGTGTGGTTGATGCGCTTCTCTTCCTCCAGGAACAGCTGGTTCTCACAGTTGTCATAATCCAGGCTCTGGAAATGGGGAGAAAGAAAAAGGGGTCCTTTACTGGGAGAAGAGGAAGATCCAGGGGTCTGCCATTGTCCCCCCGCAACCATGGCACAACTTTCCTTGTGCAAAGCAAACATTTGCTCCAGAACTCTCAGGAAGCAAGAGACGGCTTTCACGTTGCAGACCAAGAAGCCAGAGAATTTCTCTATTGTTGCAGACCAAGATCCAATGGGGACTTTTGGGTTTATAAGCAAGTTGTGCTTATGACATACGAACATGACATGCAGGAGATGCAGTGAGCTTTTTTCCTGCTGCTCCAGAGATTAAAACACATACCAATGGATTATAATAGCAAGAGATTCCACCTTAACGTTAGGAAGAACCTCTTGACTAAGAGCTCTTTTGAGAGCGGAGAGGTTGGATGGGCGCCTTTTAGGAATGCTTTAGTGTGGTTTTTCCTGCATGGCAGACAGGGCTTGGAGTCTATGACCCTTAGCATCCCTTCCAGGTTTAATACTCTGTGATTCTAAGCATCCCTCCCCAAACGCCAGGAACGCAAACCCTTTCCTGTCTCACCTCATACTTGAGAGAGAGGAGCTTCTCGCTGTGGGGGATCTCATGCGGAAAAGGACGGGCGGCCTCCGCTTCCTGCAAGACACAGCGTTTGCTTTATTTTTAATTTCAGTCTTATGCATACCCTGCGTTGGGTATAAACATTCACCATTTGAGTTAAAACCAAATACAGTCAGTCCTCCATAAACACATATTCAAGCATCTGCGGCTTGAAAATATACTTTTAAAAATATATATCATTTCCAAAAAGCAAACCTTGACTTGGTAATTTTATAGCAGGGGCACCATTTTACCAGCCATTGCATTTAATGAGACTTGAGCATCCTTGGATTTTGGAATCCACAATGGGTCCTGGAAGCAAATCTCAACGGATACCAAGATCCCCAATGAACCAATAGAGTCAGAGCTTGGCTCTTCAGTGGTGCCCAGCTCTGGCCTTGGCACTGACTGGCATGGCACCTGGGGCACCCCCTTGACCACTTTCCTGGACTCTCTCGGACATACCGTTTCGTGGTCATCGTTGAGGTCCACGTTGCTCAGGCGTCCCAGTCGCGACGAAGAGGAGGATGATGTGAGCTGAAGAAAAGAAGCAACAAGTCACCACCATCCCTTCTTCTTGCTTTATCTCCTTGGAATATTTGACTATCTGCACCGACCGTTTTGTTTTATTCTGCAGTATGTGTGGTTGCATTTTAATATTTAGCACCGTGTTTCAACATTTTATAGTACTGGAAGCTGCAATCCAAAAGACACATTTCCAAGCTCTGGTCCTTAGTGTCGCACCATTGTATTGATTTGTTTTTACCTCTTTAATTCGTTTTTATGATTTATAGGGACTCTATCATGGCAAGGTTTGTTCAGAGGAGGTTTGTAATTGCCTTCCTCTGAGGCTGAGAGAGTGTGACTCTATGGGTTTCCATGGCCAAGTGTGGATTCGAACCCTGGTCTCCAGAGTCATACTCCAAGACTTAAACCACTCCGCTATGCTGGCTCTTTGCACCATTTTTTATATTACTGCAAGTCGTCTGGAAAGTAGTGGCAAGGTGTGCATCATTAAATTGTATTCAAGCGTCACAAACAGGGAACAAAATGTGCACAATGCCCAAGGGAATCGTATTGCAGTCCAGTTAAATTCTCTTCTTCTGCTCTCTGCGCCGCAATGGTCCAAAGAAATCCCACAATGGCTTTGTGTGGGTTGTGCAATGAAGCCCCAACAAGTCCCATCTTGCACAAGAGGCTCATCGGGGAGGAGAAAGAGGAAAAGGTGGAGTGAAACTCGCTGGCTGGAAGTGGCACCAACTGAGCGGACCTTCCCAAAAAACCAAGGGCCCATGCCCTCCAAGATTTCACAAATGCAAACTGGGGTGCATGTGCCAAGAAACATCGGGGTGTGTTCAAAACGGCAAAAGCTATGAATGAGGAAGAACACACAAACAAAGAAAGGCTGCAGCAGTTTGCGTTTGCAAAAGAACTATTCTGTCCCTTTTCTTCTCTCCTCTTTGCTGAGTTTATTAAATGCAAACTCCTTTTGCACTTTGAAGTCAGTTTGCAGCAATGGAAGAAAGCGAAGGAAAAAGGGGGGAAACTGGAGGAGGAGAGAGAAACCGGGACATTTGAAAATGCAGCTGACAATAAATGGGATGGCAGGGGATTAATAGGGAATATCTCTACTAAATTGGGAACGTTGGTGGTTTTGCAATGGAAACCAACTCAGGACAAAGGAAAAAAGTGGGGGGAGGAGAGAGAAATGGGGACATTTGAAAAGCAGCGTTGGAAGTGGGAGGGCAGGGGATGAATGGGGAACAAGGTCCCTTCCAGATCCAGACATTGGAGGCTATGGGGCCCTGCCATTCCTTGCTGCACTAAAAAATAAGTTGCACCCCATAAGAGCAGATCACCCCAAGAGGAAGGGCTCAAGGAGTTATCACCCGCCATAAGCTCCGACTTGTGGACACATGCGGTGGACAAAAGGCCTGCAGCGCGGGTCTTTCGGCTTTATTTCTGACTGTTTTAGGGCCAAAGAAGTCACATTTTCCCAAGGACAGAGCTTTCCCTCTGGCCTAAAAGCACAAGACCAGCCAAGAAAGGCCTTGCTAAGATCCTCTCTGCCAGATTTCCGTGGGCCATCTCTCTCTGCTTTGAACAAACAGGGAAGTGCTCACCCCCCTTTTTCATTGGGAGCATGTGACGTTCCCAAAGACAAGGAGGGCTTCTCTCTTTGGACAGTTGTGGGTCTTTGCGGTCCCAGGCGCCATGGCTCTCCTCTCCGAAGGGAAGCCGGTCAAGCGCTTTGAATTAAGGGCCAAATTGGAGGCAGTCAAGGAGGCTGTTGTGAGTGTCAACATCTTGTATTTGCAGAAGCAACAGCCCTTTGGAAGTCTGCCGAAATTGGGATGCAAGAGACCGGGCAAAGTCCAGGAACAGAGCTCTGCGGAGGGTCTTTCCTTTGAGGCCCAGAGATGTGGGGCGACATGGGAACAGGGCCTTCTTGGTTGCATCACCTCCGTTGTGGAAGGCCTTCCTTCCCCAGAAAGACCCCTTTGGCCCCAAGACCACTGCTGTCATCCCTTCTAGGTATGTTCAAGCTTTCTTCAGCGTTTGTGTGTGTGTCAGTCAATGAGTTTCCATGGCAGGGATTGGAACCCTGACCTCCAGAGTCACAGTCCAATACTCCAACCACTCTGCCAGCCTGGCCATGCCTCTTTACTGCGCCATTGCACTGAATGGGGCTGGAGCATCCATGGATTTGGGGACCCCAACGTCAGTGGCTACCAAGGGCCCACCCTGATATTCAGAATGATGATGATGATAATAATACTCCATTGCATATAATGAGACTTGAGCATCCATGGATTTGGGTCTCCAGAGAGGGTCCTGGAACCAAACCCTAGTAGTGGATACCAAAGGGCCATAATAATCACCACCACCAGAACAGTAAGAAAGAATACCCCATTGTACATCATGGGACTTGAGCATCCCTGGATTTGGGTCTCCATGGCAGCAGGTCCTGGAACCCAAGCCCCGCAGAGACCAAGGGCTTTCCTGAGCCTAAAGAGTCAACAACAACAACAGCACTAATACGGACCCATTGTATGTCATGGGGCTGGGAGCAGCTTCCTGGGCTCCTGCTGCCTAGGAGGGCCTCCTTCCCCAGGGCTTGGAAAAGGGCCTTTTCAGGGCCTGCCAGAGTAGAGACCAGCCAGACTGGCACAGGGCTGGGAAGGGCACTCTGCCCATGCTCGGTCTCCCTTGGGAGGAGCAGCCCTCCGCTCACCTGCTGCCTGCTCCGGGGGGAGCCTCCTCCTGCTCCTGCTCCTGCTCGGCTGCCGTTGAGGAGGAGCGGGGTGGCCTCGCCCTGCTGGGGCCCCGGGTCCCTCTCCCGCTCCCTCCCGGACCAGGAGACCTTCTTGGAGACGTTGGACATCGCGGCGCCCCTGGAAGGAAGGAAGGAGGGATGGAGCCCCGGCAGCTGCTGGGACAGGGGCAGCCCTCCTCACGTGACCCGGCGGCCACAGCTGGGAGGAGGGCAGCCACGTGACCCCTCCCCTCCAGGTGCATGCTGGGAGTTGTAGTCTCCTCCCACCCAGAACCCCAGCTTTGCCCAGGCCTTCCTCCTCCCTTCCTGGCTGGGAAGAAGAGGCTTCATTGCATTGCATTTCTTGTGTCGGATTCCTTTTTAACAGTTACTGTTTTAATGGCATTATTTTTAATTGTTTTTTAAAGTGATTTTATATATTTATATAAAAACACATTAAAACAACACTTTAAAGAACACTTAAAATCCAAGTAGAACAGGAATTTATATATATATATGTATATGTGTACAAACACATGATATAAGAGACTAGTCCAGTGCTCCAACCACTCTGCCATGCTACTTATTTTGGAAGCACTGGAAGGGACCCCCAACAAAGAGATCTGTAGTTTGCTTTGGCTTTTCCAACAGCCGCCTTGTGCCAAAAGGGCCCGAAATCGGTGCAGATGCTCCAGCCGGCCGATCGGTCTCTATGGGCTGGACATCCGCAGCTGGAAAATAGTATTTGAAGCATATACATTCCAAGAAGCATTGCCATTTGGCCATTGAAGAGAAAGGAGGCCTCTCTTCTTGGCTAAGGCGCCATATTTAATGGGATTGAGCATCCGTGGATTTTGGAACCCAACCCCAGCGGATACCAAGGGCCCACTCTATCCTGACTTCTTACTCCTCTCTCTTCCTAGCCCTCTCCTGGGTTGCCATCGATTCCTGCTTCCTTTCTCCTCTCCAACAGTCTCCCTGGAAGTCTGCAAAAAGGCAGGGAGGAATCAGGAAAAGCACATTTGAAAATGCAGTGCAAGAACAGACCAGATGGATGACTCAGGGTCTCATGCCCCATCATCCTCAGCATCGTGGCTGCTGGTCTTTCCATCCCGGCCTCTTCCTTTCCAGCCACGTGGCCCGCCTTCAAGGGTCGGCGTGGCCTCCTTTCCCTCCTGACCTCTGGGAAGCCAGAAAGCAAACCGGATCAAGAGGCCTCCAGTCTTTCTCCCTTCATGACGCAGGACAAAATAAGGGTGCAATGAAGTCACGGGTTAGGAATAGAGTTACTTTATTGAGGTACTAAAATTGCCTTCCTTCTCCCGGGTTATATATCTCCAAAGCTTGCTTTTTGGCATTTTGAGGAATGCATCGTTTCCAGCAAATGTCCGCATCTTACGCTTTCGCCTCACAAAATCCTAAGAAGTGTTATTTTTAAACAGCGACAACAAAAAAGGGGAAAGGATAAACAGGGCTGCAGTTACTGAAACAAGTTCATTTAGCTTTTGTTGCAAGGAACAGCATTATTTCCCAAAGATGAAAGTGTGAAACAGGAAAGGAGTTACTTTTAAAAAAGCAAATGGCTCCCAAATGCTGCAAGTCAGAGCTTGGAGGCAGGATGACGGGGTTGCACTCCATCTCCCAGAATCCTGCAGAGCACAGCTGGCTGGGGGATTCTGGGAATTGGAGTCCAATTATATCTAGTCAGCCCTCCTTATCCACAGACATTTTTATTCATGGATTGAAGCATTTGTGGCTTGAAAATATATTTTTAAAAGTACAAATCCCAAATAGCAAACCTTGATTTTGCTGTTTTATATAAGGGTCACCATTTTGCTAGGCATTGAATTGAATGGGACATAATATCCACAGCAAGGGTCCTGGAACCAAGCGTGGAGACCAAGGGACCACTGTAATAATAATAATAATAATAATAATAATAATAATAATAATAATAATAATAATAATAATACCCCATTGTACA
>NC_056529.1:23708613-23836886 GCF_019175285.1 Sceloporus undulatus
TAATGGGACTTGAGCATCCACGGATTTTGGTATCCACTGAAAATCCAGGAACCAATCCCCAGCAGATACCAAAGGCCCACTGTAGTAGTAGTAGTAGTAGTAGTAGTAATAATAATAATATCCCATTGTATATAATAAGACTTGAGCATCCACAGATTTTGGTATTCACAGGGGTCCTGGTACCAAAGCCCAGCAAATACCAAGGGTCCACTGTATGTATATGTGTGTGTATATATATACATACATATACGTATGCTTTGAAATGAACAGTGTTCAGCAATGCGCTTGAGTTCTCTTTCTGCTCTTTGCTAGTTGATTCTGCAACACCGAACCGCCTGAACCTCTCAGTCTGCTGGGTCTTTATTACTACTATTATTATACAATTGTATTTTGCAACCAAGATTGCTCCTTCATGGGCCTGACTTTCCTGGGGATTGTGGACACAGAGTCCTTCCTTCAGCGAGGCCATTGCCATGAGACCTTTCAGGGTTAAAAGACCCCACTAGTGATTTGGGCCTGGCCATGGGTTCAGTTTTCAGGCGTGGGGAAATCAAAGGCAGTGTTCAAGGCAGGCGCAGTCCACTTTCTCCGCTGATCCATGGAGAGCGGAGACGTTGGCCAGGGTGAGGAGGGGGCCGCGTGGCAGGCCATTTCCGACTGCGATGCCGGAGACCTCCCCGGGTGCCAGGATGCGATCCCACAAGGCCAGGCCTGCCAGGAAGCCGACAAACGATTCGGAGGGTTCGAAACCGCCACCGAGGCTATCTTGCTCTTGACCCAAGATGAGTGACCCTCCTGGGGGGATCTCATAACCCTTCCGGAAGTGGGAGCCCATGGAGACCACCCTCCGGTCCACATAGAACCAGTAGCGCCCCTGGATGGAGGACCAGAGGACGCAGAGGTGGTGCCACTTCCCATCCAGGATGCGTCCCACGGGCAGCTCCCGGAACGCAGGGTCTCCGATGACAAAATGGACGGCGTTGCGGGGGGCGGCGTCCCGGCCGTGGAGCACCAGCTTGTTGTCATTCTCCTCGGTGGCGTAAGAGAGGATCGTGCCCAGGTATCTGGCCTGGGTGCGCACCCAACTGCAGAGGCTCAGTTCCAACAGCCCTGTGAGGAAGGACGGCCGGAAGGCGGCAAAGTTCTCTGTGGAAGCATTGGGAAAGACCAGCATGGAGCCCACGTTGCAGACTGAGGAAAGACAGGCGAGAGAAAAGGAGAAAGTAAGAGAGAAATAATCTCACAAGGCGAGCTAAAACTTCTTACGGACCTTCCATACTGCAGTTATTATTGCGCTTTGATTCTGGTTTAACTACCATGCATGCATCCTACAAAATCCTGGACTTCAGCATCCATGGATTTTGGTATCCATTGAAGGTCCTGGAACCAAACCCCAGTGGATACCAAGGGCTAATAACAACAATGACGACGACAACAACAACAACTCTATTGGATTTAATGGGACTTGAGCATCCACGGATTTTGGTATCCACAGGGGATGCCAGCGGACCCAGCAGATATAAAGGCTCCACTGTAGTAGTAATAATAATCATATTAATAATGCCCCATTATATTCAATGGGACTTGAGCATCGATAGATTTAGGTATCCACAGCCAGGATCCTGGAACCAAACCTGACCAGATACCAAGGCCCCACTGTACAAATCCCAGGATTCCATAGGCTGCAGTGATAGCAATTAAAGTGGAATCAAAGTGCTATATCTATCCAGTGTGAAAGAGGCCAAGGACAGGGTTCTGACCCATAGATACCTACTTGTCCCTGGTTTACGAGTGGCTCCTGCCGCCTCCTGCTTTTGGGGGCCTTTCTCAACAGCCAGACTTGGTTGCTTGAGGGCCTGTGCTTCTGGCAGAGAGGACACCCCTGGGTCCGCTGGGGTCTCCTGCATGGAGCCCTTCTGGCCTGGAAGGAACCCATCCTTCAGCTCCTGCTTTTGGGACTGAGCTGCCACCAGACGGATGCTCTCCTGGTGCAGCTTCTTCCTTTGCCGGTGCTTGGCTCTCAGCTTTTTCAGGGTGGGCTGCTGTCCACCCGCTGCCTCTGGACCCTTCTTGGGGTGGTCCTGGCTCAGGAGGTGGGCTGCGGCCAGGTGCCCGGGCAAAAGGACCTCGTTGTTGGCAAGACCCGTCTTCATCTGTTGCTCCAGCTCATCCATCTTGCTCCCTTGGGTCTTGAGGGCATCCTGCAAGCCTTCCAGAACCTTCTGCAGGCTTTCCAGCTTGGTCCACGTGGCCTGGCCCTCCTCTTTCTGAGTGGCCACTTCATGGGTCAAATTGGCCAGGAGGGCCTTCTCTTGCTCCTTCTTGGCTTCGTCCTCCTGGCTTCTTCCCTGCAAGGCGTCCTCCAGGGTGGCGATCACAGAGTCCTGCTTTTTGGCTTTGCTCTGCAGCTTCTTCATCCAGGCCTTGAGTTGGTGCAACTCCTCTTCCGTGGCAGCGTGGCTGACGTTGGCCATGGCTTCCAGGGCGTCCTGCCGGCTCAGGAGCTGGTCGAATTTGGCATCGATGTTGTAGGAGACGTTGTAATTCCCGGCAATCTCCTGGAGACGGAGGAGGGTGACCTCCTGGAACCGGCGGAACTGGGGAAGAATTGCGGGTCGGAGAAAGGAAAGCAAGCAAACAGAATTAGGAAGTTACAAGAGACCATTCTGCAGAAGGATGAAATACGAGGAGAGAAACAAACCTAGAAAAAGGACAGGAAGTCTTAGAACTTAGAAAATGCTGGCCCCCTTGTTCCCTTCACCTGTGATCATGTAGAATTTGGAACCACTCCTTTCTTTGGATTACAACTCCCACAATCCCCCAGGTTTGGTCCTTTGAACTGTGATAATGAAGAATTAGGAAATTTCCCTTTTTTGGACTGCAATTCCCAGCCTTGTCCCCTTGGATTGTGATCATGGACTAAACCTCCCAGCTTTGTTCCCTTGGACTGTGATAATCTGGAAATGCTTCTTTTTTGTACTATAACTCCCAGAATCCTGGGTGTTGTAATAATAAAAAAGGAACATTTCCATATTCTGGGATAATATGACTAGACTTTGGGATGTTGCTGTATGTGATGCTGAAAATAAGCTCCTGCCCCTGAGCTTGGGGAAGTTACTTTTCCTGGACTATATCTCCCAGGATCCACCCCAATCATTGGGGCCACTGTTCTGAGGCTAATGTGGGCCAGGAGACTTTTGGAGTGACTGTAAATAAAAAGTGGCAGGGAGGTAGATTTATTTCAACATTATGGGCCACGGGAGCCCCTATTTAATTCAGATTCTTCCTATGGAAAGGGTCTCCCTTTGGCATAAACTGGGCTTAAATAGCCCCTAAAGTGCATTTGGAAATCTCAGGCTGGGCTTGTAGGGTGATATCTTCTTGCTCTTCCCCATCAGACTTCTTGGAGCAGATGAGTAAACCCATCTATATTTAGGCTGTGACCATTGCTCCAGCAAAGTGTCCTTATTTATAGGGGTAACTGGAAATCTTTCTTCACTCGCTACCACCCATTAATGTGCTGCCTATATTTCTGACTCGACAACATTTTGGCTATTACTTCTCAATCTGCCAACCTGTCAATCTCCCCTTGCCCATTTTATCCTATGTTGTTCTCATTGACCCCTGAAGCAGTAGTACTTTTTGGCTGCCTTAGTGGTGTGTATGCATCCATCCTGGATTCAGTCCAAACTTTAAAGGAGTTGTCCAAGGAATGGGAATATTTATTTATGGGGTTTGAATCCCAAAATGGGATTCAAAAGGTGGATAGGACTGGGCACCTTGGATAGCTCCTAAAGTCTGGGTGGAAACTCCATAGACACTCAAAAGTCCCATTATGGGTAGTCAAATGGCAAAACCAAGGTTTACATTTTCTTTTTAAATCTTTTCAAGCCGCGTAGGGTTGAATCTGTGGATACAGATGTCCGACTGTATCTGTCTTTGCTGGGTTGGTGCCTCCAAGCTAAACTCTCCCCTGGCAGGGATGTTTTCTAGGAGTTAAATATCACAACACCAAATACTCCCACTAAATCTTAAAGAGAAACAGGACCCCATGAGTCACTGTCAGTATTTCTATTATATTTTGATGGGTGCGTATAGTAAGCATCGCAGACACGATGGCCCAAAGCAGATGGTCTCCTCTGGTGCCACCCCAAGTCTCCATATTTAACCCAAGGCTCCTGGGATACATGGAAATGTTAAGTTAGCTGGGGTTGCAAGCGGGAATTACTTTCACCTGAACTCTTGGTCCAAACAACCTCAGCTCTTCTTTCCAGAGGGAAATGGAGAATTTAAGCACAGTTGGGGAAGGGATGAGCAGCAAAGGCCAGAAAGGCTGCTTCTGCTTTTGGGAGCTGCAGATGGAGGCTCTTTCTGGCTGGAGAAGGCAGCTGTTTCCCAAAAGGTCCCATGGCTTTATTTATCCCTGCCTGATATAGCCAGATGTCAGACAGAAGGAGACGGCTCAGGGCCCTTAAAGCCCCGACTCCTCCGTCTGCAGACAAGGCTAAGACCCTCTTGGCTCCTTCCAGCTGTCAGCGGCCCAACAACAGACAACGGTCCTATGGAAGGAATGCCGGAATATTTCTGTCTCTGTACCAAAGGATGCCTTTTAGATCTGCTTCCCACTCTCCCTTCCTTGGGAGGAAGAATGCTTTTTATTGGAGTAACTACAGACTAAACAGAACAGTTCCAGGAAAAGATCTAAAAGGATAAAATAATGCAATCAAACGTTAACACCATCTAAGACACAAAATGCAAAATGATGTGCATTTGATGGCAAACTCATATTCTGATACAGGTTGAGTCTCCCTTATCTGGAATCCCCAAATCCAAAAATCTTCCCAAATGGTCCGCATGGGTGGCTGAGATTGTGACACCTTTGCTTTCTGACGGTTCAGGGAACACAAACGTTGTTTTGTGCACCAGACTATTAAGAATGCTGTGTATAAAATGACCTTCAGGCTAGGGGCCAAAGGTGTGTACAAAACATAAATCAATGTCCCGTTTAGACATGGGTCCCGTCTGCAAAGCATCTCATGATGTATCTGCAGATATTCCAAAATTGGGGGGAAATCTCCAAAACACTTCACGTCCCAAACATTTTGGATAAGGGAGACTTGTTTTTGTAACTCATTTTTGTTCTCTGTGGCTTAGAAGAGCAAATCCCCATCTTAATCCTAATATATACGCGTATATATATATTTGGAATGATAAGCTTGGGAGACTTTCTCATTTAACTGCTTGCTTCTGCTCCAGGTTGAGTTAGCACTATCTGGGCTCCAGAAGACAAGGTCCATCTGGTCACCTGTGGTCATCTCAGGGACCACTGCCCAGTTCGGACTGCCTTCTGGGCCCATCTCAAGGGAATAACCAAAATGTACCTGCTCTTCCAGTCGCCGAAACCTTTCAAAAAACGGCTTTCTTTGCTCCGCAGCCGGCTGGAGAAGGGTTTCCTGGAGGCAAAGGGCAGCCAAAATTAAAAGGACAGCCAGCTTTCCTTGGGTGGCCCCTGCCATCCTCAGAGCTGGCATGGACCTTCCAGGTCACACTCCCTCGGGCTGAGGATTCGGAAGATGCGGCCTGGGGTTTGGCTCGGTGGTTCCCTTCGAACTCCCTGTTGTTGGTCAAGTAGCAACTGCTGCTCCTGCTAAGGCTATTGCAACCCCCTCTGCTCCGGTTTCCTCCCACCGAGAAGCTAAAAAGAGACCCTGGTTTGTTCTCAGAATAGATGAGATCCACAGACTTCCCTCTGGCATTCCCAAGAAGCCAAGTTTAGGCCAAAAGCTGGCGCCGGCCAAAGAAAAGCCCCATTTTGGGGGAAGGGAGAGCGTGGGACGGGGCATTTGCCCCAGCGCCCCAAAATTAGGACAGAAGGACCAATAAATTGACTGCCTCTTCTTCTTATTATTATTATTATCATGATGATCTTGTAATTATTCTAAGAGTAGTGCTAACTCCACAGGAACTGATGCGCCCCTGGCTGATTCGCCTTTGAGAATGCACCCCTGGGAACAAGATATCCTTGGGCTAATGCACCCCAACATGGATGCACTTCTATTCCTCTGGGCCGACTCCCTTCTGGGCTGATGCACTTCTGGACCCCTATAACAATGCACCCTCAGGACCAATGCCCTCCTGAACCCCTGGGCCAATGGACCCTGGGACCCTTGGTCTGAGGAATCTCTGGGCTGATGCACCTCTAAGTCAAGGCACCCCTGGGCCTCTGGGATAATGCATACCTTGACCTCTGGGTAGATAGATACACCCCTTGTTCAAGGCACCCCTGAGCCCATGTACCCCTGGACTGATGGGTCCCTGGGCAGATGTGCCTCTGTTACTCTGGCCCAATGCACCCCTGGGATAACAAAAGCACCCCTGCCCCCCGATTATTTATTTTGACAGTATTTATACCTCGCTCTTTGGCCAAAAAGGGTCTGTCAGAGCAGCTTCCAAATGATTCATTAGACAGTGTCCTGCCCTGAGGTTAGGTTTGCAGTCTAAAAAGAGAGGACACAAAAGGAGAAGGGAATGGCTCAAGTGTCCAGCAGCCCTTCTCTCCCTCTGAGGCCTGGACTAAGGCTGATGGACCGAGGGAGGGCCCTGCTTCTTAGTCCCTGGTCCAATGCTGCCCTGTGACCACACGCCCCTCGGCCCCTATAGCAATGCCCCACTGGGCCAATGTGCCCCTGTGGCAAGGCCCCACAAGGCCAACATACCTTTAGGCCCATGTTCCCCCATGGCTAAGAGAGGCCTGTGTGGAGGCATCCCTGGGACAATGTTCCCCTGGGGGCCCTATACACCCCTTGGCTCCCTGGTCCAATGCGCCACTGGGCCTTGGCACCCCTGTGGCAACGTGCCCCATGGGCCCTGGGCCCTTGAGACAACGGGGTCCCTGTTAGGGCCCCAATGGGCCAAGGCGACCCTGGACCCAGGCAGGCGCCCTTGGGCCCCAGGCCTGGGATAGCTCTGGTTCCTAAACCAATGGGAAGTATTTCTTTTTGTCTGTTTCTAATTTTTGTTAATTTAATTCTGGTTAATTTAGTAAAATTATATATATATATATATATATGTATGTGTATACAGTATATATATATATATAGACCCAAGAGCGCCTCTGAAGAAACTTAATGGGAGGAAAACCCACGTAAAGGAAAAGACAGGGCCACACTGCAGGGCTGTTGTTCTTCCCATTTCCCAACTGGCCTCTGCCCGCTTCAAACATGGCGCCCGCCAAGACGCCAGAAACCCCGCCCACCAAGCGTCACCCGCGGCGGCCTCAGCATTGGCCCCGCCCTTTATGGCCCAGTAGAAGGCACTGCGCATGCGCCTCCCTCGCATCATGCGCGACCGGAAGTGGGGGCCGGCGGGGCTCAGCTGTGACGGACCCGAGTGGCGCCTCCGCGGTCTTCTTCCGGGTGAGGGGCCCCCGGGGCCCTTCGGGGCCTTCGAGGAGGAAGCGGGGGATTCTGGGAATTGCTGGCATTTAAGTAGAAATGAGCCCTTAATGGCTGAGAAGAAGAATCGAGGAGCCTTGCTTTTGTTGGCAGTTGACAAATGGCTCTCTTTAAAGACAGTTGTTTACAAATTGCTAATTGCTAAATCAGGCTGAGAGTCCCTTAGGATGACATCATGGCTATGATGATTGGCACCGAGAATCCAGCTTCCTTTTCAGGAAATACAAGTCAAAACAGAGTGTTATTATTATTATTATTATTATTATTAAACTTTAATATTTTAATTATTTCATTATTTATTTTAATTATTATTTGTTTATTATTATTATTTAACTTTACAACAAAGTGATAAACTTTATTCACAAAGCGCACCGTAAATTTTCGCAGCGCCGAGGGAACAAGGTTTGAACCGACATTAAAAGCTGCCTGAAGCAAACGCAAAATGACAAGACAAAACAACGACACGCAAAAGCGAGCGTTAAAATAGGATTAAGCCGATGGCGGCGTTTAAAACCCGGCGCTCGCGAAAAGGACGAAATGGAAGTTAAAAGATAAAAGTGCTTAAAAAACAGTGCCATTAAAAGGGTACGAAATCCTCAACCGATCCTTTAAAGACTTTGTTTTAAACAGTCTGTCTATTATTACTATTGTTATTAATTATTATTATTATTATATGTAATATATAAATATTACATATTATTCTTATATATATTATATTATTGTTATTGCTATCATCATATAATAATTATAACAATTACAACGATTGTCATCATAATAATAACTCATTATCATTGCTGCCTATTGGGAGAAAGGCAGGATATCAGAAAATACATTTTAGTAATAAAATAATAATATCATCGTGGTTGTTGTTGTTGTTGAGGCTGCTATTGCTTCAGCCTCTGCATCCAAGGAGACACAGAACAGGCAGATTCTCTTGGCTGCCTTTTTATTCTCCTTCTGTCTTAAACTATAAAGCAGTTTGTGTCTGAAATGCCTTTGCCTTGTTGGCGATGCAATAACTGAGAGGCAGTGAGCTCCGGCAGAAAGGGGCCTTTGGATCCTGGCCATTTCCTCTGTTCTTGCCCCAATTGTGCTCCATGGAGAACCCACTGACCTCCTCTTCCTCTTCCTCAGGGGCCATGATGCGCTGCAGGGCTTAAGGCCACCGGGGAATTGCTTTCCTCTGTCTGCTTGGCGTCTGCAGAGAAGATGGAGGCCGGAGTACCATCGCCGCCGGAGAGGCTGGATGGCCAAGCAGCAGACCCTTCCTCCGCCGGGGTCAACAGGCAGATCTCCGTCAGCGAGTTCTCCTGCCATTGCTGCTACGACATCCTCGTGGACCCCACCACCTTGAACTGCGGGCACAGCTTCTGCAGGCATTGCCTGGCCTTGTGGTGGGCGGCCTCCAAGAAGAACGAGTGCCCCGAATGCCGGGAAAAGTGGGAAGGGTTCCCAAAGGTTAACATCCTCCTCAGGTGACTGGGCTGCTCTTCTACGCAAATATAGTCTGCTTACTTTCTTGTGATGGTTTTGGGGCTTCCTCCCTTAGGACCATAGAGTTGGAAGAGACCCCAAAAAGGGCCCTGATCTAGTCCAATCCCATTCTGCCATGCAGGAACTCACAATCAAAGCATCCCCAACAGATGGCCATCCAGCCTCTGCTTAAAGACCTCCATAGACAGTTGTAGAGTTCCCATCCCTCTCACTCATCCTCATGCTGAAATCGGGAAGGTCTCATGTGGCCCTTCAGACATTGTTGGACTTCAATTCCCAGCATGCCTCACCATTGCTTGGATCATGTTTGCCCCTGGCTGAAATGTTCTAGTTGCCCTTCACTCTCATTGTGGCTTGCCAGTGTTGGTTCAGTCTTCCTTTCTTGTCCTGGGTCCTTCAGTTGTTGCTGAACTAGTGTTCCTATTGGCTAGGCTGGCTGGGGCTGATGGGCACCAGAGTGAAAGCCATGATAGAGGCTGGTCATTTAGCCTTGCATAATTAGCTGCTATAATAATAATAATAATAATTACCATATCGGTCCAAAGACATCTTGAAAAAACAGCTCTTACCTCTTGATTTAGGGATGCCATTGAGAAACTGTTTCCAGATGCCACTAAGCAGCGCAAAGAGGACATCCAGCAAAACCCAGATGCGTCCGACAGCCTCACCGCCTTCCAGAAATATGGGACGGAGCAGACGCCTGCAGCACCCAACACAGGGAGGATCATTCCTCGAGGAGGGGGCTTTTTCTCTGGGGTCCTGACGGCGTTGACATGTGTCGCGGTACGTGTCTCCTCCCCAGCATCCCTCTTAAAGACATTACACCTGTGTTGAGCCAAGGGACTTTTTCTGAACACGGCTTTTTGAAGACTGGTAAACTTAGCAGATCTAACCTGGTTAAAGGGCCCCTTGAATCAACCTTTTAGACCCTCAAAGGACTTTCCCCTGAGAAAGAAAGCTAAAAAAGAGAACCCATCATTTTTATTATCGTTTTCTGTCTTTTGTAAGCCACCTGAGTCCCTTTCTGGGGAGGGAAAGTACAAAAATAAAGGGGTGGATGGATCATGGCAGCCAGCTGTTTGACCCGATTTTGTCGGCCTTCTCCATCCTTGCAAGTGGCTTCTTTCTCTCCAAAATGTCTGGCTTGTTGGGGCAGAGGAAGGAGTAGAGACAGTGAGGGCCCTAACCCAGAGCTGAGCAAAATGGTGGCTGAGAATTGGCCCTATGGATGAAGCGCATGCTGCTCACTTCAGCTGTGGAGCGCACAAGTGTTTCTGACATTCTGAGTGCCCATATTTTCATGCCATTCAGCCACTGTTCAGAGTTCTTCCAGCATCCCTGTGTGCCATTCTGTTGGGGTAACTGCAGGTTTACTCCTGTGAGAGTCCTTGGTAGCATTCAGGATTTAAACCCAGGCATTTGTTTGTTTTATTCTGTTCTGTATCCTCCCTTTCTCCCACAAATTAGACTCAAAAGCCAGCTTCTTGGCGCTAGTCCATAGCTTTCCTCTGGCCAATCCTAGGGACTACCACAACCACCTTGTTCTCCCTCTCTGTGTGCCTTCTTGACCCAGACCCTCTTGACTGCTTTCTAGGTGGTTTTACTTGGCTATCACTGGAGCAGCCGGGAGTTGGAAGATGACCTTCTGGTCCACAAGCCTGTTGCCAAGTGGACGGCTGAGGAGGTGGTCCACTGGCTGGAGCAACTGGGACCTTGGACTTCCCTCTACAAGGAGAGGTTTTTACTCGAGAGAGTCAATGGAAGGTGAGCAGGAGTCTGTTGGTGATGCCAAGAGAGAGAGACAGACAGGCTGCGTTCTCAACAGCATCATGCTTATCAAAGATTTTGTGTCCCTCAGGTGATAAGGACATTGGGGGAAAAGTGGTTTGTGTCCCAAGTAAGTCTCAATCCGTTAGTTTGCCTGTTGGCCATAGCTCCTCTCCCCTTGGCTAGCTGTCTTGCTAGGAGCTTGTTCCAGCTCTAGAGTAGACGGAGACGCCTTGCTTTTGATGGGGCGTCTGTGGCTCCTTGTGCATAATTCTCCCTGGTCTCAGTGGTGCCTAGCCTTGGTAGCTCAGCACAGCTTGGCCACCCATTGGGAAGCATTGTTCCCCCATAACAGGAGCATCTTATTTCGCAGGCTCCTCCTAACGCTCACGGATGAGGACTTTTCCAAGGCTCCTTACCACGTGGAGAACAGCAGCCACAGAAAAGCCATCCTCATGGAGCTGGAACGTGTGAAGACGCTGGGGGTCAAACCGCCACAGAACCTTTGGGAGTACAAGGTGGGTGTGGGGTGAGGAGAAGCCCCTTCTCGCCAGGAGCACATGGCTCACATCATGTTAGTGACATACAAAGGGCTAAGTCCATCCTCTGCAGTGGCTGAAAACCCACTCAATTCATCATTTAGTCACTGCCATTTCCAGCCATTCCATACCTGATTGAGAACAGAAGAGTCTGGCTATGTCCCCATATGGAAGGATTACCTCCGCTACTGAGACCTTTGGAGGATCTGATAGATCTCTGCCTAGTGAGCTCTTTGTTCATGAGAAGCCATGGGGGAAGAAACGAAGCCCTCTTGCATTTGCTTGTCCTCCTGCCTGTGGGCGTTCTTTGACTCTCTATGTTTAGATTAATTCAGGGCGCTCTTTCCTGTCACCTTCCAGGCTGTCCATCCCGGGAAATCCCTCTTCCTCCTCTATGCCTTGAAGAGCTCCCCGCGGCTTACTATGTTGTACCTCTACCTGTTTGACTACACTGACGTCTTCCTCCCCTTCATCCACACCATCTGCCCGGTGCAAGAGGAGGAGTTTGAAGACATCATCGCCAAGCTGCTGGTGAGTGTTTGGAAACAGGCAGAGTGGCAAAGCAGGGCATAACAGCTCCATTGCAGCCACTCGCTGGCATTCATAGAAACAAATTCACCATTGCCTCCTCTCTAAAAACCTAAAACATACAACTATATCACAATACACTTACCAAATTACTAAGGCATAAGAAATGCTACCAAGTCATAATGTCTGATCGTGGAGACAAACGCAGTAATCAGCTGCTGGAATTCCGCCTTGCCCCACTTTTCCCTGACCAGCGCTCTTTCCGCAGGACTTGAAGGAGCCGGCGTGGAAACAGTGGCAAGAGTTCTCTATCAAGTACCTCTTCCTACCCTACCAGCTGGTGGCTGAGTTTGCCTGGGACTGGCTGGCGGTGCATTACTGGACCTCTCGCTTCATCATTGTCAACGCCATGCTGCTCTCGGTGCTGGAGCTCTTCTCCTTCTGGAGGCTGTGGTCAAGGAGGGAGCTGAAGTGAGTGCCTCCCTCCTTCCCTCCCTCTTGCCTTCAGAAACTTGTTTGCTTTTGTGGTTAGTGGGCACAGCAGAGTTACCTCCTCAAGGCATTTTTAAGAAGATATTTCTTGGTTTTACTGCAACAGATCACTTGGCTGCCCCTTTGGTATTATTTCCTACTCTTTCTGCTGAAATGAAAGAGAACAACATGTACTGAATGTACCTATGCAGTGTTACTTGTCCACCTCCCTGGCATGAGCCTCCCTGCCTGTTTCTGTAAAGCAAGGGGCATGGTATGGTGTGGTGGTCTGAATGTTGGACTAGGACTCTGGAAATCAGGGCTACGATCCTTGCTCAGTCATGGAAACCCATGGTACAACTTTAGTCAGAGGAGGGCAATGCTGACAAACCCTCTCTGAAATCAATCTGGCCCAGAAAGCCTTTGAGGGCCAGCATGGTGTCAGATTGAGAGATGAGGGTTCAGATCCCAGTCATGGAAACCCTTGGGAAAGTCAGCCTCTGAATAGCTCTTCCCAAGAAAACCCTGGGAAAGGTTAGCCTTAGGGTTGCTGTGAGTAAGAAATGACTTGAAGCAACAATCACAATGTTGTTGTGTTACATCTGGGCAATGGCTGTACTTGCATTGTCTGAGGTGTGGTAGCTCCACCAGGGCTAGCCTGAAGAAGAAGAGCCTTCCTTCCAGTCCATCTGCCTTGGTCCAGGCCTCAGAGGGAGAGAAGAACGCTGGACCTGATCCCCTTTCCCATCACCATTCCCTTCTCCTTTTGTGTCGTGTCTTTTTAGACTGTAAGCCTGAGGGCAGGGAACTGTCTATTATCCCTTCTGTTGTAAGCCGCCCGGATTCCCAGTGATTGGGCGGCATATAAATAAATCCTATTATTATTATTATGTTGTTGTTGTAAGGAGCTTTAGCTATCTATTGCCTTGCAGATTTATATGAGAGAGAAAAGCAAAGGCTATGGATCCGTTGGGCATTTCATCTGCTCTGTTTCCCTCCTTCCAGGACGATCCCTCACCGGATGTGGAGCCATTTCTGGAAAGTGTCGACCCAGGGATTCCTGATGGCCATTTTCTGGCCCGTTATTCCTCAGTTTGTCTGCAACTGCCTCTTCTACTGGGCCCTGTACTTTAACCCCGTCATAAACATTGACCTCGTGGTGAAGGAGGTCCGGCGCTTGGAGACGCAGGTCCTTTGATGGGGGGCTCAGGATCCCTCCCTCTTTGAAACCCAGAGGCACAAAAACGCCACTTCTTTTTCTTTTCCCTTTCTTCCTGTGGAAATAAAACTCATGCTGATTTCGGAGGGAAAGAGAAGGGGGTTTAATTTAATGGCACACCGGCTGTTTTTGGCAAGTCTTTTCTTTGAAGTGGCAAGGACTGTGTCTGATGGAGGTAAGCACTTTTCTCAGAGAGCTGTGATTTCTTGTGGCAACCAAGACAGTGGCGTTTGGGCTCGCCAGAGGCATGGATTTTGTGTTTTGCTTTCGGTGTACAACAGCGGGAGCATCGTGTGGGAAACATGAAATGGCGGGAGTCTGGCTCTTCCTCGCTTCCCTCGGTCCATGTTTGTGGTGTGCTCCGAGTTCAAGCACTTGTCTGTTGTGTATTTGCCCTTTCTAAAAGGGGCTTCTGACCTGATTCAGGTTCTCCTTCCCTCCGTCATTTTGTGTGTGAATGTGAGTCTGCTTCTGTTGTTGTATTCATTTCCTCAGTCTCCTTGCCAGCCACAAAGAATCCCTTTTTAAAGCCTAGAATGTCCTGCATGTAAAGACCAATTCTGACGTTGTGGCGGTTTTTGTATACATAGCTATAAAAAAAGCCACTGGTGTTGCCATGGGTTGAAATTATGCCAAATCCAAGATGACATTTGTTTTAAATAACGGCATCCCTATAGAAAATGAAACTCTGCGTTTGTATCAATCTTCTGATTTGCATATGAACATTTTTAAGAATTAAAAAAGAGAGATTTTTTTCTAATATTTATGAGTTGTGGTTTTCTTTTAAGTCGTACATCGCTCTTCTCCTGCCTCTCCTGTTGCTTTCCTCACAACAGCCCTGTGAGGTAGACAAGACTCGAGCAAAGGTGGCTGACCACAGGTTTGGCCGAATGGGGATTTGTGGCCAGACCACCTTGACCCGAGCCCAGAGTCCTGTTTGTGGTACCAAAGCCGTGTGGCAACCTTCAGGAGAAACCCTGTTGTTGACGTAAGCTGAGCGTAAATGTTTATATTGCACACTTCCCTCCTGTAACATTTCCTTGTAACGCTCTGCAAATTTGCTTTGGCTGTTGCTTTTAGTTTTAACTTTCCCAGTTAACCTCAGTGGCATGAAGTGGTTCTGAGTTGTTCTGCCAGGGAACCACGTTTTCCACCATCTGCTGGAAACTGGTCCAAGAGAAATCCTGGCCTGGGTGCGAAAGGCACACAAAGATGGCTGTAAACATCCTGCATCCCTCAGTTGGATGCTGCTCAATGATATGGAAGGCAGCAGGATAAGAGAAGCAGGATGCTGCTCAATGATATGGAAGGCAGTGGATTGAGAAAGCCATGGAGGCTGGCTTTGGAAGACCTGAACAGGGCTGGGGACCCTTGGAGTCTTCCATTTGGAGGCTTGCTATGAGTCAGTCTGCTTGCCAACAAATAACAACAAGGTGAGGTTATTGCACTTTGCATATATCACAACACGGTGTGACTTTGGAAAAGAGGATGATGCTGGGGAAAGAGGAAAGCGGGAGGAGGAGAGGAAGGCTGCCTTCCAGGAGGATTGCTTCCACCAAGGAAGCCACAATGGCTCCTGCCCTGATTTTGTAAGGCCTGAGCTAGGGTTCTGGACAGCCGGGTCGGAGGGTCATTCGGAGGGTCACCATAAGACAAAGTTGACTTGATGGCAAATAGCCCCAAAGCAGCCCTTCGTGGAGAAAGCCTGAGGAGGAGGAGGAGGAGGGCTCACTTGCTAATATTGAAATGGGAGACATCGAGGATGGAAGCGTGGAGGTTGTGGCTTGGCTAGAGGGGCCAGACCTCTCTGTTGGCAGGAAGAAGGCCCTTGAAATCCCCTCTTTTTAAAGAACAACTGGACTTCACCAGGAGCTGAGGTTGGGCAGAAACATCTATGCAGCTCCCCATCTTGTCCCAGAGAGATGTGTGGTCTCCCTGGGAGAGTGTCCCTTCTCTCTTTCTCCCAATGTCTCATATCTGCAAAAGGTACTTCTGCCCGCCCGCCTTCCCTGCCACCGCCGTCCATCCTAATCATCTTCGCATTCGGGGTTGTGGGTCCCACAGAGCGTCACTGGCCAAAAGACGTACTTAGAGTTGTAGGGGGCTTTGGCCAAGCACTGAGCCGCTTCTTGGTCGCATTCGCAAGCCATTTTCTGGCACTTGTCCTCTGTCTTGTCTGTGTCTTCTGCAAAGAGAAAGCGAGAGGCTCAGGGGAAAGGAAGCCACAGTGGATGGTGCAAGACGGGGGGCACCATGATGGTCCCCCCAACCCTCCATCCCCATAGGACACAGGGTTGTGTTTCCAGCCAGAAATACGACCCGGGGGTGACCAAGAAGTAATTTCTAGTGTTCTTTTGCTGTATCTGAGACCAGCTTGTTTACAGGAGAGGTGTGGGGTAATGTCAGACTGCTTTTGTGGCACTTGGGCCAATCCTTTTGCCCAAACCTTCAGATGCCCATCTGCCTGGCAGCAGCTGCCCAAGGATAACTCACCGCACTTGGCCTTGTTGTCCTGGCACTCCCAGGTGTAGCTGCCCGTTTTGGGGCCGCAGCCTTCCTTCTCCGCTTTGGCGTAGCAGCAGTCGTGGCGGAAGCAGCACCTGCCAAGAGAGGAGGTTTTGTATTTGGCTGCCCAGGGATCATTCCTCAAACTGCCAGGGATCACAAAGGAAGGCCTTCCCCTGAGAGATGGGTTGCATTATTTAGACCACTGGCTCATTGTCTCCCTGCAAAACCCTTGCAAAAGGAGATAGGTAGCCAGACTGGAGTACAATTCCCAGCATGGCCAATGGGGATTATGGGAGCTGTGGTCTGAAAGAGGATATTCCAAGCTCCTGCTAGGCCACCTGTTGCTAAGCAGATATTCCAGACTACATTTCCCATCAGCATGGCCAATGGGGATTATGGAAATCATGGTTGGAAATCGGGTATTCCTGCTAGGCCACTTGGTGCTGGGCTGATATTCCAGACTATGTTTCCCAGCAGCATGTCCAATGGGGAGGATTAGGTTTTTTTAAATATGAAACATCAGGGGTACCAGGTAGTCTCTTTCCCTTCCCTACCAACTGATAGCCAAGCCAAAATGTCCTCCATACTTTGGCTTCTAAGTACAGAGTGTCCACAGTTTTGGCAAGGGAGCTCTTGGACTCAGTTCCCAGTCTGTGAAAAGGACACCTGTGCCCATTCATCCCTGCTGGAAACCGCTGGCTCTTGCCTTTACCCCAAAGGAGTGCCATGGGTCGCAATTCAATTCCATCCCCCCCCCCCTCCATGGGGATCAATGCATACTGTACATACTTAGCAAAACTTGATGCAATCTTCCCGACCGACAACATGAACTGTCAAGACGGGTGCAGTTCGGCAAAGTATGCAATTATCCCATTAATGCCTGCCTTCATTAGCCCACGTTCATGAACTCTTCCCATAATCCGTCCCATTGTATCCGGCTGGCAGGGCAGGTCCAAAGGGGCGGAAGAGGAGGCAGGGAGCAGCAAGGCCCTGGGTCCCTCTCTTGCCTTTTGGGGGGTCTTTTGCGCGCCCCCTCCCCAGCCTTCCTTCCCCTTGAGACCAAGGAGAGCAAAATGAAGCAAGGTAGCTCCCCTTGGCGGACCTCTTTGTGGAGTTGTTGTTGTTGTTGTTGTTGTTGTTGTGTGCCTCCAAATCATAGCTGACTTATGGCAACCCTAACAGAGGGTTTTCTTGGCAAACAGAAGAGGTTTGCCATTCCTTTCTTCTGAGGCTGAGAGAGAGTGACTTGCCTAAGGTCACCCAGTGGGTTTCCACGGCTATGCAGGGATTTGAACCCTGGCCTCAAGAGTCATAGTCCAGCACTTTCGAGCCACTATGCCACATTAATGGATTTAGGCACATGTGTCCATCTGTTTCCATCTGCACAGCTACTTCCATTGCTGCAAACCGGGTTCCAGGTGCAAAAGTAGTTTGCAATGAATTGGCTCAGCAATAGGGAGAGGAGAGGAATGGGAAGGATCTTCCCAGTCGACTCAGGCAAAAGCAAACTGCTGCCACCTGTTCTGGTTTATCTTTCCTTCTGTTGTTGCTTGGGCACATGTGACCCTTGCAAGGGACTGGCACGGCTATTTCCTCAGAGACAGTTAGGAACAAGAATCCCTTGGCTGCCGGCCAGTGGCCAAAAGCTCCAAGGCAGGGAAAAAGGCCACCCATCCAAGCGGACTAGTTTCCGCTCCCATTTTGCAAGAGCGACGGAGGCGTGCCAGCGGTGCCAACCTCGGAGGAAGGATGCCAAGTGGCCCACGCCCAGCCTTGTAAACACAGGAAGGTGCCCCGGCCGGCCCAGGTTGCAATGGCCCAAAACTGGGGCAAAAGGTAAGCCAAGGTTCAGTGGGCAAACAAAGGGCCAGAGATGGCCACCCTTCTCCCATCCAGCCTCCAAAGGTCACAATTAAAGCCATCGTCTCCGTCCCCCAAACTATGGTTTTGTTTTCCCCAAAGCTTAAAATACACATTCTCACAACACTTATCCCACACTTATCTGCATGTTGAGGTTTTTTCATTCTAAAAGCAGTTTAAAGGATGTGGTTTCTTTACGCACGCAAAGGACCAGCCTGGCATTTTAAAGAATAGGATTATTTTAGTTGCAGCAAGGCACATTCAGACACAGAAATGAGCCGGCCTTAAAGAAAGACTGTTTCTTCTTCCTCTTAGATAACGTTTTAAATTTGCAAAGGAAAAGAAAATGCAGCCTTAGGCTCACCCAGTAATAGAGCTTAGCTATCCGTTCATGTTAAGAGATGCCAGTCTATTCTCATGTCTTTATGGCCATTTCGGCACGGTCCAGAATATGTATTCCTGCTTAGAAATATTGGGTAAGAACTAAATATTATGATGGTGATTGTTTGTGGATTTCTTTGGACTATGTGGAAGAATTTATTCCTGACGTTTCACCAGCGTCTGTGGCTGGCATCTTCAGAGAACGCTGGCATGGAAGTGAGTGGGGTCTATATAGGGAGGAAGCGATTTACATCTTAATCTCTGTGTTGGTCTGTTGCTTATTATTATTATTTTGCAAAGCGTCAGGGGAATGGAGGTCATGTCCAAAGGGGGTTGGATTTGGACCCATCGCCCTGTTAGTCTGGAGCATCAGTGCAGCACAGGTGAGTCCCAAAGGTGCAACAAGGGCATCCCTTTGCATACCCAAAGGAAGCCATACTTTGGCTCCTTGCGGATGGAGGCCATCTTACCAGTCCACTTTGTCCCTGGGCCATCCGCTTCCTCCCAGGCCACAGTAGCACCCGTAGCGCAGGTAAGCTAGTGGGGTCCGGCCCGTGGCGCAGAAGATGGCACCTGCCAACTGAAGGACCCCTCTCCGGCTCCGCCGTGGAGCGTCTCCAAAGGCACCTCCTGCCCCTTCCTCTCCTGCCATTGATGCCGATGCTGCAAAGAGGGAGACCAAGCATTCGGATCAGGACCCACCGCAACACAACACACTTTGCAAGATGTGTCTGCACAGACATTCCCACCGCTTTTGTCCCTCTTTGACTGACCATTTTGCACAGAGCTAATTTCAAAGGTTGGAGTTGCCACCTTGGCTTCCTTTAACTCAAACTAAAAGCTATCCGTATCAATGGAGGCAGCGCTGGGTGGATTTCCCATCCCTCCTCAATAAAACAACCTTGATAGCGAGGCAGTTGAGAGCCAGCCAAGGTGATCTTGGTCTTGCCATTGCAATGAAAACGCCTGTTTTTATCTGGCAATGCTTTTATGGACTCCCTGGCCCAGGTCACCTCTCTCCTACTACTGCTTTCCTCATTGTGTAATTTCCACTTTCCTCATTGGTCCGTGTAGTTTTCCTTTCCTTGGTTGGCGTCTGCTGCTCAGCCTGACTTATTGGGAAAGAGATTAGAGACCCGAGGGCCCAGAACAACCTTTCTGCCCTTAAAATGAGCCACCAGAAGAAGCATTACTCAGTGCGGCTTTCCAGAGCAACAACGGGGAGGAAAGACGGAGCACACTCCTCCAATTGCACAGTTTGGAAAAGTTAGGGGTTTTGCTTTGGACTAGAAGCCCCAAATGGTAGAGCCAGGGGCTGCTGGGATTTGAGTCCCACAGGTCCCAACTTATATAAATGAATAAACAAACTCTCTCTCTCAAGGCATAGGGCTCTTATTGCCATTGCACACACAGCAACCTCTTTGGAAACCAGGAGTTGGGTGCAGAAGTTGCACTTGTAGGAAAGAAAGAGCTTGGAAAAACCTGGAAGAGTGGTGGCTCCCGTGTCAGTGGGCAAATGGAATCCACTCCAGGTTTTGTCTGGCTCCAAAGCAACTGTCTCTGCTGCTGAACTGGAGGGGACCCATTGCCTTTGAGTTGGGGGCTACTAACCACCATTAGCCTGGAACCCTGTCTCCATAGACCCTATATAGAAGTTGGAAGAGACCCCAAGGGCCACCCAATGGGACCCCATTCTTCTGCCATGCAGGAACTTCCAATCAAAGCAAATCCAACAGATAGCCCTCCAGCCTCTGCTCAAAGACATAGAATCATAGAATCCTAGAGTTGGAAGAGACCCCAAGAAGGGCCCTGATCCAGTCCAACCCTTTTATTCTGCCATGCAGGAACTCTTCATCAAAGCAGCCCCATTTTGACAGATGGCCATCCAGCCTCTGCTTAAAGACAGCCTCCAAAGAAGGAGCCTCCATCATCCCTCTTCCACTGTCAAATATAATCATCCCTGCATCTTTTGAACCCAGTGCCCACCCGAGTGGACCCCCTGATCAGCCCCATTGACTTTAGGGGTCTCCTGGAGGGGGTCCCTGGTCCCTGCAGGCTCCTCTCCCCAAAGTGGACCACTCACCCAGCCTTAGCATCAGCATCAGGAGGAGGAAGAGGAAGGGTCCTGGGGGTCGCCCCAAGGGGCCCATCGGGGGCAGAGCCAGCGCCAGAAGCGGGTCTGGAGCGCTCCGTCCACACCTGCCTCCCGTCCAGGAGCCTCTGGCCGAACGGAGATTGAAAGAGAGACTGAACGAGAGAGACTGAGAAAGAGAGAGATGGGGATGGACCTCCGCCTTCCTCCGCCTCCTCTTCCTCCTCCGCCTCCTTCCCCTCCCATTCCCAAGGAAGGACTCCGGCTCAGGAATCTGCTCCGGGCTCAAGTCCGAACTTAGAGGTCCTAGATTTTGGAAGGGATCCCCCCAAAAGGGGGGGGGGGCATCCAGAACAACCCCCTTCTGCCATGCAGGAATACATAGGATCCTCGACGTGGAAGGGACTACTGTACTAAGGACTATATAGCCCAAACCCCCTTCTGCCATGCAGGAACTCGCACTCAAAGCTCTCCCTGGGACAGCTGGCCCTCCAAGGAAGGAGACTCCTCCAAGACATGGGGACCCGAGTCCCTCAGCGTCCTCAGTCCAGCACTCATACAATCCTAGCGTTGGAAGAGAGCCCAAGGGCCATCCAATCCAACCTTATTGTGCCATGCAGGAATACCTAGCATCCTAGAGTTGGAAGGGGACTCAAACCTGGGCCCCCAAACCCATCCTTCCTCCCATTGGGCCCCACCACCATCACCAGGAACACCCCAATGTTTAACTTTCCGATCATGGTAGCCGTTGGCAACCAGGAGCTGTGCCTTGGGTCGCAGGGATGATGGGATTCGCGCACGGTGTCCTTGGCTGAGGTCACTGGGATGCTATTAGCAAAGCATCCAAATAATGTGCGCATGCAAATGAAGTTTGGGTTGAGTAACATTTGCAAAGGTGTCCTCATTCCTGAGGACAATCTGGAGTCTGCTCCTGTGGCTTCCTTCTTACTCAGGAGGCTCCAGAGTAGACCCATTGGAGCAAATGCCAGGGGTTGTCCTCACTGCAAAGCAAAGCTCAAAACGCGCATAGACATGTAAACTCATGCTTGTTAGCCATGCTCAAAATGGAGGATGCTTTGGCATTTGTCCTGGAACGTAGGACATGTCCTGGGAAAGAAGAACATCTGGTGACCCTGAATGGAGGACATCTTGAGATTCCTCCTGAACAGAAGGTTGATATGGAGGATGCATTCTGGAAAAGGAGGATATCTGGAGGCCTTCTCTGCTGGGTTTGTGGCTGTTTGTATGCCTTCAAGTCATTCCCAAAGGATGGCAATCTCAAGGTGAACCTATCATGGGGGTTTCTTGGCAAGCTTCTTCAGAGAGGTTTGCCATTGCCATCCTCTGAGGCTGAGAGAGTGTGACTTCTTGCCCAAGGTACCTCCTGCTCCATCATCAGCCACCAATAAACGTCCGGCACAAAATGACCCTTGGAAGAAGCCTAGAAAGCCTCTCACTTGCGCTTCTCCAGCATCTTCATTCTGGAGGAACTGCAAAGCCAGCCTATTAAAAAACCAATATGGGAATACAGTACTGTCTCTTTCCAGAGGCTGTTGGACTGCATCTCCTATCATCCTCTAAGCTAATAACCTCTGATGGAATTGCTAGTATCTGCAGGCAATCCGAATTCAGTGGCACACTTCTCCCCAGCCTCAAGGAGAATCCCAATGTCACCCTGGGCCTGCCTTTGGCTTCCTTTCTGCCTCCTGCCCTTCTAGCTGCCCTGGCTCCTTTATTGACAAAAGGGGTGGGGATGCAGACCATTCATCCCAACTCCTTGGTCTGCAAGCTCCTCGAGGGCTGTTTGGCTTTTCAATCCTAATGAGAGAAGGCTCTCATTAATCCTCTTCTGCCGCCAAAAGCCTTGCAAACAAGCTCCGATGGCATTTCCCTTGAATGTTGATTCTGCAAAGAAAGATGCTACCTGGAGCAAGCTGGTTTTTCGGCTTCTTCCAGGTGAAGAGAGAGCTGTTGCCCTGCAGCAGAGCAGCCACATACCTGCCTAGAGTTGGAGAATAATTAAGCCACGGCTAACTTGGCAATTAAGAATCTGCTTATTATCAAGGGATTAGTCGCTATTTCTGTTGCCCAAGACGCTTTCAGGCTAGCTGCCTCTGAACACAAATCCCTCCATTAATATTTTATTGGGTCCGCTGAGAAGGGACAGCTTCCAATCTGACCTTTGTGGGTCCTTTCCAGTTGCCTTTGGACTTATGGCAACCCCATACATTTTGTAGGGTTTCCTTAGAGGTGGTTTGGCCAGTTCTGTCTTCTAAAATATATCTACAGCACCAGCTGTTTCCCATCCAAGCAAACCAGGGCTGACTCTGCTTTGCTTCCAAGATCAGATGCCTTTAAGGTGTTTAGGTCAAGTCACATACTCTCAGCCTCAGGGGAAGGCAATGGCAATCCCCCTCTGAACAAATTTGGCCCCCAAAAACCCCTGTGATAAGCTTACTTTAGGGTTGCCATAAGTCGGGAATAACTTGAAGGAAGAACAACAACAATTTAACTTAAACTCAGCTAAAGAACTCAGCATTAACCAGAGAAGTTTGGACAAAAGTATCACTGCCTTGTGGATTTGGGGTTGTGTTGTACCCTTTAGGGACACCCACAGTCTTCCTCCTCTGATAACAAGAGATTTATTTTTAAATAATGAAAAACCAAAGGGCAGACAGATTTCTTGGTTAGGGTCCATTGCGGCTGTGCTAATGGTTGCTTCTGAAACTGCAAAGGCACAAACTCCTCTTTGCTTGCAGGCCCTTGCTCTGCTGGAGAGGAAAGCAGGTGGCTCCATCAAAAAGGAAGAGGCAAGAAAACCAAGGGTCACCTGAGGGAAATCCAGCATTTCAGGAAGAGCGGGCAAAAGGCCTAATTCCTTTGCAAAGCCCAGCGCAGGGAAGGTAGCTCCCATGCCATCATGGTGGCAGATGAGGAATGCAGCTTGTCCCCATCTTTTCTGGACAATCTTGGCACAGAAAGAGGGAGGGACACACAGGGGATCCCAAACTGGGACCCCCATTTCACACATGGCAGCCTTATTGCACAGTTATTATGTGTGTGTGATAAGGTGCCCTCATTTGCCACAAACAACACAAACGGCTCCTCTGGCGCAGCTGCCCAACTGGACACAGGTGGGAGACCCTGGTCTTTGGAGTGCCCTCCTTCACTGGACGTTTCTTCCGGCAGGTTGCTTTCCGTGGTTCAAAAGAGCAAAATGCATTTCCATGAAGCGGGGGAAATGGAGAAGGGGCAGTTTTGGGTCATTCTCCTTGGTGCAGCCCTTTAGGGTCCTGTTTAAATACCTCCGCTACATTCAGAGGAGGGGAAGGGATGCCGGCCTTTCCAAGTCCTGCTTCTTGGTTGAGCCCCGTGCCAAACCTCACCTCCATGCTGCCTCTCTGCTCTTTGGTGCCATGCCCTCCGCTTGGCTCCCAGCCTGCCATACTTGCAGGCGCTCCAGAAGGAAAGGGAACACTTCAGCAGAGCGGCTTGAGGAAGAAGAGGGCAACCCCAGTGGGGGGCACCTCGGATGTGATGACACTGTTGAGCTGGTACTGCCGCAGGTAGAGCTTCTCCAGGACATTGTAGATCTCGTAGCCCACCTTGCAGCCCTGGATGCCCAGGAGCGAGAGGGTGGTCATGAAGGGCCTGGGGGACCCATCGGTGCCCTTGTTCATGATTGCCAGCGCATACTGGCCATTGACCAGGGTCCTCTTCCACACCTCAAAATGGAGGGACTGCCAGGGAGAAAGAGAGGAAGGAAGGAGGGCATTAATGGGTGGGCTGCCTCAGGAAAACAAAACCATAAAGACAACCGCAACTACTGCTCATCCTCATCCTCACCACCATTGATATCCCAAAACTCCAGTCCAGAAAGGCAAGGTACAGATGTCAAAACAACAGTAATAAATTGGGTACAAAACCTGTCATTAACAGTCACACTATGAAACTCATAATAATCGTAAAATAGTAAAAAATCTCCCCCCGAGAGCATGGGAAGCCTCTTTTTGGATTGCTTTGCTGCCTTCTGCTGCCCTTCCCCAAATCCTTAGCACTCTTGCTTGGCTTAGATCCCACCTTAAGGCTCCCTATCCGCCCCACAGCTGACTTTTGACCAACACACTTGCTAAATATTTAGTATTAGTCATTATTACTGGCACAATGACCTCTGTTTATAAACTGCTGTTCTACAGGTTGGTGGATTTCTTCTCCCTTCTGGAGGTGGGGATCATACACAGGGCTCAGTCATCCACAGAATCTAAACTGGTCTAAGGTTGCCAGATAAAAAACCAGAGAGGGCTCCTGTGTCTTCAGTAGTTCTGCAGAAGAATTTCAGCAAGGGTTGCTTGGCACTTCGTGAAACAACCTCTGAAATCCCCTCTTCTATGCAACTGCTCCAGTTTACAATCTCCCAACTCTAGCAAGAGCAAGAATTCCAGCCAATTGGGGTTGCTAGAGTAAAAGCTCTGGAACATTTCCTCTGTGGATGAGGCTGAAATTCAAAGCTGAGTTTGCAGACAACAGATTTTGTGCTGTTAAAATATGTGCCTGTTTTGCTGCACCCAGCCCTGCCACATCGCAAACGCTGGTTGCCTTTGTGTGGTTTTGCTCTTCCTTTCTCTCGTGGGGAGGCCAACATTCCTCCAGAGTTCACAGAGCTTCTGTCGGTCGGTCGGTCGGTCGGAAGATGCCACATGTTCTGTTTCTTATGAACCAAAGCTTCGCTATGTGCTAATCCAGTAACAAGAAAGCCCGCAAAAGTGGCCGTCCCAGCCCAAAGGAGGGGAACTGGGAGTGCCATTGGCCATGGAACGGTTGGGCTGGAATCTATTGTTTAAGGGCTGACGATGGCCCATGGGCCCCTTCCCTCTCCCCACTTCTAGGATTCCATAAGCCCACTTTGGTTTTTGGAAAATGAGTATTATTTTTCAGGGTGTCTTGTATTTCAAGGGTGACTTCCCACTCCCAGAGGTTTCCAGGGACAGGTGCTTCACCCTTTTATTGGCTAGAAAAAGGAGCTGCCTGGGGAGCTGAGACTTGGCTGCATTTGGTCCACCTCTGTCCCAATCCTGGCCCATTGTGCCAGGAAAGGAAAGGCTAACAAGGAGCAAAAGTGACACACACCAAGGCATTTGCTTCTACTGAGCATGCGGATCAAGACGCAGGGATTCCCAAAGTGTTGGAGTTTGAAACGGTGCCCAGCTGCACAGGAGACCCCAGCCACCCTGCAGACATGGACCTTCCCTGCCCCAGTCCTGGTTTCAATGACTCTGTTTTCAAAATGGAAACACACACGCACCGTTGAAATCCGCCTTCCCTGAATCCCCAGGGGATCTTGGTTTATGTAGATGAGAAGGGGATTCTGCAAGAGGTCCTTGGCTTCCTTTGATATGGTCTGCAAGTTACAGGACATGAAGAACGGGGCGGCCAGGATAGCCCACAGGGCCACCTGCACTTTCGACTGCTCCTGGCTCAGGCCAAAGTCACCAATGATCAGCTGCAGGGAGAGGAAGAAGGGAGAAAAGGCTTCATCAGGGACGATGCACTTTTACAGACACACAATGCCTAAAGAGGCAACAAAGACCGGGAATGAAATGTCAGTGGATGGAAATGAGTAGACCACAACCCAAATACTGTTAACATGCTCAGCATTTCCTTTGGAAACTGTGAACTGCGACTGGATGGAAAGGTATTCTGGGTCAAAACAAAATAAATGTTACCATATCAGGGTCATTCCACCTCCCCGGTCCAGCAGCCGGCTGCAGCGTGTCCTGGTTCTTTCCGTACCACTCAATGATGCGGAAGAGGGTGGTCCAAGAGTCCTCAATGTCAATGTAATTCCTCCACATGTTGCAGATTTTGCCAAGTAAAGTATAGTTCACCTTGAACGCAAAGAATAGATGATGAAGTCTAGGCTTCTTTCTCCAAAGGGACCAAACAAATGACCCAAAGGTCATGCAGGAACCACTTTCCTGAACCAAAATGTCTCTTTTTCTTACTATGGCCATGGACGAAAACATGCCTTCAAACAGACAAAACCCACTGCCTCTGAAGAACCTGGAACCGAGAACTACACAGCAACCCACAACTCAAGCACTCCTGGAAGATGCCCACCCAATCTCTGTTCAAGAACCTCCAAAGAGGGAAAACCCACCATTTTCCAAGAGAGTGGACTCTCCTCCTTTGGAAGATGTTGGATGACACAATTGCATTGCTCTGACTCCAATGGTCTCCAGGACACATTTTTTCCTCCAGGGTTTGTGGTTCTGGAATTACCTTTGGCGGGAGGCCCCCTTCGTAGGCTGGCCAGCTGCAAGAGAAAGCAATCCTCCGTCCTGTTTTGTTCAGCGCCACGCTCATCTTTGGGTAGCCTGGACCATAAGTAAAGAAAAAGAGATACAGTATATAGCAACTTTTCCCCTTAGGAGAAGCACGACATCCAGGAGCAGTCTTAAATCATTAAAAGCCACATCCTGAGATTTCTGGGAACTGGCAGCTGCCCACGGATAACCAGTTGGGTACCATGCTGCTATCAGAGCTGGGTGAATCTGGGGTATTGGTCAGTGTTGGTCACAGAGAGAGACTTTGTCACTTCGGGGCAGTGACTCTATGATAGGGCAGCTATTTTTCTCCTGGGTTTTGCAGGTGCTGAAACTTATCCCCAGGTTAGATTCCCTAAACTTAGGAATAATGCCTGCAAAAACCAGCGCGAATTCACTGCTCCAAAGTAACATCATGCTTGGGTACAGATTTATGGGTCACAGGCAAGACCACTGGACGAACCTTCCCAAAAGCAACCATTCGACATTCTCCTTCACCAGTTGTTTTGATTGGCTTTATACTGGTTTATCTTAAGCAGAGGCTGGATGGCCATCTGTCAATGGGGCTGCTTTGATTGAGAATTCCTGCATGGCAGTAGAAGGGGGTTGGACTGGATCAGGGCCCTTTTTGGGGCCTCTTCCAACTCTATGATTCTACGGTGGCGGCAGTCTCTGCATACTTTGGTTTTAAATGGAAAAATCCGAAATGTGCTGGCTGCTTAAGAACAGGCTCTCGTAGGGCACGAACCTATTGCCTTGGTGGAAGAATTGGAAAAGCATCCGTCCAGCTTGAGCATGTCAACCCCCCACTCCGCAAAGGTCTTTGCGTCTGTCTCGATGGTCGCCAGGGTGGTCCCAGCATAGCCGGCGCAGGTGGCGTTGCCCATGTCGCTGTAGATGCCAAATTTCAAACCCTTGGAATGAACCTGGGAACAGAGAGGAAACAGAAGCGATGGCCATCAGAGAGAGAGGGTCCTTTGTGGGGATCTATGGTCTCAGTCCCTGCCCTGGGAGCCATGCTGGCCCACTCCCTTCGGCTCTTGGACCTCCATCCACTGAGAAACACACTTTTACTGGACCTGGACCTTTCAATCAACGTCCCTTTAGATTGCAATTTAAATGTTTTGTTACTGTTTTATGCCGACAAGTCATCTCCAGCTGATGACAACTTTCTGCTAGGTTTTGTTTTTGTTCAAGATTTGTTCAGAGGGATTTTTTTTTATCACAGCCTTCCTCTGAGAGAATGTGACTTGCTTAAGGTCAACCAGTGGGTTTCCATGGCTGAGCAGGGATTCGAACCCTGGTCTCCCAGAGAAATCCCAGTCCAACACTTAGACCACTAGACCTCTTAGGATTTCTTCAGAGAAAGTTTGCATTGCTTTGCTCTAAAGCTAAGAGAGTGTGGCTTGCCTAAAAAAACAACAGATAAGGTCCCATGTGGGTTTCCATGGCTGGGCAGGGATTGCAGCCTTAGGCTCTGGGCCAACATTCAGACCTCTACACCATTATTTCAATGCTGTTTATAACATTATAATACACTTACTGGTGTTTTAACATTATGCTTTTGCCTGCCCCTGTTTGCACCTGTTTTTAATCTTGTTGTGAGCGCCACCTTGGGTTTACACAAAGTCTGTGTCTCTAAAACGGAAACTATTTCTTACTGCTGCATTTGTTCTTTTTAACATGAGATGTGTACTGCTCTTGGACACCTTGTTGTATAGTTTATAGCATTTGTGGACCCGAATAAATGCATTCTTTGCTAGAACCTGGCCTAAACCGTTAACATATCTGCATGCATCCCCTATTGAAAAGCATGCTCTTCTGGCTTAACAAAAACAACTCTTCGCAGTCTTGAATTTTGGGCTTGCGACAGAGGTTTTACAACTCAGCAACGGCTTCCAATTTGGTTTGGAGCTCAAACTGAGGTGATGCTTTTGACCCCGAAAGCCCTAAATGTCTTGAGGCCAGGATATCTGAAAGACCTGCTCCGAACCTGAGCTCCTCGGTGTGTCAGTTTTCTATAGCCTATGTGTTTAATGCTTTAAAAGTGTGCATCCCTTGTGCTCCACTTTGGGCTGAGAGATGATGCATAAGTCCCCGGGATAAACAATAAACAGAGCCAACGCATCTGGTCTTGCATGGCTTCTTCTGCACCCGAAGGCTTTTGGAGAGACCTTGCCACGCAAAGCAGCGCAGTTGTGCCGGACTCACGTAGTCGGCCAGGGCTTTGATGCCGCTGGGGAACCGGCCAGGGTCTGCCTGGAGCCGGCCACGAGCGTCTCTCTTGCGCGTCGCCCAGCAGTCGTCCAGGTTGACGTACTGGTAGCCCAGCTCCTTCCAGCCGTCCTCAACCAGCCGGTCGGCCATGGCCTTGATCAGGCGTTCGCTGTTGGCAAGCAAGAGAAAGACAAACAAAAAGAGTCATGCAACCGTGGAGTTGGAAGAGGTCCCCCATTGAGTCTGGCTCCCGGCTCAGTAGAAAAGCTCCAAAAACAGGGAGCTGTCCAGCTTCTTTTTGGAGACTCCCATCCCTCTCTAGGAAATGCGCTCCATTGCCAAAACGCTCTTACTCTCAAGACATGTCCTTCTAATGTTCAGTCAAAATCTACTCTCCTATAACTTCAAACCATTAGACATGGCTCCAAAACACAATGCAGAAATAATCCAGTTTGAGAATGCTTTAACTGCCTTGGCTGAATGCTAAGGAATCCTGGGAACTGTAGTTTTCTGAGCCATTCATCCTTCTCTCTGAGAAAGAGCTCTAGTGACACAACAAACTACAAATCCCAGGCTTCCCTAGCACTGAGCCAGGCCCCATCACTTATAGAGACTCATAGATTTGGAAGGGAGCCTAAAGGCCTTCCAGTCCAACTCCCTTCTTCTGCCATGCAGGAATACACAGAACCAAAGCGCTTCTGAGAAATGGCCACCCAGCCTCTGTTTAAAAACAGCCTCCACAGAAGGAGACCCACCACGCTCTGAGGCACCATTCCCCTTTGGCTTCCTTTCTGCCCCGTTACCCCTTTCATTCTGTATATATGCCATTTGTGGGTTTGAACCTTGGCTTTGTTTATTTCTGTTGCAGACTTGCAGTGCTGTGGAGAAATTAAAAATCCTGAGGTAAAAGTTGTCTGTAACCTGATATAAAACGTATAAATAAGGGTGTTGTGAAAGCTAGGCCCTGCTGCAATGAGAAAAATCACCTCAGAGAGGTTCAGTTTCCCTCAGACTGAGGCCAAGTCGCTTTGTATAAATGAGGCCTACTCTTGAGGCAAACTTTTAATGAGGTTTTCTTGGCCAGAAGTTGTCATCTTGTGGCCAATATTTTCCTTATATGACTTAAATGTCAAGGCAGGTTTCCTTGGCACAACCTCCATTCTTTGTTATTCTTCACTTGTCTTGCTTTTTGACACCATTTTGGCTTTCTTTCTGCCCTTTATATCATTGCTTATACGTACTTCATTTGTGGGCTTGAACCTTGGCTATGTTTATTTCTTTCACATTGCTGTGGAGAAATTAAAAATCCTGAGGTAAACCTTGCCTGAAATGGGACATAAAATGTATAAATAAGCGTTTTGTGAAAGCTAGGCCTTGCTACAGTGATAACAATCGCCTCAGAGAGGTGAAAAGATTCCCTCAGACTGAGGTGAAGTTACTTTCTTTAAGTGAGGCCTACTCTTGACAGTGAAGCCGTGACACTTGACAGAAGAAACCTCCACAATCCCAGCACTCCTCAATGTGTTGGACTACAACCCCCATCATCCCCATAGTCTATGGCCAAAGGCCACAGTGGTTAGGAGGATGGAGGGAATCATGATCCGCCATGTTGGACTGTCTTAGCCAACCTCTGTCAGGATTTATGTGGCTGAGGGGGATCCAAGCGGGGCAACCTGATGCAGTTGTCAGGATCGTTGGCGCAGTCGGTGTTGCACCTAAAGCGCTCCCAGGGCACCCAGCCCATCGGAGGCCTCCGCAGCAGACCATTATCCAGGGCAGAAGCACAAGCCACAAAGCCAAGCCAGAGCCCCAGCGTGGCAGGGGACACGATCCAGAGAGCACCCCTGAGAGGAAAAAGACACACACACAAACACAGAGTCATCCACAGTGTTACCATCCTTATGTACACCATTCTTAGCAACGCCATATGCATCCTTGGCCCAGTGGTCCCCAAGCTGTGCCCTTGAAGACATTTTGGACTTCATTTCCCAGAAGCCTCAGCCATGTTGGCCAATAGCCTGGGATTCTGGGAGCTGAAGTCCAAAATGCCCCTAAAGGGCTCAGTTTGGGGAACACGGCCTTAGTGTATCAGGGGAGCGATGGGGAATTTACTCTGGGTTTCAGGGTGAGTGTTAAAGGAGGAAGCCAAGGGATCTTGGAGTACCTTTGGGACTAATAAGGAAACGACTGCACTAATGTTGCTGTTCCACTTTTACTATTCTGGCTGCTTCCTGTTGCATTCTGGGATTTGCAGTTTAAGGAAAGGCATTCAGAATTCTCAGCCAGAGAGCTCTTAGGCCTCACTGAACTACATATCCCAGAATGCAACAGGAGGCAGCGGCCAGAGCAGCCAAAGTGGAATAGCAGCGCCATAAGAGTGTAGAGCGATCATCTACTAAGTGAGAGGAAGAAGACGCTGGAATGAGTTGTCAGGGGTCAAGGAAGTAGACCGAGGCCATAAAAGCTCATGCAAATGTCTTCTCTCGCTTTCAAAATCCACAAAACAGTGACACCTGCATTGGGCAATTCGCCCTTTTGTTGTTGTGAGTTTGGGACGTTCGCCTATTTTGGCCAAGATGGCTGCCCTGGGCGTGTTTTCTTTCAGGTCCTAAACACACTGCAGAAATAATCCACTTTGAGGCCGCTTCAACTGCCCTGGCTCCATGCTAGGGAATTCTGGGAACTGTGGTGTCTGTGAGACATTGAGCCTTCTCTGTCAGAGAGCGCTCTGTTGGCACAATGAACTACAGTTCCCAGGATTCCCTGGCACTGAGCCAGGGCAGTTGAAGCGGCCTCAAAGTGGTTATTATCCCTTTGCAGACTGATACCTGAGGCTGACATGGCCGTGTCTTTAGACTTTACAGGAGTCACCCAGTTACTCCATCCTCACTGCAGAAACGGCCGGTTTGACACCCCTTTAATTGCTAGGGAATTCTGGGAACTGTAGAGCCATGGCGGTTAAAGTGGTGTCAAAGTGGGTCATTTCAGCAGTGTGGATGCAGCGTAGGCTCTGTTGATCCGTTCAGCACTCAGGGCAGCTCCGTAAAAGTTCGGACTGGAACCCGGCGAGAGGTTCGGCAGCTGCCCCCGGACAGCCCTGCCTCGCTCTCTGGGGCCAGCTGCCAAAACAGCCCATTTGGGGGGAAAGAATGGAATTTGACACGGAAGCCCCCGATTTGGGCAGACCCTGGTCTGAAGCTCCTGGGCTGCATTTTGGAAAAGGAGCTCTCCTTCTTCCTTCTCTTTGGCTCTTCCTTCGTTTCTGAATCATTGTTTTGGAGTCCTAGGCCATCGGGATGACGTCATAGCAACCCGCCTGTGACGTCACCCACAGTAAGACAGCAGGGGGTGTAGGCCCCGCCCCTTCCGGGCGGTTGCTAAGGGAGACAGTTACGTGAGGCCCGCCGGCGCGGCGCATGCGCAGTGCTCCCTCAGCGCCGCCTCGTTCGCTCCCTCCCGCGGGAAAGAACGACGGTAGGCCCGATCCGCCGCCAAGCAGCGCCTTCCCCTTCCTCCGTCTCCCTCCACTTTCCGCCATCTCCTCGCCTCACGAATAACTCCGCGCCGCTCTACTTCCTGTTTACGGGAGGCGGGGCTCGTGGGGAACGCTCCCTGCTCTCAGCCAATGGGAGAAGCGGCTGCTAAGCCTCGGCCCAAAAGGGAAGGAGAAGAGGCGGTGCTTCTCTTCGGGTGAGTGGATTCGTAGCCAATGGGAAGGCAGCGGGCGGGAGGGAAGGAAGCGGCGGCCAATGGGAGGCGCCTTGTGCTCCGGCCAATCGGAGGGAGCTGTCTCATTGTGGCGGCGGCGGCCTCCGAGCGGCAGGGGGCGCTGTGGCAGCAGGCCCAGACCGGAAAGGCGCGCGGACCGGAAGGAGGCGGGGGAGCGAGCCAGCAAACGGACACCGAGAGAGAGGGGCTGCCTGGTCGCGACGCGCCTCCGCCGCTTCCCTTTTCTTCCCCTTCCCTCCTTCCTCCTCTTTCCTTCCTTCCTCCTGGGGCCTCGAGCGCGGAGGTGAGCCGGGAGGGGCCTGGTTCTCGGGGAAGGAGGGGCGCTGCGCTGCGGGAGGGAGGGAGGCCTCCGCGACAAAGCTGGCTTTTCTTCTTCCCTCGCGGCAGCTAGGGGCCCGTCTCTCGTGCTCCAGGGCGCCCTTCGGCCCAGCGCTGCCTCGGGGCTCCGTGATGCGGGGCGCGCCTTTCCCTCGGGGAGCTCCGTCGGCCAAGCCGTTTCCGGAGAGGCTCCCTTCGGGGCTCCTCTCCGACCGCTCAGGCCGGGTCTGTGCCTGGCGGGGGGGGGAGGGCTCTTGGGGCCGAAGGGCGAGGGAGAGTCGCTGGTAAGGAAGCCCTAGGGAGCCTCCAGGGGAGCAGCTCAGCTCCTCCTGGCTCTTCCTAAGGGTTCAGACAGAGCCACAGCCGCCCATTTCGGCTGCTTTGAGAAAGGAGCCCTGCTCTTCCTTGGCGATCGCTCTCCACGCAAAGCAGGCTTCCCTGCAGAGAAAGGCAGCCCAGAGGCTCAGAAGAAGGAGAGCAAGGGAAGCGCCTCAGCCCTGGGCTCCTGCTTCCAAAGCCTTAGCCATGCATCTGGACCGGCGGGGGCTTTGTCTTCCGTCGAGGCTTGTCTTGTGAGCCTGGGCCTGGCCTCTCTTTCAGAAGCTGCCGACTGGAGAAGCGGCTCTTCATGATATCATGTCCAATGTTTCCGTGGACAGAAGCGCCAGGCTGCAGGAGATCCGGAAGGGGCTGCAGTTCATACAGTAAGGGCTCTCTGTCTGGGAATTGGGCTGGGACTGGGAAGCTCTTGCTTTCTTTATGCAGTGCCCCTCTGGGGGTGCCAGCCTTGCCCTCGGCTAATAAACCCAGGGGCAAAGCAAAGGCACCAGGTGCTTTGCCCTCTGCCTTTGAGAATAACCCTCTTAAAGTGGCACTTCTTCTGGGCAGTTCTCATTCAAGGCTTGCAGGATGGCCCTTTGGCCACAGCCATGCTTTAGTCTCTACTTCGTTCTGGGCATCAAATGTGTTTCTGTCAAGGAGGGAAAAGGCTGCCAACTGGAGGAGATCAGAATAGCAAAGGCACAGAGGCAAAGGGGCTGCACTGACTCCTCCAGGCAGAACTTGGAAGGCCAAAGCCACACTAGATCTCCCTTGCAAAAGCCTCGGTTTGGCCCCCAAATGCTCCTCAACCCCCCAGGGAAGTTGAGGGGCATTTTGCTATCTTTGTCCCCCCGCAAGGGCCATTTTAGGGCTAAGAGAGACATTCTTTTGCAATAGGAAGTGACTCAGAAGTCACTTTCTGTTTTGAAAGAGGCCTCGGCTGGACTAAAATGCTGCCGGAAGAGGACAGAATCACGGAGGGAATAATAATAATAATAATGATCATTTTATTTCTTACCTGCCTCTCTTTGCGGCTCAAGGCAAGTTACAAGAGAGTTAAAACAGCATCATTACATAAAACACCGTCATTAGATAAAAGAAAAGTATGTCCCGGGGACCTCCCTCGCTCCTGAACTGAAGAAGCCAAGTGGAAGTGCAGGGATGTCTTTGGGAAAGGCCTGAGCTTTTCTGTTTCTGTCTCTCTTTTCTAGGTCTACTTTACCCTACCCAGGGACTCACGAACAATATGAGGTAACAGTCTTCCTTTGTGGACTTCTTTGGCGGAGCCGGAGCCGACTCCGCAGCAGGCAGACATCTACAGTTTGTTTTGGGGCTGCAAGATAGGATTTTATATCCTGCAGCAGCATTCCTACTTCCAGTGGCCGGCCCTGAGAAGCAGCAATGTTGCGGCAGGAGGAGTGTCTTACGCTTGAGGAATACTTGGGGAGCCCTGTCCCCATTTGCTGTGAGCCAGCTTCTCAGTGCCATGCTTCTTTGCCTCCCTGTTGCAGAGAGAGAGGATGGCAAGAGCTGGTTCTTAATTAGCTAAGAATAAAACAATCTTGTCTCCTCTGAAAAATTGGCTTCCTTGCTAATCACCCAGAGCTCAAGGCCACGTCTGGAGAAGTTGAACCAACGCTGCTGGGCATATTTGGGTTGGATCTTCCCCTTAGTCCCAAGCAGAGGAGACTCCCCGAATCAGTGGAATTTACACAGGTGCTGACTTCTCAAGTTAGCATTCGTTCAGTGAGTCCACAATAGTTGGAACTAACCCTAAGATTTAAGCCATTGTTTGTTTATTTCTTTTGAACCGCACTGAATGGCTCCCATTTTCCCCTCCCAGGGCTGCCACTTTCTTCTGGCCAACCTGTGGTGGGGATCATGAGTCTGAGCATGTTCTGGTGGTGCTTTTAGCTTCTTTTCATGTATTGCCTTGCCAAAACTTTCTAGTATGCAGGAGTTGCTAAGGACTGTAGGAGGGATCGCATCAGAAAAAGCTACTTAACGGCTGGCTCTTCCTACAACTGGTGCTTCTTCAAGAAAGAAGAAGACGAGTGAAATATTGTGAACATAAGAGCCGTCCTATTAAGTCCTTAACCGAGACTTTGTTTTTCAGGTTTTCATCCGAGAGCTTGTTAAAAATCTCTTTAACGAAGGGAACGATGCTTACCGAGAAGGCAACTGGGAAGGATCGCTGAGCCACTACTCAGAAGCTCTAAACATAGCCGATTATGCCTCTTCTGAAGGAATCCACATTTCTAATGAAATATTAGAGAAGCTGCGTGTAAATCGCATAGTATGTTATTCAAAGAAGGTAAGAGAGGCATCAAGAGGGTGAATGGGAGAGCATTTCATGGCCTTCTCAAGTGCTAGGTTTCCTCTCTGAGAAAGTAGGGAGCTGGTCGGCAACATAACGTTCTCTTAAAATGTCCCATCTCTCCTTCTGTCGCTTGGCGTTTTTAGTCAAGGCAAGGGTTTTGTGGAGGTTTTTGGCAGTTGACAAATCAGTGCTGTACTTTTTATAAGGGAAGAAACCGTTTGTTTTTAATTGGTGTTTTGCTATTAGTACTGTATTTTATAGGTCTTTAAAAATATTGTTCTGAACTATCATGAGTCCCAGCTTTGGGAGAAAGGCAGGTTGTTTAATTGCTCAACCAATCAGGATCATAAATCTGTCTGCTGGCCACTTGTGTTAGTTCCGGTTGCAGATAGGGGACTGTGTTGCGTCTCTTGGAGCTGCCATGAAAACAGTGGTTCCTAGGGCCTCAAGACACTTTGGACCTCAGTTTACAAAAGGTCCAGCCAGCATGCCCAGTGGTTATCTGGGATAGGGAGAATTGTCATCCAGCTATATTTGGAGGGCGAAACGTTGAGACTGGTTGGAAAGATGCCGTACAAAAAGGGAGATCCTGTATCCTGTCTCTACTGTTCCGCAAGGAGAGTTCCATCCATAGATATTTCCCAGTAGTCCTAGTTTAAAATCTCCCAGTATGAAGGAATGGTGCTGCTGGACTTGCAGTTTTCTGGAATCTCTGCTCCGCGTTCTCTGTTTCACATTAGGCATCAGTCTCCATTATATGAAATGATCATTGCCATAGTTGCCTAACCCCTAAGATCCCAGTAAAGAAACGTTCTTGATAACTCTCTTCATTTGAACAGGGGCAGCATGACAGAGTTCTAGAGGACTGTGGGGTCGTTTTAAAGCTGAATGAAAATAATTTCAGAGCTCTCTACCGGAAATCCAAAGCCTTAAAAGAACTAGGAAGATACAAGGAGGCTTACGATGCTGTTGCTAAATGTTCCCTTGCAGTGCCGCAGGTAAGCAGACCAGGCCGCCAAAACTAAGTGGGGTTCAAGGAGGCTGACTTGTTTGTGCTGAGGGATACAATAGGCAGGAGATGGATATGGATATATATATATATGTGGATGTTATCTTATTAATGAAGGTCAGGGTCTGTTTGCGTACTTCACATGCATGAGATGGCTTCTTCTCTTGCGGAGTCCTGGTACAGAGCACTTTTGTGGGCAGAGACCTGGGAAAATGCTAGATGTAAAGGTAGTGTGTTAGTCTGTTGCATGAAAATCCTGAGAGATGCTCAGATGCACAGAACTCCCTAACACTACACTATCTTTTCTTTGTTAAAAATAGGATGAAAGTGTAATAAAACTGACTCAAGAACTTGCTCAGAAGCTTGGACTGAAGATCCGAAAAGCCTACGTTCGGGCAAAAGTAAGTAGAGCCAGCTTTTTGTGTGTTGCTTTTGGAAAAGCTGTTTCTTTTTTTATTGGTTGCCAATGGCTACCAATTTATAATGGTATGCTTCATTGCAGCCTTCCCCAAACCCTATTTCTGGAGAAGCATCGAGTAAGGTAAGATGCTGGGGTCTTCTCTGAGTAGACTGAGGGTTTTTCTCAGAATGAAATAGTCCCTCATCAGTATAAATTCATTTATGTCTTGTAACGTAAGACATCAGTTCCCTTGGCTTTGGGTTAGATCCAACACTAAACACTAAAATGTTTTGTTCAATTTAAACAGCCAGAAATCAATGGGCTTGATTCTTTGGACTGCCTTGTGCAGAACTTGTTGGACAATTGTTTGCCGGTGTTCTCAGTAACAGAGCTGTAAAAAGTATGTTTTTGATGCTGAAAGGAGACTCCTGTCCTGATTGTGTGCCTACAGCAGGCGTCAGAATGAATGCCATCTGAGTTTAAGTTTAATCAGGGGATATGTTGCTTTTAAAGTATGTTCAACAGGAGTTTGTGATGAGTGGCTGCTGTCTCTTACCTTTTTACTGGAAACCGTTTGGCAGCAACAGTTTTCACATTAATGATGCTTGCGTTCCATATTTTTGGGCTTGGATTTCTCTCCTGTTTCGCTGGAGCGGCAGTTGCATGTTAAACCTTTTGGAGGCACTTGGCTCAAAAAGGGAAGCAAAAATGCCTGCCCTGAGGCATTGGTGTGCAGACATCCTGCTGACAGGTATTTTGTTTGCTTGCAGGTTTCACATACTTCTATAGAAGATATTGAATCAGGTGAGGCTTCTGGGGCTTAATGGGGAATTCCGCTCCCGTTCTTTTTAGCCGATGTATTTGTTTTATATAGGCCAGTCTGGAGTGGCCATGGGGAGAGAGTTCATCTCCTTCCTCCCAGCTTTTAGGATGCAGCTGTGTTGGCTTCTGAGCAGGCGAGAACCAGTCTCTAAAAGATGCAAGGCCTGCTTTCTCCAGTTTGCTGCCCTCCACTTCCCACAGCCCCTCAGCCATTTGCCATGTTGACCAGTGCTTGCGGAGGGCACCAGGTTAGAGAAGGCTGTACTGTACCAGGATGGATTTGGGGAGACCCATCTGGCACCTGTTCCTTGGCAGGGTTTGTGAACCCTGCTTGCTGAATTCATAGTCCATGCGCTCTTCCTGGAGGAACACATCAATTTGTGCACTTCCTTCGTGTTTCTCATGAAGCCAGTAGGCTAGTTGCCCTCTTTTTAAGATCATAGGGAACAAAGTTAGGCCTGGATGCTAACACAGAACTGTTTTGATTTGGAAAGACCATGCTGGCTGGCCTTGTGGCCTAGTGAGAGGCACAAAATGGCCTGACTAAGGGGAAAGGAGCCAGCAGCACCCCTCACCATCAGGAAGAGGCTGCACAGGCTCCTATCTCACATTAGCTGGGGATTGAGGTGGGGGCTGAACTCAAGTCGCCACTTGGTTCCCCTTATTTTTGAGGGGTTCAGGATGAAGTTTGTCCCTTTGTGGAAGGACCTGTCCATCTCTTTGAAGGTTCCTGGTATCTCTCCCTCTCCTCCCAAAACCAAACTCTGTTTTTCAGATTTTTCTGGTTGGAAGGAGAAGGGCCTTTCTTCCTCCTCATCCCCCACTCCTTCTAGCTTTGCCCCTGAGCTGCCGGGCAACCTGGCTGCCTTACCATCGGTGTCTCTGGCTGGCCTCTCTGCAGAGAAGGGCTGCCTCTCTGCTCCTTCCCTGGCTAACGGAGGACCTTTCCCTCTCCCTGAAGGCTGCTTGGACTGCGGGGATGGCGACGACATCCTTGGGGATGAGATAGATGAATTGCTTGACTCCGTTTCAGATCCTGGGGAGAGCATCATGGTAAGAAGCCATCTTCCATTTTTTTCTTGGGAGGAAAACACATTTGGTTTCCCTGAAGCTTGTGGGGTTATCCATCTTATCATGGCTTCCAAGGCTGCAGCTCTAGTTTTAGACCCCTTGACTGAAGTCTCTGGCCAGACTTTTTCCTCTTGCCGTGGGAGTCATTTCCAAGAACTAGTTCTGCATATGTATGCGTAGAAAGCCTAAGAGTGGAAGTATAGAAGTGTGTTAGTGGTGGGATTCTGTTACAGAAAGTTTGCTAACTTTTGGCACCTACCTGGCTGTATTTAGTGGCTGCTTTATACCTGAGACGCATCTGTTTTGGAACATATGACACAAAGGCTAGCAACTCTCCATGCTTCTCTTAATGATTTTGTCACTTGGCAGCCACTGCTGTTCACCTGCTTGTAATAATGATTTTAATCCAGAAGGCTTAAAAGTGGCTTTGGTGAGCCTGACCTCTCTTCTCCTTCCTTGTGCCCTAGTCCAGCACGGTCGTCCGAGGAGCCCTCCCGACAGCTGCCATCACCCCCAGCATCCCTTTCTCAGCCCCTTTGCTTGGGACGTTGTCGGTCGGGCCGGGTTTTGTCTCTGCGGGCTCTTATTCAGAAATGTATTCCTCCCAGCCCTTGGTTTCTGTCCTGGACACCTTCTGCTCCTCCTTAAGTAGCTTCTCAATTGGTGACTCTAAAAGAGGTAAGGAAATCAAGTGGTACAGTAACCCCTTGAGTTTCTGAGCGGCAATGAGCCTTTCTGTCCTCCTCCTGCGTTGTGGCACAGGCTGTGCCTTTACTTTTAGCCACATTGAGTTCCACTTGGGAAAAAAGGGAATGGGGCATACAATAAAGACATACTTCCTAGATTTGGTTACTGTTTCTAAGGTTTGGGTAGTTACTCTTTGGCCCAGTGTAGGAAAAGCAATAACAGTTTAGTGCAGTGGTCCCCAAACTGTGCTCTTGGACTCAGCCATGTCTGGGATTCTGGGAGCTGAAGTCCAAACTTTGGGGACCACGGCACCATCGTGATTGAAAAAAGTTTCCTATGCTCATCTCTGCAAAAGGGGTGCCGCTTTTCATCTTTACTGTGGGTGAAATGACTATAAAACTAACTTGTGGCCTTCTTAATCCCAACAGATATAACCAGTTCTCTTTCTAGAGATGTCAGCTCAGCGTTAAACAGTAGTTCTCCTCTCCGACTTGTAAGTAACTGTGCAGACTTTCTTTTCCAAACACAATGCAGTTCTAACATTCATTCTTATGACGAATCTTAAGTGTGTCCGTTCTCCTTGTCTCTAAAAACTGAGGTTTTTTCTTCAGAAGAGACTTTCAGATTATTTTAAAAATGGGCCAGGGCCATTGCAACCCAGGTTTAAATCCCAACTCAGCTTCAGAGCCTGTTTGATGAGCTTGGGACAGCTTCTGCTTGTTGTCCTGCCCTACTTTGCAGGACTGTCGTAAAATGGGGTAGGGGGGCAGAGAAGTGTGCCCTGAGTTCCTTGGAGGGAAGGACGTGATTTTAAAAATGCAGTTCACACTATGTCAGTGGGATACTAGTTTGTTCTTGTTTCTGTTCTGAAAGCCAGCATTGTTTTCTTCCCAACAGATGAATGGGCCTACGAGTTTGTTTGGGTCTGAGAACTACATTGGGATTTCAAGTCCACCTCGAAATGACTATTCCAGTGTCTTTGACGGTGGGCTTGCTAATGCGCCCATGTCAACAACGACACCTTTAGTCGCATGGAATCCCCTGGAAGCCACCCATGAGTTGAGACAGGCCTGCCAGACATGCTTTGTCAAGAAAGGTGAGGAGTGGTCTGAGCCCTGGAAGCTGGGCTGAATATTGCTAGGAAGCAGCATCTTTATTTTCCTTTTTATGCAAGTTGCTAATTTTGCCCCGGTTACTAGAAAGTTGAGAACAAACCACCTCAACCAAATTGTAATGTTGGAGGACAGAATGTTCCTTGTCTTATTAGCTTTCTGTAATTAATGTTTTAAGCTGGCAGGGGCTCAGAGGTTTATTTAAAGTAATGGAAGGAAAAGTCTTGTTATAAATTTTGTTGCTTTTAGTAACTGCAGCTCTTTTAGGAAGGGCTCCTGTTTGATTAATGTGAATGGCATACCAGGTTAATTTTGTAGTTTGCTTCATGTACAAAATTATAACAGTCTGTACCCTGAAGGCCCCAGATCTCATCTGATCTTGGAAGCAAAGTAGAGTTAGTCCTACTTAGTACTTGGATGGGAGACTGCCAGTGAATCCCAGGTGCTGCCGGCTATATTTCAGAGGCAGGAACAGGCAAAGCCACCTCTTGAGGATTCCTTGCCTAGGAAAACCTAGGAAGAATTCATGGCATCGCCATAAGTCAAAGACGACTTGGTGGCACATATACACACACATACACTGCTATGAACAGACATGACATTATACTGAAAAGACAGTGGTCTCCAGGGTTGTGAAATGACGCTTAGCTTGACTAAGGTTGGATCCCTTGCCTGTTTGCCTTAAGCAGGGATGGGAATCATGTGGTGCTCCAAATGTTGTTGGACTGGGTTCCCAGGATTCCCCACTATTGGCTGTAATGCCGACCAAGGGGCTGCAAGAACGCTCAGTCCGGAAGCATATGGGAGATTGCTGTTTGCCATCCCTGATTTTAAGAACACAGTTCTACATTTGATGGCAGGCTGGGAGAGAGAAATGAATGAAGAAACAGGTGGAGTATTCATTGGAAGCATAACCTCCTTCCCACTCCTTTTAGATCTAAAACTATGGGAATACACTTACAACCCCACCTTAGAGCACCTGTGTAAGAAGGATATCCTCATAGGTAAAATAAAGAATTCTGAAGATAAGTCGTGGAAGAAAATAAGGCCAAGGCCAACGAAGACACAGTACGTGGGGCCATATTATATATGCAAAGGTAAGGATTGTAACGGCGGAACTCTATGCATTTCAGTTTGTGTGTCATGGGCTGGGTGCCATTTATGAATACTACATTTTCTTTACCTGGGCAGATATCAATTTATAGGGTGTTAACCCTGCTCCTGAAGCAGATTTTTCATTGTGAAGTGTCCTGTGCTGTAGAAGTTCCCATTCTCCCGACTTCACTGTGACACAAAAGGCCATACATTTGTGAGCGAGGATGAAAGGAATTGTCTGCATACCTTACAGTCTTTGCTTCTCTTTCTCTCGCCTTCTTTCTCTCTTGTATTTCCTCCTCTTGCCACATTCTAGACGTTGCTGCCGGCGAGGAGTGTAGGTATTCTGGCCATTGTACCTTTGCCTATTGCCAAGAGGAGATCGACGTCTGGACCTTGGAGCGCAAGGGGGCCTTCAGCCGGGAAGCCCTGTTCGAAGGCAACGGAGAGATCAGCTTGACCGTCTCTCGGCTCCTTCAGGAGCATCATGGCCTCTTCATGTTCCTTTGCGAGGTATTTTGCTCAGACTCTATTAAGGCAGCACAAGAACAGGGCAGTGAAAAGCAACTTCAGGCGCCTAGCTGAACCACTCTGGAACGTCTCTGGAATAATTTCTTTGGGTGGGGAGAGAGCCATCCTGACTTTGAACACACAAGGAGGTCTTTCAGCCATTAAAAATCAAATTCCTCCACGGAAGGTACAAACAGGACCTATCCGTGTTTGTTGGAAACTGACAGACATTCAGTTCCCTTCTTCCCATTGCAGGGAACAAATTAGGCCTGCAACCAAAGTTTGTATCCTCTCCTTGTGCTTCAAAGCAGGAGTTGTTCTTTGTTAGAGCGAGAGATAGTAGTAAACCAATACATTCCTTTTTTCCTTTTCTAAGAGTGCTTTCCTTTTGTATTCCAGAAATGTTTTGAGCATAAACCCAGAATAATCAGCAAAAGGAATAAGGATAACTCTTCTACCTGTTCTCATCCTGCTATGCATGACTTCGAAGACAACAAGTATGCTCAAAAATCTTCCTTGGGTTCTAAAAGAGCGAGAGGTTTCTAGATAAAAGAGTAGGATAGGCTGCAACTTTCACACAAGTGTGAGAGAGATTTAAGTTATTGTTTGTAACATGAAGCAAGTGGGTCAAATTCAGTAGCTCTTGTGGCTCTGCTGAAGTTTCTTTTGCAGACATGTCTCTGTATGGTGCTACTACTATTCTTGCGTTCTGGCACTCTTGGTATCTAGCCCAGGGCCTCTTAGCTTGGTAGCAGAAGGATTTGGGGCTTGAGTTTGGGTTTGGCAGGAGGTTGTTCTGTAGACATGGCACCTTCCAGATGTTTCTCGTATTGTGACAGCCAGAGCTGGAAATGCAGAGCCATGTGCAAAATCCAAATTCAGGTTTACTCCTTGGTATCTCCAGTTTAAATAAAGGATAAATTGGCTGTGTAGTTTTGTTTGGATAAGGCAAATAGGTTTGGTCCCCAAACGTTTCACAAGGCTACACCAGCTTTCTGCTGCCCAGTGGGGCATTATGTGCAGCTGTTCTTCATGACCGTGACTTCATATATTCAGTTTTTTATGGGATCTAGTCTTCTGAATCGGTTGTTTAAACAAGCCTTGACTCACCCATGCCCTTGAACCGATCCTTCCTCCTCAGGTGCCTTGTCCACATTTTGCGAGAAACAACAGTGAAGTATTCCAAGATCCGGCCTTTTCATTCCCAGAGCCAGCTAGACCTGTGTAGGCATGAAGTCCGCTATGGCTGCTCACGGGATGATGAGTGTTTCTATGCCCACAGTCTTGTGGAGCTCCAGGTCTGGATGATGCAGAATAAGACAGGTAAGAACATGCACACAAAAGTGCTCCTGTGCGTGGGCAAAGTGCATTTTCTCTTCACACAGTAGCCTTACTTGCCCTAATCCTTGTTTGACAAGACAGGAGTCTAGTCTCCTTCAAGGGTCCCTGGTGTTGTAGGCTATGACAGACTCTCATGGCAGTGAAGGGGGTCACTCTGTAGCTGCATGTTTGTTGAGTACAGTCATTCTTCAGCAAGGAATGTGTGAGAGCACAACCTTGTTTCCTATTGCAGAGGTTTTACTTTCACTGTTCTTATGAAATTATACCCACCAACATTAAGCTTTCATAATCTGGGAGGTTTTAAAACTTTCTCTGTGTCAAAACTATTTGTGCTCAGCCATTTTAAGATGTAGCCTAAGGTGCGGGGTTTTTTAATCATGAGATTAACCTTCTGTTAAAAATCAGGTGCCTGTAGAAAATCCTGTTTTTTCCTTGCTGCTGTTGTAAGCCTAACTCAGTCCAGACATATGCCTTTCTGGGGGGAAAGTGATATTTACTTCTGGGTAAACCTGCTTAGAAATGCTTTGTATAACTAGTTTTTGGAACTTGGAAAGAAAAAGGTGTCTTGTCACCTGTAATTGAAATGATCATCACACAGCAAATCTTGCTTGTGCAAAGGTTAGCAACATGACAGTTGCCTAAGATGCATGTCTCCCTCACCACAGGTATTTCTCATGAGGCTATTGTTCAAGAATCAAAAAAGTATTGGCAGAACATGGAGTCTAATGCACTTGGAGCGCAGGTATTTTTTCTCAGATTGCCTCATGAAGCAACCAGCCTAGTGACTCAAAAGTAATGAAATGAAATAAAACTAGGGCTTGTAGTAGATCCAACTTGCTGTCTGCATGGGAGTCTTCTTGGTTCAATCCCAATTCTTGGGAAATGCCAGCGAACCCACTGCTACTCTGCTACTCAGAGTAGACAGTGCTGGGCATCTCTCCTGATATGAAGCAGCTTCCTTAGTAAAACCAGTGAACATACAAGTCCCCCCCCCCCCCCCCCCCCCCCCCACCCATTTGAATTCCAGAGCCCTTTAATAGAGGAAAAGTTGGGCACCACCTCCTGACTGTTTCTGCCTCCATGCAGCTGGCACTGTCTATTAAATGTGGCTTTTGGGCTTGCATACTCTTGACCTGACAAATAAATGCAACCAGAGTTGAGAGTCCAGAGCAACTTATATAAAATAGATAGTAACAAAATACAGTGGGCACCTCCTCTCTCCCACTGCAGGCACCTGGATAGAGCCTCTGTTAAAATTCAGGCAGGTGCATATGGGATGCCTCTGGTTGTCTTCTGTCTCTCTGGATGTTTATGGTGTGATTGTGTGTGTGTGAGAGAGACCTATTTTTGCCTACTTAAATGGTCTTGCCCTTTTTGCTTTATCTTTCAAGATTCTCAGCAACCAAGCGAAGCACGGATCTCTGAACCTGAAAATGAAGTTTGTGTGCGCACAGTGCTGGAGAAACGGCCAAGTTAGTGAGCCAGACAAAAACAAGAAGTACTGCAGCGCAAAAGCAAGGCATCCGTAAGTCACGCAGCAACCCTTGGGAGAGACTTATGTTGGGCGCTTGGGTGATGGAGGTTTTAGTTTAGCACACCTGGAGTTTACTTTCCAGAACAGAGTGGCATTGCATGATATATCCAGATGTGTCCGTCTGCTGGCACAACCATAGGGATTCCCTTAGATGCTGCATCTGAGCATTTTGACATAGGCTCTTGTTTTGAGGGAACAGGAAGGGGTCTTTGCGGCTCTTTTAGTCTCTTGGTGTGTTGCATTTTGCTCCCCACCTCCTGGGTTGTGTAATGCTTGATGAACAAGTCATCTGTTTGTAGGAACATAAGCAGCTGCCTTGTGCAAATTGATCCACTTTGCCCAATATTGTCAATGCTGACTGACAGCTCCTCATCCCCTGGTCTGTGCAATGTTTGGTGAAAACAGTTAGGCATCTATTTCTAGGAGCATAACAGAGTCAGAGAGCAGAGTCAGAGTCCTAACTTGTTTAGGAGCTGTAGATATTAACATTTTTATGCAGAGGTCCCCTGAGACCTGAAAATGGTTTCAAGGGTTCCTCCAGGTAAAAAGGTTGGCGAAGACTGCTTTACGGTGACTTGGGTTTGTGCAGCCGTGCCGAAATAGCTCTGAACGTCTGGTGTCCTTTCAGGTGGACCAAAGATCGCCGGGTGATGCTGGTCATGTCCAACGAACGGAAGAAGTGGAACACCATCCGCCCGCTTCCCACAAAGAAGCAAGTGCCTTTGCAGTTTGATGTGAGCATGTCTTTAAGATCAGGGGTTGCCTTTGGTGTGGTCCTGGCTTTGGTTCTGGCATTAACTCTTTTTGTGCACTGACAACCTGAAATTAGAAGTTTTCTTACTCCCAGCTTGTGGGAGGATTTGCTCTTGTACCTTTGCTTTAAAATGCTTCATCCCTGTGAGCATTTTAACAGAAAAGTGTTGCCCTTGGAAAGCATGCCAATCGCTTGCCATTTAAAGGTGGTTACATTTGCATCCTCCCTTTCTGCTAAGGAGCTTGGGTTTGGGATCCTTGTTTTCAGAACAACCCTTTGAGGTAGGCTAGTCCCCATTCACCACAGTGATCCTTTTGACGGAACGGGTGGCTGCGCAGCCCAAGTCTCAAAGTTTAATACCCCAACTGTTGACCCACATCAGTGGCTGCCAAAATGGAGTGAAAGCACCCATACTTTCCTTCAGAAAAAGTTGGGGTTCCTTTAAATAGTTCCTGTCTAGATGCTAAAGAGTCCGTAAGAGGGAAGGGCACAGTCTGCCAAACAGAAACGCCAAGTATTTCTCCTCCAGCTCAGCACCCTTTTAAGTACCTGGCAGTGCCTTCTGAATTTTCTTTCCAGTGGCAAAAGAGATATAGCTAGCCTTCAGAGAATGCAGCTGATGTGACCTGGGCATATTTCTCTTTCTTACTCAGTTGTGTAATCATATTGCATCAGGCAAGAAATGTCAATACGTTGGGAATTGCTCCTTTGCCCACAGTCAAGAAGAGCGGGAAATGTGGACTTATATGAAGGAGAATGGCAGTAAGTAAACGCAAATGGCGCATAATCGCCTGCTGTAGATCTGTTGGCATTCTGGGCTCCTTTACCTGCTTTGAGGTATGTTCTCCAGTTAATCCAACTTCACTTTGCAGAATACTTTTCAGCGGTGCTCACAGCCAGCATAAAATAAAGACCCAAAGCAGTGTCAGAGGAAACCAGTTCCCAGGCTCCTGGTTTGGCTACTTTACATTTTGCAAACTTCTGCCTAAGCCGGTTGACTTATGTTTGTGGCATTTGGGCTGTAGCAGCATATAGAATAGTTCAGCAAGCATGGCAAAACTGGGCATGTTGGGTCATGGGCAAGATGTTAGGGCAGAAAGAGAGAGAGGGTTGATGAAGCTCTAGTATCTTTCTTTAAAAGGATAGTGGAAGCTGCTGCTCTAACAAACTGTAGTTGAGGTTTCTCGTTGCAGGAGGTCATAGTGTGTTTCAACATGTAGAAATTACAGCGTGTGTGGTTCTTTCTTGGATGCATCTTAAAATGTCTCTAACAACTTGCGCATCATTCTAGTTTGCTGGGAAATGATATTAAAAGCAGCTTCCTATGAATGAGCCACTCCTCCTCTTCTGTTGCCACCTCTTCCTCCTATTTATACTCTGCCTATCTCCCAAAAACTGGGACCCTACAACACAAGTACGATATAGTTAAAGCTTGAAAAACTGCAGCAGTAGTAAAATGGAATTAAGCTATTAACACAGTAGGAAGTATTTAAAAGGTACAGTTAAAAGAACTTGCCATGCTTGAAGTATATTGACAGTGTTCTTTATAAGTTGACACCAGCTGGTTTTACTTGCTCCTGCCTTAATTGGTGTATGCTTACCGTGGCTTCTCTTCTCGCCTTAGTTCAAGACATGGAACAGCTCTATGAAATGTGGCTGAAGAGCCAGAAGCCAGAAAAGGGGGAGGATCAAGCTGCTCAAGCCAACAAGGAGAATGGGAAGCAAATCCACATGCCAACAGATTATGCCGAGGTTACGGTAAGTCCCAGAGATCCAGGCGCTACTCTTGGACCCTCGCAGCGCTCTCTGTGCCAGTCAGTTAAGGACTAGGACTAGCAGAATAGGACAAGGTTCCCTCTGATCAAGATGGGCCCAAAACGCGAAAGGCTTGTATTTGGAGACAGGAATGGGTGTTGTTGGTCAGCCCAGGGCCCACTCCTGTTGACAGGAGCTATGTGAGAGCAAAACATGGTGGTCATGAAGGTCTACTAGTCAGCAGTGAATTTGCACCAGAGAAGCTCACAACACTCCAGGCTCTCATTTCCTCAGAGCAGTCTTGACTTGGGGGCCGAGATGTTCAATTTGTCTTGTCCCATATTGTTAACCATGGCTGGCAGGCAGCAGTGTGTCTCCAGGGCTTCAGGCAGGGACAGTCGCAGGCCTACTTGAGATGCTGGGTATTGTCTTGGGGTCTGTCCAGGCCTGTGGGGTCAACCCTGGCTGATTGTGTTGTCCAAGCAGGGGTCTTTCCCCCTCCTGACCTGGATAAATCCTGGGGTCCATGCTAGGGCCTCCTGTTCTGTGCCAAGCCAATCCTGGGTCTTCCTTAAAGAGAGCCAGATGTTGGGGTGTGCATACATTATCCAAATTAACTGCATTTGCTTACCATGGATTAACCTTTTCCTGCATGAACCAGGTCGACTTCCACTGCTGGATGTGCGGGAAGAATTGTAACAGCGAGAAACAGTGGCAAGGGCATATCTCCTCGGAAAAGCATAAAGAGAAAGTATTCCACACGGAGGACGACCAAAACCGTTGGCAGCATCGTTTCCCAACAGGCTGTTTCAGCATTTGTGAAAGGTGGGTTGGGCTTCCCTTTGGCTGCCTTTGGTTGTATGTTTGCTTTTACTAAACCCCAGCATCCACCAGTTGTGGGAAATGTGTAGTTCTTGGGTGGCTTTGAGTGCCAGAATGCAACGTACCTCGCAGATCTTTGGCTCCTTTCCATCGCTGCTGTTGTTAAATGGCTGGGAATGAGAAATTCTGGCTGAGCTACAGCAACTCCCCCAAAGGCCTGCCAGATCCACCGGATCCTCACCCTTGATGTAGTTTGCCATGTTCAGGACCCCACAGCTGTGCAGAATTGCAGGACAAAGATTTCTCTGGCCACGTGGCTGGAGGAATGCATTTGGTGGCAGAGCTGATCTCTGAGGCTGCAGAAACTTGGCTTTGCTCCTGGGATGCATGTGGAAGGAAGGGCCGGGCTGAATTAGAGGCTCAGCTGGAAGGCAGCAAAAACACTCTGAGCAGCTTTGTCTGTAGGGACTGTCGCCCCTGACTCCTTTGCTCTTCTCTCTTTCCTCCAAACAGATATATGTCCGGTTTGTGTGCCGAAGGCAACAACTGTAAGTTTGCCCACGGTCCGGCCGAGCTCCGCGAATGGGAGGAGCGGAAGCAGGTGCTAAGGATGAAGTTCAGCAAAGCCAGGAAGGACCACTTGATCGCTCCCAACGATAATGACTTTGGAAAATATAGTTTTTTGTTTAAAGATTTAAACTAACCCTTGTCTATGGAAGGACGCCTTCGTTTGCCAGATGGAAGCGTGGAAACCGGGAGTGTGTTTTTTACCATAATCAGAAGAACAAGACGACAAAACAAGAGACGCATGTGACAGAAGCTGCAGGCCTCCTGCTTTTATTGGCCTGCATTGTTCCTCCTGAAGAACCAAACTCTAGTAGATGATGATGATGATGACGATCTTGTCGAAGGGGGAGAGGGAGCCAGCAGGCCTGTCTCTGTCTGTCTGTCAGTGCTCTCATGAAACCGAGCGCTGGGTGGAGTGAGTCCTAATAAAAACACGGCCTGAAGTCTTAGCGTGCTTTTTTGCCTTCTGTTGGGCAGAAGAGAGGAGTAAGTGGAGAGTAAGTGCAGGAGGAGGAGGAGGAGGAGGAGGAGGAGTTGGTGGCCTTGCGCCGCCTGGGAAGCCCCCAACGCTGGGCCTTCAGTTGGAAAGCAAATGTTTTTAAGGTAGGCTTCTTCTTTGAAGAGAGGCCTGGGCTCAGAAGAATTAAAACCAAACACAACAATTAATAGTAATGATGATGATGATGATGGATGAAATTCTTCAGATGTTTTAAATGGAGAGGATTTGTTTTAAAAGCAAAGAAGTTTGCTATTTATCTCTATGTAGGTTGCTTAATAATAACAATAATAATAATAATACAAAAAGGATTTTCTTATGATCACCAAAAAAGAGAGATTTTAAGCAAAATCACCCTTTAACTGCCATTAGATGTTGAATGGGGTATTTTTCTCTATTTGTATGTTTCAATATAACTGAAAAAGGTCTTGGGAGAGAAGGAGACTTGTATTACCTCTCCTTTCTCTCTCTCTCCTTCCTTCCTTTTTGTTCTGGAAACCCAGTCGTTTGGGATTCTGTTTCTTGGCCTTTGCTGCTGTTTGAGGCCAGGCTTTTGGAAGACCCACTTTCTGTATGTCAGTGTTGTGTATTGTATGGACCAATATTGCCTGTAATAAAGATACCTTTGCATACATAAAGACTCTTCAGGCTCCTGCAATGGCTCTGCGCCTCCCAGCATCCCCTCGGAAGACGGAGAGGCCAAGCCTGGAAGTGGGAAGAGTGTGGGGGTTGTGTCCCTGTTCCCCTCCAATGGTCCCTTCTGGGCATCTTGCCCCCAAGGATTCTGGTCTCTCTCTGGGCAAATCTTCCCCTGGGATTCTTTGCGGCTACGCTTCCCTCTTGAAGGCAAGCATGCCATGCTTCTCTATGGGCCGTCTTTCATGTGGGCTTCTCCTGGGCTTCCAGAGAGATCCCCATCCAGGTTTCCTTAGACAGGGAAGAGCTGCTGTCCTGCAGTGTCTGCCTATGGGGCAGTCTTCCCTAGCAGTGAGCCCCTCTCTCGCCTCCTCGCTGGGCAAAGAATATGGCTCCTTAGCCTGGGCTTCCTTCGGTTCCATCCCCGGAAGAAGGCGCCCTTCCTTCCTTCCTTCCTTCCTTCTCCCTCCGAGTCCCGGGGCCAAGGGCTCCTTGGAGGCCGCTCTGGAGGAAGCCTGGCGGCGGAGGGCTTTGGGGGAAGCTCCCCCGGAGGGAGACAGCGGCCGAGCGAGGCCTCTCCTCTCAGGGCGACGGCCGGCGATGGCGGCGACTAGGAGCAGGAGGGAGGCGCCAGGCCGGCACTAGGCCCCGCCGGTCCCTGGCTGACTCAGGCGGAGGGAGGGAGGCAGGCAGGGCGACGTGGCGGCGCCGGGTTCGCCGAGGAGGAGAACCAGGGAGCAGCCGGGGCCCAGGCGGGGCTCCGCCTCGGAAGGAAGGACCAGGAGGAGAGGCCGGGCATGTCGGCCTCCAGAGGCCTCGGCTCCACCGCCGCTGACGACGAGCAGGCCGCCTCCTCCTCCTCCTCCTGCTGCCGCTGCTGCCGGGTCTGGGGCCCTGGTGCCGGTGCCCTGCTCCCCCGCCGCATGGCCCGGAGTCCCTCGGTGCTGCTGGGCCTGGCCGCCCTGGTCCTGGGCCTGGCCGCCCTCCTGGCCCTCAGCGCCGGCGGAAGGTAAGGCAGGCAGGCAGGGCCAGGAAGGGGCTGAGGGGACGGGTCCGGGCTCATGGGTCCCTCCATCGCCGGAGGGAGGGCGAGGGCCTCTCCTGGGCAAGAAGGAGAAGGGGCCCTTCCTTGGGTCTGCCTTTGCCTGGGTCCCTTCTCCCCCACCGAAGACAAGGAGGGCCGGGGGCTCTGTCCTGGGGCAGAAGGAGGGCTTGTGGCCTCCCTCCCAAAATGGCGCCCAAAGGCCCCCGAGGGACAAGGGACAAAGGCTGGGGCCCAGCTTCCCCTCCAAATGTATTTATGGGGAGAGCACTTATGAGGGACTGCTATCCCGCCTCCCTCCCTCCCTCCCTCCCTCCCAAAATGGCGCCCAGCCAGGGGCACCTGAGGAGGCCCTGCTTCCCTGGCGCTGGCCATTGGGACCCTGGGGAGGACAGAGAGGACAGGTGTTTGTTGCTTGTTGTGTGTTTGTTTACTTCACTTAGACCCCACTTTTGCCCCCATTTGGGGGCCCAAATCCACCTGGAAAAAGGTGGGGAGGCTGCCTCACCTCTTGGGCAGCAGACACAGAGAGAGAGAGAGAGAGAGAGAGAGGGACGCTGCTTCTATCAGGGGTAGCCAAAGCTTCCCCGTCCTTCCCAAGGCTGCAGCTGCCACTCACAGTCATCATCATCATCATCATCACCCTCCGCAAGACAGTGGCATCCGTGCCCTGCTGCCTCCCTTGACAGCCGGGTGCCACTGGGCAGCGAATGCATTTCACTCATGGTTCATCCTCTACTTTCCAGATGCAGGGAAGCCATAGTAGTCAGTTGCAGCCCAAACAGCAGCGCCTGCCTTAGAGGCACCAGGGGTTCCTGGGGCTCCCGCTTCCACCTTCCCTCATCCCTCCTCAGAGCCTGGCACAAGAAACCATGGGAGGCCTTCCAGGAGGCCCTTTGTGTATGTCTTTCCCATCGTAGCTCCAGGACACTTGATTCAAAGGCCTGCAAAGAGTCAAGGAACCCTTGAGCGCCTTTTAAAAAACCTTATCTTTTTTAAAAAAGAAGCAGAAAGCAGTCAAGACATTGATTATTATTATTATCATCATTATCATTATTACGTTTATTGGTGTAGCGCCACAGGCTTTACATAGCGCTTTGCCAAGGAGAGAAAACAACAATCCAGAACAGAAACCAAAGCCTGCCTTCGGCACACAATCTTCAAACCACAAACAAGATTATAAAATGAAGAAAACATTACTAGAACAAGGTCAAAAGAATACTCTAAAGGTGTAAATTAATACAAGTAACATGGTATGAAACATGGATACATAAGAGCGCATGACTTATCTTCAGCCTGTAGCCCCTTTGAGACTTAAGTGCCCAAAAGAGACGCCTTTCTGGGCTCCAGATGCGTCCGATGAAGAAGAATGGATCTGCGCAAACCTTCATCTTCAGAGGAGCCACAGGATTCCTTCACATCTTTCAATATTGTTGTCTTTGCAGCAACACATTTGACGGAGAGGAATTTGCCAGGAAGCTGGTGTTGGTGGCACTTGTCTCTTTCTGTTGCCACGTAATGTTGTTTGACGTGTCGCTAGGTTTGGTTTTGAGCGTACAAGGAGGATGTTTGCTGTGGGAGGAGGCGGCTGGAAGTGAAAGCAGAGGCCCCTTTTCCCTCAGGCCCTTTGCCTCCATGAGGCCTAGAGACCTGCTTTTTGCAGAGAGAGCCTTTAAAGAGGAGAAGAGTGCCTTGGATGCTCTTGGCTGCACCTAAAAGGATGCTTCTGAACAGAGACACATTCCAGTTGAGCCTCATGTACAAGATGACAGTAACGGAGCCTTTTGGTTAGGCATTCCTAGTTGTTGTTAGGTACTCTTACCCTGAGGGCTTTTGCAGGGTTGAAGTAAACAAGTACAGTAGAGAAACGCATCTGTACCTTTCACTTCAAGAGCTGCCCGATGTGTGTCTTGCATTGGGATCCCTTTCTCTCCTCGGTGAAGTCCAAATCTGGATGTTTGTGGACTGTTTTCTCCATGGTTTCTAACTGAAAACATCCCTTTGAACCTGACTCCTTTGGGGTTTTTACACTTTGTTTTGTTTTAATGAGGGTCTTTGCGTCAAGTGGGACTAAAGCAACAAGATCAAAATAGTCCTGCTGCTTCGGTAGCCATGTGTCCTCATTCTTGCTGAGCCTGCAAACCGAGCAATAAAATAGCTTTGTCCCCAAACTGAAGCAAAATTTGGGAATGCGTGGTTTTTTGTGGGTTTTTTGGTTGATGTGGCCATGTTCTAGAAGAGTTTATTCCTGGCGTTTCACCCACATCTATGTCTTTGGCATCTTCAGAGAAAAGGGAATGCCTTCTGCAGTGCATGGTGGGCCTTTGGAATTTATGGCCACCAAATGCAATGATGGCCACAGCCGGGGTGACTTTAAAAATGGACTCGGTGGATTCCCAGAGGTTAAGGCAGCCTGTGCCTACTAGTCCTGATGGCTAAATGCTACTCCGCTGTGCTTCTGGGCTTCAGATGTTGCTCCCAAATAACAATTCTCTCTCTCCCAGTGAAATTGCCCTTCAGTCACCCAACTTGTGCCATTGCGGTTACTTAAACCCTAATTGCAACTCTTAAGGACAGTTTAGGCCTCCTTGCCAGCCAGGTGTGGGAAAGGGAGGTTGCATTGCCTTGAGTATTCCCTATGTCAGTGATGGTGAACCTTTTTGAGGCCGAGTGCCCAAACTGCAACCCAAAACCCACTTATTTATTGCAAAGTGCCATGTCCCTCTGGCTTTCTAGTAACAAACTCTGTGCTGGGATGATGGCACAGGTGCCCAAATAGAGGGCTCTGAGTGCCACCTCTGGCATGCGTGCCATAGGTTCGCCATCACTGCCCTATGTGATACCTGACCAGCGTGTCTCTCTCTCTCCCACTTGTGCCCCGCCAGCCGAGCGAAAGATGTGACGATGCCAGCGAAGCTCCCGGTCGGCTTCTTCTCTTCGAAATCTCCGGTCCATGATCTTTTCCTGGGGCAGCTGGATCACGCAGAGAACATCCGGCGGGATTCGGAGGTCAGCCTGTTTTATTTCTATGCCCCGTGGTGCGGACAGTCCCTCGCGGTCCGAGAAGAGATTGAGAAGGTGGCCAGCAGCCTGGCAGACCAGGTAACGTTTTAGGAACCTTATTGGTAAGTCAGGAGGGGACAAGCCTCGCGGGGGCATCGCATTTGTCTTCCTTAGAGTCAACTCCTAGGTCCTCTTGAAATAAGGGCATTTCCTAGGCCTAACACAGTCCAGAGAGGGGCAAAATGTGGCAAAAATGTCATTCCTGGATGCTCCCAAACCCTTGTACTTCATGGGTTCCTTGGCCTTCTCTCTCTGCAGGTCTTATTTGTGGCAATCAACTGCTGGTGGAACCAAGGGAAATGCCGGAAACAGAAGCAGTTCTTTTACTTCCCGGTGATATATTTATACCATCGGAGGTGAGTCTTTGGTTGTTTCAGGTAGGCAAAGAAAAGCCTTCTCTTTGGGAGGCAATATTTGTTAGGCGCTGCAAGCTTTCCTGTCTCCTGGAAGCTGAAAAGAGCTGCCTCCCAAAATGCCTGTCTTGTCTGTGGGTTTTATGTTTGTTTCTTTATAAAACGAAATGCCTTTTTCGGCTGCCCTGGGGCTCAAGACAGATTACAAAAATCCAAACAAAGTCACACATGTCTAAAAGCACAGAAAAACCTTGGTTGATGGAAGAGATCTAGTCTTCCCAGCATTACTGCTTTAACAGAAAGTTTGGCAGAAGAGGCAGGGATAACATGGAAAGACTAGGGAGAGTTTCTGGCCCAAAAAAGAAGAGCGGGTAAACTTTGAATTCAAAACTAACAATATGCACATGTGAGATAAAAGCATCCGGGTCAAGTAAGCCATGCATAAGTAAACCAGAATTGGGTTGCCAGGAGGAAAAGGGTTTTTTCTTCTATGTCAAGTATTTCTGTGCTCTTGAGTGACTAGGAAGAGACACTAACCTTTACAAAATACCTGCTTCCAGTGAAGAGGAAAACTACTAGAGCGATACTGTCTTGGTTTGGGTCCCTGCAGCTGCCTGTATCTTTGGGGTTCTTTGTGGGCTGTGCGCTCTGGCTCAAGAACCTCATTTTACCCTTCAGACTTGTAACACCGTGTTTTATATTTGCTTCTTTTCTTTTGCTTTAGCTTTGGGCCTATTGAGTACAAAGGCCCAATGAACGCTGTTTACATTGAGAAATTTGTCCGTCGAGTGATGACTCCCCTGCTTTACATCTCATCTCAGTCAAAACTCCAGCAGTTCCTCTCCCATTATGAAGTAAGTTGCCTCACCATTTGCCAGCCTTCGAACATGAGTTCAGGGTTTACATTTCCTTCAAGTGTGATCATACTGTTATCTACAAAGCTGTTTCCTTTCTGCCTAGGCCTCTGTATTCTCTGCCTCAGTAATTCTGAAATGGTCTGTGGTTTTCCTGATAACTGAGATCTTCTCAGCAAGTTTAGGGCTAGGAGCAGTCTGTCTGCAGTTGTTATGCCCAGGTTTGGTAAGGGCAACCTGTTCAACCTGAGAGTGTGTCATGAACATTTCTCTTGGTGTGGGCTTATTCAGAGCAGGGCTGACACAGACACTTGAGACACCAGATTTGGTTTTAAACACTATGCATGTAACATTTATTAAATCACAAAAGTAATACAAACATTGATTATCAAGAGCTCTTTCATTCACTCACACATTCATACAATACTCACACTTTCCTTCCACCGGACATTGATCAGTTGTCCTCGAAGGCTGGGGGTGACACTGTTGCTGCGGGGTTGATGCCAACAAAATGGAGATGAAAGTCCAGGGTCTTTATACTTCTCTTCTTTCTGGCTTTTGGCTGCTGAAGTCTTGCAATATTGCAGCCCATTACTCAGTTTCTTCTTTCGGGAGGAGATTGGCTATTCAAAGCAGTTTGTTCTGTTCAAAGCAGTCCATTGCTGTCGGTTCCTCTTCATTGTGACTCAGGAGAACAGCACCCTCTCAGCCATAGTTCATCACACCTGAACAGCACCCAACTTCAGCTTCCACATTCGTCAGCCTTTCTCCCGTCTCGGCTGCCAAATCCCTCCTTCACATCAATGCGATGCGCGGAACCATCTTCTTTGGTTCTTTTAGCTTGGTTGGTTCTTCAGCTCTGTGTTTAAGTCAGAACTGACTCATTCGTCTTACACAGTTGCATAAAACACAGTCCAGAAGTATATGCTCCAAAAGAGAGAGAGAGAAAACTCGGAAATTGGGTCAGGACCGTCACTCGATTAAAGAAATTTTAGCGGATGGGTTTGTTTTTGCTCATTAAGAACTCTTGCCATCTTTGCAACCTTCTGGTGTTGCTTGGCTGTACACATGTTCCAGTTCGCATCTGTGACACATTGGAGTGTGCAAAACCAATGATAGTATCTTTGAGCAGCCTCTCGTTCATTGGAGTAAACCTGAGCTCCCCTTTTGTGTTCATCCAGAAGCTGCTCCTGGCTCTTCTTCTGTCTTTTCCTCTCTCTTTCTGATTCTAACACTTTGCCCACAGTTTCTAAGTAAACTGGTTTCGCCTTGAGCACCAAGTGGCTGTTTTCAGGTTTCCCACGTCGTCTTTCCTCAGCCGAGTTTAAAGCCACAAGAGGGAGCCCACAGGAAATATTTGAACATGGCGCAAAAACCAAGCATGTAACTGGAGGGAACAGAACTACAGTGATCCCTCCACATTTGCTGGGATTTGGGGCGAAGGATCCCTCTGAGTGTGGAAAAACCTTAAATAAAAAACACTATTCTTTTTACCTGAGAGAACACCTCTCTAGGAAAATCCAAGTCCTCCAGCACAACTCTATGGCCAACTTCTGACAGTTGCTCTGGAGGACCTAGAGATTCCTAGAGAGACCATATTACTCAAATCCATGAATCATCAAGTCCTCAAAAGTCAAAGTCAAAAGAGAGCCAACTGTAAATCCACTTTCCTTTTTTCACCCCTGTTTTTGGCAGCTAATGGTAATGTGGGGTGGACTGAGGCATTGCCCCCTCCTGAATTCTTTATTTCAGTCCCTACATTTCTAGCATTGCAGAGAATGAGAGGCTGAGAATAATTCACATCTAGAACTCTTTGTACATTTGCAGCATTCGCCTTCCTTGGGTCACTTTGATGGCAGTCATTATAAACCAAATTTAATTTGTTAAACAAATGGAACTCTCTCTCTCTCTTTAAATTGTAGCACCCTGAAGATGTGTTTTGTTTCTGTTTTGGCAGCCTGGAGTGTTGGGCTACTTTGAGTTCAATGCCTCACCTCAGCCCCCTGGTTACCTGACCTTCTTTACCTCAGCGTTGCATTCGCTAAACAAAGGTGAGTAAAAGCATGGCCCACAGAAGGGGACAAGGCTGCTTTGGGCGGCGTCTTGCACTTGCAGGCTTTGTTTTCCATCCTGTATGGTAACACCAGAGAATTCCTTCTGGATACACCTCTGTCATGCCCCATCAAGGTCTGCTACTCCCTCATTTTTCTAAGTTAAGAGCTGCTAATGTTGCATCTGCTCTGAAGATGCAACGTTGGCATCTCTTTCTTAGGCATAACAGACCTTGATGGGCATGATAGAGGCACAGAGGAAATGGCAGAGGGGAACCTTTTCTCCTCTAGTGCTCAGACTCAGCTGGGGTCACACTCTGAAGCTGAGCAGTGCAAGATTAATCACTGCTAACATAGTCCCCATTTGCTTTGCTTTGCTTGGGCACCTTCCCAACACATCGCACAGCGACCATTAACCATAGTTCTCTCCTCATCTATCCATCCATGCATCCATCAGAGTGAACACAAGCAGTTATGCTTGTTGGAATTTTTCAAGTTCTTTGGCATTGTTTTCCTTTGCTAAAAGCCCTCTAAGTTTGACCCTCAACTTATCCACGGCTCATATCAAAATCTAGAATTTTGGCCCCAAAACCTGTCCTTGATTTAAACATGTATACCAGAATATAAGGCAGGTCTAACAGCAGCGGATGCCATCATGTGGGGATGCAGGTGGATGAGCTGAAGCGCTCTCCGAAAAGGAGACATCTCTGTCGTTGTCTCCATGACGACAGGAACAGCCACCTTGCATCCTCTTGAGCAAAAAGGCAGGACCGCAAAGGAATCCTTTGGCGGCATGTGATTTGGTGGGAGCAGCATCCTTGCTATACTTCCCATTAACCCCGTCGGAAGGTGTAAATTGGTGTCAGCTAAAGTCTGTGTTGGAGCAAAATGATGGGAGGGAGCGCATGTGAGGGAGTGGGGCTTTTTAAGAAATCGGTGTCAGTACAGTAATTGTTTGGCCAAGCTTAGTGCATGAGACGCAGCGCTGTAGTAATGAATAGGCTGCATTTGGGGGAAACGGCTCTGCCACTAATAAAGGAGATATTGATCCGTCTGTATTCAGGCCAGCTGTGACCCTGTGGCTGCTAACGCCACCCAGACCTCAGCCTCTCGCAGGCTATAAATAATAGCTCTGCCATACAAAGAACTGTGGTGTAGAAGGTATGCAAGAGGCTATGCGTGTGTCTGCATGCGTGTGCTGGATAGGTGGTTGCACACATTCAGGCGGTTGTGGTACTGAGAGGTTTGAAGAGTTGCTCTCAAAGTGTGACATGCAGCAAATGCCCATTTGCCACTTCATGTATCAAGTCTTGGGATGTAGCTTTGAGGAGCGGGATGCAAATGAGGGTATTGCCCTCCAAATAAGAATCCTTCCTTCCCATGAAATTTTCCTTCCTTTCCCAAATATTTAGCATGGCAGTAACTTCAAACTTCAGTTGAGCATTGGCTTTAGGCATCTTAGCCTCTTTGAACCCATCAGAAGTTAATTCCAGCTGGAAGGATTTAGACTAAGACTGTCAGTAAAACAACTGTATTGATGTGCAGCTGCTCAGATTGTACAACTTCCCTCGTCTCCTGAAAAGGCCTCAGAAATGGCTAGGATCAAGGATGGGTTTAATCACTTTCTAGGCAGGCACTGAAGTTTGCACAACTTACATCCATACTCATTGCCAAAACCGACATTTATCTTATTTGTATGCCACCTTTCTATCCAAGGCACCTCACAAAAAGAATTGGGCTAAAAACCAATAAAAATTTAAGCACAATTAAAACCATCACACTAAAACCATAATCTGTAAACAGTATAAAATCATTTAAAAAGCACATAACTGTTGAATTTAACTGGTAGTCAGTGGAGCTGTTTTAACAAGGGAGTTATATGCACCCTGGAACTGGCCCCAGTGTCCATTGTGGCCACAATATGTTGGGCAGTATTGAAACATGCAATAAGTAATAATAATAACAACAACAACAACAACAACAACAATTTTTAAAAGTACTTGTGGAAGGAGTGGAGCAGAGCCACTTGCCCAAGGGCAGAGCACTAACTCTTATGATCCCTGCCTTCTCTGTTGGGTTCTTGAAAGGCAGAATACTCTGGTGGTGCTGCAGTGGCCTTTTAAGAAAGGGCTGGACTCCTGCCTCTTCCCGACTGGAGAAGCAATGTTTGTCTTGCAAATAACACTCTGCAAGACATGGGGCACGTAAACATTTTGTCCCGGGGCTGTGCTCTCCTGCCGGGCCCTGAAACATGTGTTCTGAGTACAGAACAGAGGTCGCCAGTGGTGCAACTCGCTGTTTCCATGTTTGTGTATGCCCTGTCAACACATTGCTTTATCAGAGATTGCTGATTATTCTGGACCAGGTTTGGCTTGGCTTCTTTTGCTGTTTGTGCGTCGGAGCCATCCAGAGCTGCTTGCACAATAAGCCTCCCTCCCAGCCCCCTTTTCTGTTTCCAAGAAGCCAAACATTTGTGCGAAAGGCGTGTGGATGCAGAGGAGGCTTTAATCACCAACTCCTTTGTGCAAGGCACGTCTAGCCATCCGTCGCTCGGTGACTCGGCACCCGCTGACCGGCTGAGCAGCGCATGAAATGACTCCAGAGAAAGATGCCATGTGATGGAGAGGAGGGGAAGAGTCTGTCTGTGTCTGAGCTTTCAGCCTCTCTCCGCTGGGCTGACGTTTTTAAGAAGAACATCTCAGCAAATGGAGCAAGCACTTTGCTCAAGGGCTGCAGAAGACCCTCAGTCAGGAAACTTTGGATTCCTGGCCTAGTTGCTCCAGAGGCACAGGTGCGGTTTGTTGCCTCCCTGCCCACAAAACAAGGCAAAATGCTCAGAGCTGGTTGTCCACCCTTTTGCCCTGGGCCTGCGGCTAACAGCCTCTGTGCAGCTGGCGCATCAGGCGCGCATGGCCCCAGGTGATACCAGATTTCCTTCAACATGTGGTGTGTTCCTGTATCCCCATCCTGCCAGCCCCCTCCATCCATCTAGAGGCAATCGTCTGGAGAGTAAATACCAGCTTCTTCAATTTCTCCTTCATAGTCAAAACTCTCCTCCGATTGCTTCATCAATTATGGAGGCCTACGTGAGCCGAGGAGCACGAAACCTGAGACCGGCGGGTTTGTCGTTGTGCTCTTGTAGCAGGTTAAAGCCTCTTCCTCTTGGCAGGTGAAGCGGCTGCCGTCAGCACATAACGGAGGCTGGGGATGGGAGGTTGTTGCTGCTTGGTTTTGGCACTGCTTGGACTCCCAGGCGTCCCTCTTTCAAGGAATGCAGAAAGGCAAAGGGCAGGAAGAAAGTCAGCTGGAGAGGCTGGAGGCTGGAGCCTCTCAGGTCCTGAACGCATTTTGTGAAGAGTTATGGCAAGGCCTGTCTTGGTGGGAGCGGAAATGCCCCAGGCCCTTCAGGCTGCGCCTTTCTCCCCCAGTCGGGAAAGAAAGATGGGGCCCAACCAATGAGACTGCAGTGAGTGATGAAACCTGGAGCGAAGCAGAGAGCTGCTTCTCCCCCGCTGCTCCAAAATGACCTGAATTTGTTGGTGATCAAGACATTTGAAGGAGAGCTCTGACTGCGGTGGATGGAGGGCCTTCAGAAGAGAGAGTTGGCTTTGGGACAGGCAGGCATTCCTACAGTCAGAATTACCTGCATTGTTACTACATCTGCAGCCAGCGCTTGGTGGAAATTGCTTGGATTACTCCCCCCTCCATCCCCACAAGAGGCATCTTTTAGTAGTCAAAACTACCCAAAATCCCCTGGTTTTTAAAGCCCAGCAGGTATCTTTTCAAAGAGAAACTGCCTTCCAGCTCTTGAGGAACGGCCATCGCCCGGACCGTCATCTCATTCTGTTCTGTCTTGGCCTTTCTTTCCCCAGTCTGGGCTTCTTGCCATGTTACAGTTCCATTTAAGGGAAGAGGCTCAGAGAGACCCCTTTTCTTCACCTTCATGCTCTGCTTGCCAGGGTCCATAGATACTTGGCTTTCTGGAGCCTGGTCTGGTCCAGCTCAGTTGCTCCTGACAAGGAACAGCGGGGAGAGGTGGTCTTTGCAGATGCTGACAAATGCGGACACCAGAGATCCGACCGTGAGCAGCCTCCCTTGGTTAACAGAATTGACCCATTCTTCTCCCTTTAACAAAAACCCCAAAAGGAGTCTTGTTCCAAAGGCTGGAGGGGGCTGAACTGTCACTTCTCATTAGATTTCATTTTAATAGAGTCTTGCTTTTTTAAGCAAGGACTTGCATGGAAGAGACAGAGATCTTCACTCCCCTCTCCGTTCTTAAATGTTATGTGCCCCATGGGTTTGGGTTGATTTAGCTCTGGTGTGGACGTTCTCATGGCAAATTCTGCTCTTTTGACAGGCTGCCTTTAAGTTTTACATAATCGTCCTTTCGGTTCCCTCATTTTGTGCCGGAGAGCTGACAAGGCCCTTTTGCCGCTGTTGCTGTTCTCTTGAGGCTGAAGTACCCAGCATAGCAGCTCCTCTTTCTTTTCCTGCTCTGTTGCATTGGAGGATTTCTCTGTACAGTATTCTGAAACTGGGGAGCATCCAGTGGAGACACAGAAGGAACTAGAGACGCCTCCTCATAGGCAGTGTGTATAGTGTATCCACAGGCTGAAACATTACAAACTTTCACTAAGGAAACAATCCTCTTTTGAGCATCGTGGGATGTGGCTCTGGCTTCATGTGTATTCTTCAGAACATGTCCTGTATTCATATTTGCTGGCTTGGCAGCAGAAACTGAACATTTTAATCCTAAAACATTATATCTGCAGAGGACACAGGTGAGATTAAAACCAGCTTGTTCCTCATACTGGGAGCCAGCATGGTGTGGTGGTTTAAGTGTCGGACTCTGGATAATATCAGGTTTCAAATCCCTGTTCAGTCATGGAAACCCACTGGATGACCCTGAGCAAGTCACACACTCTCAGCCTCAGGGGAAGGCAAGGGCAAATTGAACAAGAAAAACCCATGATAGGGTCACCTTAGGTTTGCTATAAGTCAGAAATGACAGGAAGGCACACAACAGCAACAATGCTCATACAGGTATTTCCTGCATGTCCTGGTCAGTGTGAGTCTTTGTGTGTCTTTACTTTTCAGAGTCCCTTTCAGAGTCAATTTAAATGTTGCAGTAATAAAACCAGGCTCCAGCGTTCGGAGACAGATGCTATTAAGCAGCTTGCGTTGCTTCTGGCAAAAAGAGGCTGGATGATAAAAGTGGTTGGGCCTCTTTCCTTAAGGCTTCCTCTGCTGTGTTCCTTCCAGATTACCTTGGATCCATCCACTTTGGAGTGATCACGGATAGGCTGATTGCCAAGGAGATCCCGCTGACCAGCTCAGGCAGCGTCTACCTGCACAGGCGTGTCAATACATCCCTCGTGAGTAGCTCCCTTTCACTTTTGGACACCTGCGTGACCTGTACTAAGCTGGCAAGGGCCAACTCTGTGGGTGCAGCTGACAGATAAGCATTGGGATGCTAGTGCCACGGAGGAAGCACTTGTGGGATAAGGCAGGGCTTTCAAGCCCAAAGTGGGTCTGCCACAGTATCTTTGTCTGCAAAATTTAAATGTTGCAGTAATAAAAACCGGGCTCCAGTGTTTGGAGACAGATGCCATTCTCTGCCCCTGTGTTGTCAGGCAGGTATTCTGGGGCTGGGAGCAATGAGGAGTCCCCAAAGGCAGTGCCTGTGAGGCAGCATCTAATAAAGGAAATTAACCTGCTTATGTAACAGTGGCCCAAGGTCAGCCTTGTTTTGTTATGCAGAGGCTGCCCAGGCAGTTTTCTCCTCTTCTGCTGAATGATTTCATAAGCCTCCTGCAAGATGGGGGCAGCCTGGGTGTTTTGCTTGCTACCAGGTTTCAGGTAGGCAAAAGCCCAATCCAGTGAGGACTTTCTAATCCATGGGCAGAGCCCTGGGATAAGATTTGCTCCCCAGCTGTCCTGTGGCTTTGGCTCAAGATCACTCTCTGGCCTAATTTGAGATGGAGGCCCTGTCTTTTGTGGGATTTGGGATGGGCATAATGGAAGCTGTCCCACTCGCCTGTTTCAAAACCATCGCTCTCTCCTTAGGTTGGTTCTTCTAATGTAACATCCAGACATAACGGTCCATTGCATTTAGGCTTCCTGACCTCATTTAGTATTAAAATGTTTAATAAATGAGTTGAATACCCTTTGTCACATTAGCTTTCAGAGCAGCATGCAGTTATGCAGTCTGTGTCAAGAAAAAAGCAACATGGGATATACAGTAAATGAAATAAAACATGTCTGTGAGAGTCAGGGTGACTCAGCAGAAGCCAATGGAGAACCACACAGGTGTAATAGGTAATACAATTAACAAGTCCTGAGTGCCAAGGACAGAAATGCAAAGTGGATAATTGGACACACCTGACAATTGTTCAGTGGTCAAGGCTGAGATGATGAAATCACTAATTGTAGGATGAACCAAGAGAACCAATGAGAATGATGTACACACCTACTGGGTGGAAACAGACCACAGTGGGTGGTATCATCCAATGACTATAATAATGACTATGCATCCCAATGTATTGTGTGGGTTGTAGGAGTGGATAGTGAGGAGTAGAGTATTGTTGTGTTGGATAGTTTTGGAGCTGTATATAGTAGAATAAAGTAGATCTTTTATTTAAGACTACGGAGTTGTCTGGTATCTTGGGTGAAGCTACAAGAACCAGCTGGATCCTGAAGAAGAAGGGTGAAGACTTCTGTGGAAGCAAGAGTGAGAAGGCTTGGAGAGTTTGTCGGGGTCTTCAGCCTGTTCTCTGTAACTCTTGCTAAGCTATAACCACTGGCCAAAACTGGTCAGCGCGGTGCACAACCAGGTGGTGAGTTCAAGCCAGAGGTGAAGAGCTACAACTCCCATCATCCCCAACAGTCTGTACAGTAAAATCCTGGCCCAGAAGTAATGGTCCAATAAGCAGGTAAATCCTCAAAGGCCGAGTTACAATTTGCTCACATGGAACCCTGTTAAAATGCAAGGCTAAATATTTTTGTCTGCTGCTTAAAATATTTTTGCAGCCTTCCCATCCAGATTATAAACGGAGCCTGGAAAAGTTATGTTTTGGATTGCAACTCCTAGAGTGGTGGTCTCAAAAAAAGTAACTTTCCCAACCTCTGCTTGGGAACAATACTCTGACTTGGTCACAAACACCAACCACTTTTTGTCCAAGGCTTATTCACACACACACACACACACACACACGTATATGTTGTGTGTGTGTGTATGTAGTGTATATCCAATTAACTGGAACAGTTATTTTATCAAGAGAAAGATAATGAGAGAAACCTTCCTCCCAGAACTGTGTGTGATATGATCCATCTTGCTTGGATCAAAGTCTTTTATCTGTGTATTTGATAGTGGTATGGAGGATGTTTTCCCTTTCTTTTCCAGCTCTACCCACATGAAGCCATGAACTACACTGCTGAAAACGTGTGGAAGTGGGCCCTGGACAACCGGGAGACCTTTGTCCGCTGGCTGAGACCCCATGGAGGGAAGAGTCTCTTGCTGAACAACGAGCTGAAGAAGGGACCAGCCCTCTTCCTCTTCCTTCCCTTTGACCCCTTGGCAGAAAACCATCCTCTCATAGATGAGGTTAGTGGTACTTTGGGGGCACTGAGACCATCCCTCAGCACTAGTACATTGGTTGTTCTCGTCATATTGATTTATATGCCACCTTTCTCCCAAATTGGGACATCTGTGCTGTGCGCCTGCTGTGCTCTCAACAAGGGCTTTGACTTTGCAAGCACAGCCAGAGGATAAGTGATGCTCCTCAGTTGGGAACAAACCTGAAAAAGAAGGTGCTTCTGGCCTGGATTTCAGGATGAATGAGCTGTGGAGGAGTCTGAGAAACGCATTCCCAGGGGATGGAAGATGGAGCTCCTTTAACAAGAGGGAACTGAAACATGTCAATGTCTCAGATTCTGGGACTTCAAGCCTGAAGTCAAGAGAAGAGTTTTTCCCAGCTGACTGTTCAGTTCAAGACACAAGTGCCTTTGTTTTATGGTGGTCAAAGATAAGCTTGTTGCCTTAAAACGACTCAGACTTTTCTGGTGTAAGAATTTAAAATGGTTGCTCACCCTCTTTGGCCACGTTCCTTCCCTTGGTGTGCTTGCAGAACAAAAGCGCAATCTCTTCTCATTTTGGAGAGTCTGGGAAGGAAGGTTAATTGCCTTATAATGACCTGAGAGAGGGCCAAGTCAGGGGCAGAATTCGGGCGAGGGCTCTAGGCTTCCTGCTTTCCATTTCCATCCTCCCCTTGGCTCCCTTTTGTTGCTGCCCTTCGTATTTGGTTTAACTGCTTGTCTGAAAGAAGTGGGATGTGGGAGGAGGGCAGCAAGAGGAATGAATCTCTCAGGGCAGGTTAGCAACATGGGTCTCTATCTCTTGGAAATCCTAGTGCAGTGTCTTCATAAACAGCTTGGATGGGCATCTTTCTGGAATGCTTTAGTTGTGTATTCCCCTATGGCAGAATGGGATTGGTTGGATGACTCTTCAAACCCTGTGATTCTGTATTAAGCAGTGTTGTCTACCTTTAAGAGTAAGAGCTGCTAAAGAAGAATGGCTATGCCTATTTTGTTACCCCCTTTTTCTCTGTTTTTACCTGGGGAACCTTCCATTGAATGAGGTAGCCTTGTGTGGCCATTTCTAGCCCTGCTCCAGACTCCTCTTTGCCCATGAAGCGACATGTTCCACTTGGGCCAGTTGCTGTCTTTGGCCAACCTACTTCAGAGGCTTGGGAAAATGGAGGAGGCCACCTCTGTCCCTTGCTATGAACTCCTTGGAGGCTGGGACTGAAGGATAGCCATCCTTCTGCATGTTCTCACAGGTCACCAGGAGTGTTCTGTAGCATGTCAGTAGCCTGAAACAAACACACACAGAAGAGCCAGCCTTTTTCATGGTTGCTTGAAGACTGTGTTTATTCACGCCGGTAGAGGAGCTACCGACAAGCTGAGCAGAGTGTGTGTCTTTGCCCATTGCCTCAGACACACAAGAGACTCACACAACGTTCACAGGACACTTCTGGGCTGGACTCTTTGTGATGTTGTTTCACCCCATTGGCTCTTTCTGTGTGTGCAAGCGCAGGGAGCCAAATAGGACCCCCTCTCCCAAAGCATCTCTCTTGATCTCCTCCTCATCTGAAGGAATCCTCCTCACAGTCAGGGATGTTCCCATCTGGACCACGCGGCTCCCTTTGCTTTCAGGGGGCAGCTTATGTAACTTGTTTACTGAAAGGAGCAGCAGCTACAGAGCCAGGAGCCTTTTGTCATCATGGGCATTCCCCCCCTCCTGCCCTTCCAGATCAGGGAATGCTTCTCCTCTCGGGAAGCTATGCCCTCCAGTCTCTCTGCCCACACTGCTTAGAAGGCCTTTGGGGATAGCCTGGGCTGGAAAACTAGTTGGTCATCCCTCCTTGGCCAGGATAAGGCTTAAAGAAATTTAAGGATTTATGGGGGCCAGAGGAAAATGCTCTAAAGGTGCAAGGCTGCCGTGTTCTGCTTGCTTTTCCTCAAGACATCCAATGTGAGGCCTGTGTGACACCAGGGTGCCTGGCATGTGAATGTCCCTGGCTTCATCTCATAACATTGGCTGGTTTGTTACAGGGCAGGGAAATGCCCAATATCGTGCAAGGGGCATGTTGTCTACCTTGGGATGCCATATTCCCTTACTGTGTTTGCGCATTTCAAGTTAAGGTGATCTCATGAATTTCACAGGGTTTTCTTAGGGAAGGACTTCTCAAAGGAGGTTTGCCATGGCCTTCCTCTGTGATACAATACTTGGTGGTCCAAGTACTAACCAGGACTGACCTTGCTCAGCTTCCAAGATCAGATAAAGAAGGAGTGCCCCATACTTTGAGGCAGTCCATACTACTGTCAAACAGCTTTTAAGAAAGTCTTCCCAATGTTTAGCTGGAGGCATCCAAAGGAATCCTCCATGTAAGTTCTTCCATGGACACAGTGCTGTGGAAAGGGACAGTAAGCTGGCAAAGCATTTCAAGCTCCTTCCAGGACTGTCCTTCTGAGATGTGGTAAGACAAGGAGAAATATCCATGTGGTTTTCATCCCTCCTCTCTCTCTCTTTAGATTTCCAAGTTGGCATTGGAGTACAACTGGTGCAACAAGAGCCAGGATACGGAGCAAGGTGCCAGTGGCTCTCAAGGGGCAGAGGACCCAATGGCTGGCATCACCCTCGGTCTAGCAGAAGGCCCCTCTGCCGCCAAGCTCCCCTGTTGCAACACCGTGGTGCTCCCCCCGCAGTGGCATTCCCTCTCGCGGACCCCCCACAACGTCTGTGAGCTGTGCATCAACCAGACAGTTGGGGTCAGGCCCAGCCATCTGGGCAGGCTGGCCTGCAACTTCTTTGAGATCGAGGCTGCCTTGGATTCTTTCTACCTCAAGGAGCGGACTTTCTTCCAAGTTGTGCCCAAGGCGGTTTCCCTGTGCAGCAACTTCCTCAGTTTTTACAGCCCTTTCAGCTACTACACCGCATGCTGCAGGACGGTGAACGGGGCCCCGCTGAACTGGGTGGGCTCCGGAAAGACCTCCGGCCAGCCCTTGGAAGGCGCCTTTTCTTCCCATGGGAAGATCTGGAAAGACAGGCCCCAGAGCTCTATGCCTCACATTGAGGACGGGAGCGGTCTCCTCCCGGAAAGCACTTGCTGCGGCTCCAATTTCACTGGCCTGAGTTGCAGAACCAACAAGACCTTAAACCTCTACTTGCTGGATTCAAATCTCTTCTGGACCTATGCAGAAAGGCTGGGCGCCTCACACGCTCCTCCTGTGAAGGAGTTTGCTACCATCGTGGATCTCAAGGAAGAGACTCATTACGTCCTGGATCAGAACCAGGCTCTGCTGAAATCTAATCTCGGTAGGGTCTACGGTCTGCATCTCCCACTATTTCACGCGTTGCATGTAGGCTCGGAGTCTATACAAAAGGCTCTCTGCAAAGCGCAGTCAAAGTGGCAGTTTGCATTTTTTAAACTGCAGCACCATTTTTAGTTACAATAGTTCTCCCGTTGCCAGTTCTATTCCAAGTGGTGGTCCCTGGATCAGTGCCGGTCCACAAAACACGGGCTGCAGGTCCATGCAAAATTCCCAGGAAAGAAAGAAGTAGTTGTAGTCAATGGGTGCAAATATGGTACTGTTCTGTGGCGCATTGCCAGGGGAGAGGGGAGTGATTTCTATGATTTATACCTTGCCCTCCAGGCCAGGAAGCAGAGGCGACCAGGTAAAAAGCACTGCTTTTGAAGGAGCCAGTGCATTATTGTTAGATGGTGTGCTTTTTTTAAGATCTGTTTTGTTACGTGGCTTTCTTTTAATATAGATGCCTTGCAGGGAAAGTTTCCCATCTGTGGAAAGAAAGGCAGCTCTATAAATCTTTCACTAACTGGCTGTTTATGTTGCCAGCAATGCGCTTCGTGGTAGGAGCCCTGCAGTTCTCATGTCTCCTGGCACATACCTGGGAGCTGCCCAGAGAGAGGAGATCTCCTGAGACACTCTTTGCCATGGCTGCCCACACACAACGGGATCTCCTCTTTTCTCTTCATGTGTGCCAGATGTGGCCAGTTTAGAGGGAGAATCTCTGCATGTATTGGAAACCTTTCCCTAAATATATTCAGAAGAACATACTTTTGAGTTTTCAAAGATTTTATCAGGTCCTGGTTCGAGTGTTTTTCTCAGCGACTTTAAAATCAAAAACCTAGGCTTGGAGTCTTTGTTTCGGAGAAAGCAAAGAGAGCCCCAGTCTGCAGAATCCTTCAGCTAGATAGCAGGCTGGGGCTTATAGTTTGTTGTGGGGTTTTGGGGTAATGTGGCCTTGTTTTGGAACATTGGGATTTTTTGAACATCGGGCAGAAATGGCACAGGATTCTCACTTCCGTGTTATTCTTCCAGATTGGGGTTCCTGAGTATCAGGAGCCTGTTTTTCAGCCAGGAAACAATTAGTGGAGAGTATTCACCCTGGAAACAAACACAACGGCAACCGTTGTTTCCTTCCCTACATGAAGCCAAGTCTTCTAATGCTGCGTTGGTAGCTACTTTTCAGGCCCTAAATTTAGACTTTTGTGTTGTTGTTGTTGTTGTTCCAGCCTGCCCTGAATACCACAATAACCTCCAGAACATTGACTCTCGTTTCTAGAAACCTTCATTCAAAACTACAGTGTTGTGTACAGTCCCTTGAAAAGGCACCTGGTTGGCGAGAGGAGAACCGAACGTCTGCAGGCCCAAAACAGGATCCAAGAAATTACCACCAGCACTTTTCGCGAGACTGTGTTGAACAGCAAAAAGGTAATGCGTGTTTAGCGCAGGGGCTTTGTAACGGTGTGTTGTTGCATCCCAGATGTTGTGCAGCTTTTCCATTTTGTATCATGAAAATCAGAGACATTCAGAGGAGTAGCAGCCATATTGGAAAAGATGTGAAATTGTAACTGGGAAGGGAAAATGTCTTCCTCGCATCTGCAGGAGGGATCTTGTGTGGCATAAGGAGAACATGTGCAGTGTATGGAATTCAGAGGGTTAAACCAAGACCCTGCTCCAATTGTGGACCAGACTGGATAGAGTTTGAGCTGGCCATTTGCCTGCCTCTTCAGGTGGTTATGAGCTTGTGGCTAAAATAGTATCTCCTCTCCCATCGTTCCCTGCCTCTAACATCAACCTTGTCCTGTCTGTCTCTGCTTTGGTGCAGGGGATCCCCAGCATCTAACCTGTCTTTTCTCTCTCTCTCCACCCCCAAAACCCACCTTCCAGGATGTCTTGCTGCTGTATTACTCACCATGGTGTGGCTTCTGCATGTCTCTCAACCACGTCTTCATCCAGCTTGCTCGGATCCTGCCTCCCGATGACTTTGTGGTGGCCAGGTAAGCAGGTGTTTCCCCTCCCTCCCTCTTTTCCTCCTTATGCTGGTAACTGCTTGGAGCCTACTGTCACTCAGAATGGCACCTTGGCCTGGGTTTGGGAAGTTCCCGGGAGGCTCTGCAAGTTTCTGACTGTTTCCTTCTCCCACTCTTCCTGTACAAACATGGTTAAAAACACATCGAAAACAATACTACTAATAAAAGATAAAAAAACACAACAAGCCACTCCATACACACTTTGTTGTTGTCTGCCTTCAAGTCACTTCTATCAACAGGGTTTTCTGGGGCTGACTTGGTGGGTTGCCATGTCCGATCAGGGAATCAAACCCTGGTCTCCAGGTTCATAGTCCAGCTCTCAAACGTTGGCTCTCTCATAGCCACCCCAACTATATCATTTAAATCTCAAAGGTCTGCCGGAATAAAAAAGTTTTTGCTTCCTGGTAGAACTTAGTCAGCTTTATGGCTGGATCTCTCTCCACAAGGAAGTTTCTGAATGCACCGTCACTGGAGGTATTTAGCAACCGGACCAAAGCGATCCTCCGTCAGTCTTACTAATGGATGACAAAGAACATGAAGGCTGTGCTCTTCTGCTCCAACTGGTTGCAGGCAGACAGGAAACGGCCTTTTCGCTTGAGAAGCTGACTCAACGGGGGGCAAAGCAGAAGCCAGAAATCGCTGGCGTTTTTCCTCCGGCTCCAATGCCCCCAACGACAACAAACATTGGAGGGGGGGGGTCCTGTTTGCATCATCTTATTTGTACAAAGAACACGTTGTTTTGTGGTGGGGACAGAGGAAGGAAAACGCTTCTCATGCTGCCAGCTTTTGGGTCCGTTTAGCAGACTGCTCTCTGTTGGAAGTATTTGTATCCAGCAGTTTCCCACAGTTTTAGGGAAGCCATGTCCCCACCAACTCCACCTAACCCTACCTAGCCGCTTTGATAGCCTTGGCTGAAGAGCAGGGTATAAATATGGTGTTGTTGTTGTTGTTGTTAAACCTGGGACCTTTGGTGTCCCCACACAGGCTTTGCCACAGAGCTCTGTCTCTCTTCTAATCATTGCCCTTGTGTCTGTTTCGCTCTTCCACAGGATTGACGTTTCTCGCAATGATCTGCCCTGGGAGTTCATGACCGACCAGCTACCCAATGTTCTCTTTTTTCCTCATGACAGGTAACGGTCAGCTTTTCCTTGGTCTACTCATGAGTATTGGATGCAGAATAAATTATTATATGGATCCTTGCTTTGTTGGGGTGGGCAGAGAACAGCCCCTAGGTCTTGGCAGGCCCTGACTCCCATTAACTGGAGCTAGTGGCAATAATTGCTGGGAATCAAGAGTCTTAATATTTGTCCATCTCCTTCTTAATGGATGGGATACTGGTCCCCCTTGTTCTCTTTCCATTAAATGTTGGATGATCCTTTTAAGAAAGGATGGGCAATTGTACAGCAGCCAGAGCTCAATTCCCCTCACCCCGGCCCCTCTTCCCTTCCTTATAGCAGGCCCAAATAGTTCTGTTTTTGTTAGGAGTCCTTCTTAAAATGGCAACCAGAAGTGGCACTATGTCACTTCCCATAACTGATTTGAGAAGGACTTAAATGAAATTGCAGGTTTTGAGGCTGGAATGGGGATTCTCGGTGTGTTGTATAGGGACAGTGAGGGTGTTTCCGTCTGGTTTTGTGCATTTGTGGAGTTTCGGTTTGGGGGTGAAAATCATGGGAAAATACTGCCATGTTTTTTAATGGGTGGGTTTGGGGGGTTTTAGAGGCTGCAGAAGTGTCTGGGGTTTTTAGTCTGGGGGCTGCACAAAGGCCACACTGCCCACCTCTTTATTTAAGTAGCCTCTCAACAGAAAACCAGCCGTTTCTGCCTCCCAGAAAGCAACGTCACAAAGGAAAGTCACAAGCTACATCCTGCAGATTAGCCTGTTTTTAGCAGGGTAGGAGGAAATGAACAGGCAAGGGCTCTGTGTCTGTCCTTGTTCATGCTCCTTTGCGTATGGGGCCATGGAGGAATCTCTAGTGTGTTGCAAGTTTCATCTTCCCAGGGGAAAGTAGGCCATTGCAGGTGAGGTTGGGAAGAAGAGTGGCTCACCCAAATTAGGGCACCTTGTCAAGGCAGAGATGGTGCCTGAAGTCTGGGCTGGTGGGGTTTTGAGTTGTTGTTTAAAAAACACTCGTATTCGAATTTCTGGAAAACGGAAGCGTGGACTCAGCCCCCATTGCAAGCCCCCTGGATCCACAGGCAAGAGTGGCGTCTAGTCGCTCCGCACGGCCGGTCTCTTCTCCTTTACACCCTGCAATCTGGAACCCCGAGGGTAAAACACTGGCTACAATCCACCTATGAGCCAATTACATTTAATTTTTGCTTATGCTGCCTTTGAAGAATGCTGTTGAGCGGCTGGCCCACTTGTCTCTGCTTGTGCCTGGTGTAACATCTTGGTAGTGTTTCTTACCATAGAGTTGGACCCAGAGGAGCCTCTAGACTGTTGCTTAGGGTTAGGGAAGGGACCCAGAGGGGCCCTACTATTTTTAAGGTTTGCATCTGCAGAACAGCTGATAAAGCAAGATGCAGTGCTGACGCTTGGTCTGTTCAAGCCCAAAGAGCACCAAGGAAACAGAAGGATTTTTGGGGCCACATTCAGCCCTCCTAGTCTCTCCCTTCCTCTCTAGTCTTTCCCTTCAAAGAAGGAGGCAAGGCAGTTTAGTGCTTATGGGGTGATGATGCTGACTATGCAAGGGCAAAATAGTCCAGGCTTTGCATCCCTGGCAGTGAAACCCTGCCTGTGAGACAGGGGCTATAACCACTGTCTCTCCCCAATTTCCCAGGAAGGACCAAAGCATGCGGTTCCCGCCGGACGTCCGGCTCACCCTTCCCAACCTCCTCAAATTCCTCCTGGCCCACTCCAGCCAGCCCTCCCTTGCCTCCAGCCTGGAGCCTTGTCTCAACGGTTGCCTCTGGGGTGAGGCCGCCCTGCAGCGAGGATGCATTGCCCACCTGGAGCGCCAGGTAGAGAAGCTTCGGGCAGAGATCCGGGCCCTCCACCGGGCCCAGGCCCAGCTCCAGGGACAGCTCTCGGATGCCCGGCGGGAGAGCCAGCGGCTCCAGCAGGAGGCCCGTCTCCTGCGGAAGCAACAGAGCTCCCTCCAGAGCCAGCGGGAACACCTGCAGGGCCTCCACGACCAGAAGACTCGGGAGCTGGAAGGGCTGGCAGAGAAGCTCCAGGAGCTGGCCGACGCCTCGGAGACCCTCCTGGCCGAGAACGCCTTCCTCAAGGTCCTGCTGGCCGCGGCGGAGAAGAAGTGGAGGACTGAGGCTGAGCCAGAGGTCGGGCTGGCCAAAGAGGAGCCTGGCCTGGCTGTTCCAGCCACTGAAAATTTCCCCGAAGCAGAGCAGAATGGCCAGACCCAAATGGACGCCCGGCTGGCTTCTGAGCACAGCAAAGAGAACTGGACCGAGTAGCCCTTTTGCCAAGAACCGCAGCGGCAAAGGGGACGGTCGGAGGGAGGGAGGAGGAACCCAACACAAATCACGTTTGGACTCACTGGACTGGGAAGATCTTTTTGCAAACTTTATTGAAATTTCCTTGTAAAGCCTTGCCCCCCCCCCCCCCCCCCCCCAATTGCTGTGTGTTTTCTCGGACTAGAAAAGAAAAAAGAAATCAAATATTTTTCTAATGAGCCATGAAAACCAGGTAAGAGACAGAACTGGAGGCCTGTGACTTCAAGAAGAGTCTGGGGTCATTTGCACTTTACTGTTGCACTAATTTGATAGCTTTTTTGGTATCGATTTGGACTAAATTAAAAACAATTTGGTTGGAGGAGGGCTGTGTGAAGCTTCTCTCCTCCTTCACCCACCTACCCTGGTTCTCACTGTATCAGCCTTTCTTTCCTTTCAGTTTTTCATTCATTCATTCATTCATTCATTCATTTTGCACTTTCTGGGAAATGCCTGATTCAGTTTCCCCGAACATTGTGCCTTACGAAAGGGAAGCGATGCATCAGGTGAATGTAATTGGGGGGATTGACAGGGATGAAACTGCAGTCCCTTCTCTTTCCCTTTCCAATTGGCCGCTTTATTCAGACCCTGCCTTTGCCCCCAAGACCAGAAGGACTCCTTTTTCTGAGCTTCACGCTTGTAGATAAGGTTTGAGCAATGCAGGGTAAGCTACTTTTCAGAGAAGACCCATGTCTTCAAATGTTTTCATTGTGGGAGAGGAGAATGGACCCTCTTTCCCTACAAAACCTTACAAAAGATTCCTTTGCATTAAGATGGAAAAACCACAATGAATTTGGAGGAAAAACACGCTAAAGTGACCTCATGCTCTACTCTTCTCCCTGTTTATAGTTATGTACAGCAGCCCTATCGATTTAAAGGAGGAGGAAAAACAAAACCCTGCATTTTTGTCTACAAAACATACTGGTTTGGAAATCTATACAGCAGAGGCGGAAGAAAAACCACGCGGCAAAACCAAGGCTTTGTGTACAAGCGCCTCAACAGCCGGGAACCTAAGTCAAGCATCAGTGCACTGGTAAGATAAGTTAGGGACTAGTTACACGAATGCCGCTTTTAAAAGTAGAGAGGGGGAAATAGGCTCAGAGGGGAAAAGGCATTTCAGTTTGCAACATGCGGACGACCCAAAGCAGGTCCAAATGGCCACAAGTCACCAGGTCTCCAAAAAGAGCCGTCTGGCCGTGCGGCAAAAGCGAAGCACTGCCATCATGGGCCATTCCTTGCCGACTTGGTTCAAAATAGCCACTTCCCCATAGTTGTGAGAGTTGCAGAGAATATCATGCCGCTATTGTCTAGTACAGTCTCACCTAGGAGTACGTTTCTTTCCTTGTGCCTTTTTCTGCCCTTTGCAGAAACACATCAGCAAAACAAAACAGCCATCCAAGAGGTAAGTTTTTAAGCAGTGCCAGGCCAAGGAACAGGAACCTATCTTGTTTTTCTACCTCTAGGAAAACCCACTCCCCCAATTCTCAACACCCAAATGGCAGAAAATAAAGCCTAAGAGACGACCCCCCCCCCCAGCATCCCACCCCCAGTTTGGCTCTGGAGGATTCACACTCGGGGTCATGCGTCTCCTAAAATCCAAGAGCGTGGCGTCCACCAAAAGCATGGTCTGTTCCCGTGCGAGGCAGAACAAGAACGCACACAGGCAAAACAGTACACACATACGCACACAGTTCACAGTTGTGCAGGCTCACATCAGTAGCTCCGTTTCGAAGAGGCTCAGTGGGGTATTCAAGTAACCATGCCCATTGTCCACTGCCGGCAATGGACTCTGTGCCCAAAGAAAGAGACCGAGGTCCAGGAGGTTGGTCCAGTCTCTGTTTTTGCACGAGCCGAGGTCTGTGCCCTGCGGAGTAGTCCTTTCAGGTGTCCACTGGCTAGCTGTGGGCCTCTGTGCCGTTGGGGGTCAGCCGGGTCTTCCTCTCCATGCAAGGGCCCCGGGCCGAGTACTGGACCATAAGGAAGGGCTCCTTGGTTTCCCCTTCGCCCACAATGCTCTCCTCGTCCTCCGACTGGCTCAGGCGCTGGAGGCGCAAGTAGCACCAGCAGCCCAGGATCAGGGCCCCCAGCGCTGCAATGGCGATCAGGATGACGATGACCGTCACCACCCCCGTGGTGGGGCTGTGGTCCATGATGGACATGGCTGCACCCGGGAGACAGCTCCAGTCCCAGAGCTCAGGGCTGCGGGACGGGGAAAGGGACAGGCCGGTGTTTTGGGGGAGGGGGGGGGGGGTAGGTCCAGCAGGTGCTGATCAGTCAAATGCAGAAGTCTTCAGCTGCCCCTGAAAACCTGGAAAAAGACAAAGGAGAGGCACAATGTTGGCACGGCGCGTCTAATTCGTTGTGCAGCCCTTGCAGTACAGCCAGCCCCCCACATTGGAGGCTTTGACTTTTACAGATCTGAGGTTTTGATTAAGATGTTCTCTCTAGGTCCTCCAGTGCAACTCTGCCAGAAGTTGACCATAGAGTTGTGCTGGAGAATTTCCTAGAGAAAACACTTCTCTAGGCATTTGTAGGTCCTCCAGTGTGATCTTATGGTCCATCTCTAGCAAATGTTGACCACAGAGTTGCCCTGGAGGACCTGGAGAGTCCTAGAGAGGTGTTCTCTTAAGTAAAAAGAATAGTACTGTAGTTTTTTAAGTGTGTAGTTTTTCCACATTCAGGGGTCCTTCAACCCTAACCCCAGTGAATGTGGGGTTGCCAGTCTCAGTATCTGAAGAAGGGCCTATTTTGACCTAAGCAATCCTGGGTCCCCAATATTATTTGGGGGGTCCTCTTTTTCCAGGTCCCTGGCCCATTCAGGTGGATGGAAACCCCACATTGCCTCAAACTAGGGCCTTGCAGCCTCCAAAACCGCCTCACCTGGCAAACCTTTTGGTGCTCCTTTTGGGCACCGAGCGAAGCGTCTTCTTTTAATCTCCCCGGCCTTTTAAAAATATTGACGGAGCTGGTTTTGGGTCTGCTTTTCTGATGAGTTTAATCTGTTTTGTTCTCATCTGCCGTTTAACCATTTTGCATACTTTGCAAGCTTTCCCCGGGGAGCGCCAACAACAAACCTGGGCACCATGAACTCCAAAATAAAGCTGGGCTAGGCTTGCAGTCAAGGCAATGAGATGCCATTTGGTGAAGTACCACAATATGTGGCTCAACCCCAGAGGAATCCCGAAAAACAGGAGATCTCTGGGTCAGTTCTCTTGAGGCCCCTCCAAAAAATCCTATTTTCTTTTACAATCAGAAACAAACAGAGGCTGAAAACGCAGAGAAACCCCCCCCCCCCCTGCGCTAAAGCAAGAACTTGCACCTTGGCTTAGAAAAAGGGTGTGGATTATGGACTACAGCTCCCAGCATTCCTTGCCATTGGCACCACCTGCTTCCTTATGGAAATGCTGGGACTTGCATTTTAAGAACATTTGGAGGGTCAAGATGTGGGACAACAACAATGAACAAACACGCAACCTCAGTTAAAAACACATCAATTTAAAAGGACAGCACTCTCCAGCAGAGAATGCTAAGCACCCCTCCCAAAACTGCAAATCCCAGGATCCCACTGGATGATGGGACTGTGGCATTTAAAGTGGGATCGAAGTGCTACAACCGCGTCGAGTGGAAGGAGTGGACCTTCTTCCTATGTTTTATTTGGCACTAATAGAAGCAAAGGATAAATAAAAAGGGAGCATCCTCTCAATCCAGGGAAAGAGAGAAATGAAGTTTGCAAAGGTCTGGAAAACTCACAAGGCTGGAAGAACGAGTTCCACGATGGAGAGCAGAGGCAAAGAATGGCAAAGGCGAGAGCGGGGGAACGAGGCAGCCGCCTCACCTGTACAGACAGGTATGTTTTTGGAAGGCCTTGGAAACCAAACACGCCTGAGAGCTGGCGGCATGATAATTCCCAGCATCCTCCAACATGGACTACTACTTCAGGACGGTGGGAAGCGTTCAGTCCTCCAAATGACATTGGGTTGCAAATCCCAGCAACGCTAAAGCCAGGGCTATAAAACCAGGAGTTTGGGGATGTAACCGAAGCTCCTTCTCAAAGGCATCAGTTAATAATGATCGGAACAATTTTCTTCTGCTGCGAGAGAAAGTTTTGGGAAACGGTGCCGCTCTGGAAGGCTGTCTGCCATTTGGGACTTAAACAGCGTTTCATTGCAGGAACCTTGTTATCATACGATAAGCTTTTACTCTGGAGCAGGAGGGGGTCCATTTCTACCTGGTTGTGACTCCCAAGGACTCCCCCAATTGCTTCTGGCTCCATGGCCCTGACCCAGATCAGCCTTTCTGAGAACCAGGCAGCCTTCTAGTTGCCACTGGATTGCAAAGCCCAGTATGCATGGAAATAACATTGAAGAAATGGTTGAAAAATACGTTTTCCAAGCGCCAAGAAGAATCCTGGACTGGTGAAGGTCTTTGCCATTTGGGACTCATTCTGCACAAAGTTCCCATGTGGTGGTTTTGCACAGGAGACAGCATTTGGTGCATGAGATTCCTGGGCAGAAACTATTCTCTATACCTGTCTCTCCAGGTGCAAGGTGTGTGTTGGGGGTTTCATTGGGGGGGGGGGGGGGGTCACTTTGAAGGACCCCCTTCCTTAAAAAAAACAACCCCAAAGGGCTTTTTTTTGTTGTTGTTGTTACCTTGTCCCACAAAACAGGACTCTGTCCGGCTTCACCTCTTCCACACTTCAGAGCACCTTTGGGTCTCTGGTGCGTAGGGTGACACAAACCCCTTTGCACCCAAACCACTGTGCCCCCCACAACCCTCCCTGCCTGCGCAAGGACTGCAGGGACCCCAATCCTGGAGGGCCAGGCATTCCGTGCCACGGTGCCCTTCCAGCGCCACCCCTGCAAAGCGGTCTTTCGGTTGCTTTCGAGGAGGATGCTCTGCACAGTTGTCATGCACCTTGGGGCCAAGCACGTCTCTCCCCCCCCACAACTATGGGGGGTCACCCATTTGACGCAGGAGGGGGGCTGCACCAACGCTGGTGCCAAGGATATGGTCTGGTGGGGGGCGGATGCCCACCCGCTGGGCTGCTCAGCTTGCCCGCAAAACAAAAACTCCCCAAACCCTTTGGTGCATGCAATGATGCATCCTTGGACATGCTCAGGTGCTATAAAGGGGGTGCGTCCCAATCTGGGCCCCCCAAACCCTTTTGCATTTGCAGTCTGGACAAACACCCCCTTTTTCATTTGCAGTCCAAACAATCCTCTTTGCATTTGCAATCTGGGACCCCAAGCCCCCCTTTGCCTTTGCAAGCCCCCCCCCCCCTTGTAGTCTAGCACTGAGCTCCCTCCCAAAAAATGCCAGAGGAATTTTGAAGCCAGGGAAGGATTGTTTTTGGCAAAGAAAGCCAGGGGAGGGGGGCAGGCAGCTGCAAACGACTCTCCCCGCTAAGGACCCCCCCCCCACTTTCTCCCCTTTTGCAATCTATAGCTCTAGCTCTATCTGAGCCTCTGCAATAATGGTGGCCCAGGCTTGGAGTGCGTCATGCGCCGCCTTCGCTGGGAACAAAGAGGGGCAGAGGGCCCCCCAAGAGCCCCAAGGGCCGGGGGGCATTGTTTTGAGGGAGAGAAGAAGCCAAGAGGGGGGTCCTTTGGGGTGGGCCCAGGGCAAGGAGCAGGGATGTGTGTGTGTGTGGGGGGAGAATCTTTGGGGTCTCTGTAAGGCGACCAAGGAGGGGGTCTTTTGGAGAGGGCTTTGCAGGTCTTTTGTAGCATTGCCCCCACTCCACTGCCAAAGGAGGGGGGCATGGGGGGGAAAGCATTGAGCCCCCTCCCCTCTTGGCATTGCAAGGCTCCCCAAGGGAGGGAGGGAGGGGGCTTGGGGCCCCTTTGCAAGGCGACCAAAGAGGGGTGGGCTTTGGAGGAGAGGAGGGGCTCTTTGCAGGATTGCAGACCCTCCCCCCAAAGCTTGCCTTGCCAAAGGAGGGGGGCATGGAAGGGGAGAGGGAAGGGGCAGCACTGAGACCCCCCCGGGAGGGGAGGGGGCTTGGGAGGGGGAGATGGGGGTCCCTGCATTGCCAAGGGGGGGGGGGCCGCCTTCTCCCTGCCTGCCTGGAACCTTTGTCTGCCTCGGGCCTTGCGATGGGGCAGGGGTCTCCTCCCCCGAAGCCCCCCAGCATCCCTCACCGGGGCTGCTGCTGCTGCTGCTCCAGGGCCGGGCTCCGTCGGGGGACTTCCTCCTTCCCCGAGGCCTCTCCATGGGGCGGCCCCCAAGAGGCCCCTCTCCTTCCCGGGACCCTCCATGGCAGCACCAGACCCGAGCCACTGCAGCAGCTGCAAAGGCAGCAGCAGCAGCAGCAGCGACGCCGCCGACGCCGGACCGCCCTCCTCTCCTCTGCCCTGCCCCGCCCCCGTGGCAACAGATGACGCGCGGCATGGGGCGGGGTCTTCCGTGGCCACGCCCTCAGAGGGGCCAAGGGGGGGTTGGGGACCATGGGGAGGGGGCAGCCAGGGACCCTCTGGGAAATGGAGCCTCCGGGGACCTTGCTTCCCTCTTGGAGAGAAGCTGTTTGTTTGTTTGTGGGGCTGAGAGAGTGTGACTCGTCTAAGGTCACTCTCAATGGCTTTCCATGGAGCTGTAGCTTGCATCCGTAGGACAAAGGCAAGACCCAGTTTAACTGCCATTAGTGCTATGGGCTCATGGGAATTGTAGTTTGGGGAAACATAGAGCCTTCTCTCTTAGGGACTTGCTTGCGGGAAACCTATGAACTTGTGCTCCGGAAAGATGCAGATATTGCACACCAGCTTCATCCCCTCGAAAGGCTCCTGTGCCCAAACTGGGCCCGGCTTTGCAGCCCAGGAAAAGCCCTTCCTTCCTTCCTGCCATTTTGGGAGAGCCAAAGAAGAAAGCCAGGCCTGGCACCGGAGCCCCTGGCAAAGCTCCTGCAGGACAAGGACAGAGGAAGCCTGGAAATGAAGCGCCCATTAATTAAGCGCCCAGAGAAAGAGGCGCTAATTAAATGGCCGCATCTGCTTCTTCGCCAGGAGGAAAGCTTCGGCAGCGGAAAGAGCCTGGAAAGATGGACCATGGTGATGGTGATAGTGGAAGCCCTGGACTGCTGCTGGGGATGATGGGCCTTGCAGCCAGAGCTTTGAAGCAGCAACAAGCAACCTATGGAGCAACTAGTTCTGTGTAATTAGTTACCTGGGTCAGGGTTATCACTAGGGTCAGCCAGGGTTAGGGTCATGGTCAGGATTAGGGTCATAGGGGTCAATATTAGGGGTATCATTAGGGTCATGGTTAGGGTCACGGTCAGCACTAGGCTTAGGTCAGTGTCAGGATTAGAGTTATTAGGGTCAGGGTTAGGGTCAGCATTAGGGTCAGGGTCAGGATTAAGATCAGAGTTAGGGTCAGCATTAGGGTTCTATCAAGGTTGGAGTCAGATTTAGGGTCATGTTCAGGATTGGGGTTATCATTAGGGTCAGGGTCTTGGATTTACATAAGACATCCTTGTATTTAAAGAGCTGTCTATCCCCGCCTGGCAGGGCTCTGGCCTAGAGATGGATCCCTTGGGGTCCCTTCCAACTCTTAAGAGTCTCTGCAGCCTCTTTGCTGGGCATTTGCTGATGGAGACACTGGTTAAGGTTAACTTTGACTCAATAAAGCATTCAATAGCAGTGAAACCCGTTGACTATAGATCGCTTTTAGCGTCCCTCATTCTTTGCCTGAACTATGCTTCAACTCCCGATTTGTGCATCGGCCGAGAGAGAAACCCGCTTCTGCCGGGAGCGGCGCCTGATTTAGCAAAGGCCCAAAGGGGAAAAAGAGATGTCGCTTGGGATCCTCTGCTTTGCAGAAACCGATGTCTGCCTTTGCAGATGGGTGCCATATGCCAGAATGCCACAGCACTGAGCCTTGGAAGCTAAAGCAATCTCACACTGGATTATTTCTGCAGTGCAAATGCTTGATTCCCGTTCTCCCTTTCTGTCTTCCGCTGGTCGGAAGGACATTTTGCATTACTAATCCTTCCTATGATTTGATATATTTTTGTTCCTTAAAAATATTTGTTATGGGGAAGGATGAGCCTCGATGGCGATGGAGAAGGGATTAAACGCATCTTCGGAGATGCTGCTGACTCACTTCTTGGCATTGAGCCTCGGCTTCCTTCCTTCTTTCCTATGATTTAATCATATCCAGCTTTTTTCCAGAATGGCAAGGTGAGAAAAAGAAACATGCGCAGAGAGAGAGAGAGAGAGAGAGAGAGAGAAGGGAAAGGCACTTTATTGCCCTGGTAAAACTCTGGAAATGGTACTTTACTCACAATAAACCCTTGACTGGAATTGTTGTTGTTGTTGTCAAGTCATTTCTTATGGACACCTAAGGCAAACCTTTCATGGGCTTTCCTTGGCAAGATTTGTTGGCCATTGCTTTCCCTTGAGGAGGCTGAGAGAGTGTGGCTTGTCTAAGGTCACATAACAACAACAATAATAACAATTATATATACAAAATACAATGGGTTTCCACGGCTGAGCGGGGATTCAAATCCTGGTCTCCAGCGACATGGTCCCAGCATTCAGACCACTGTCCCACACAGACATAAACCTTGGACCCATTAAAATCATCCAACATACCATTAAAATATATATATATATATAATTTTAAAATGCGTCCTTAACTGGAAGAGAGAGGTCTTTAATGCTGCTTTGGATTCGGAGAGCGAAGCAGGGGCTTTGTTTTCTGAGAGGAAGAAACAGATGAGGAAGGCAAGGGAGGAGATTTGGGGTTTTCTGGACTTTGCTAAAGCCAAGCTCTGGCTGTGGCTGTTGTGTTCATAGTCAAACAGCTGGAAGTGCCCCAATTCTGGCCCCAAAGCAACCTGTGCTGCAAATGGGGAGGGTTTTACTTTTAAAACTTGCAAAATCTGCTAAAGCTTGTCAGGAAAAGGAACGAAACGTTAAAGCCGGGAACGCCAGCAGCAAAAGCAGCAAAGCTCCATTTCTCTTTCTTCTCCTCTTTTGGCCCCAAAAGTCATCCATTCCAGCCCCCGGCAAGGCAGGGAAAGACCACCATCTGTGTCCATATGGTCAGCCAGCAAGAAATGGCAGAAACTTGGCCAACGGGAGTTGTGGGAGCGGGACTGCAAAACATCCAGAGGACCAAAATTTGGAGCCATTGCACTACTAGAAAAGTGTGCAAATCTCGTCCTTCCCAGTCGGCTCAAGCAAAAGCAAACGGCTGCACCACTGACTCCTGGCTTGTCTGCTCTTCCTTGCAAGTACTTTGTGCAGTCTTTGCTGGAGAGCCCATGCAAAAGGCCACTGATGGTCAAGGCCTCTCCGGCCATTTCATCCTTGGGTTCGGCCTGCCCTCTGCTGGCCTCAGGCGGGATACAACCAGGGACGGACTCTGCGCAGAAACTCAGCAGGTTTTGGAAGAAGGATGTTAGGCTCTTCATATCTGCTGGGGTTTGGTGCCAGGATCCCCAATGGATACCCAAATCCATGGATGCTCAGGTCCCATTATATACAATGGGGTATCATCATCATCATCATCATCATCATCACAGTGGGCCCTTGGTATCTGCTGGTGGACCCTCTGTGGATGGCAAAATCCATGGATGCTCAAGTCCCATTATACATAATGGGGTATTACTACTACTACTACTGCAGTAGACCCTTGGTATCTGCTAGGTTTATGTTTTTGTTAAGGTTTTCGTAACCCTGTGGATACCAAAATCCATGGATGCTCAAGTCCCATTATATATAATGAAGTATATTATTATTATTATTATTATTATTATTATTATTATTATTATGGTCGTTTGGTGTCTGTTGGGATTTGGTTCCAGGATCCCCAATGGATACCAAAATCCATGGATGCTCAAGTCCCATTATACAGTATACAATGGGGTATTATTATTATTATTATTATTATTACTACAGTGGGTCCTTGGTATCTATTGGAGTTTGGTTCCAGGACCCAGCATGGATACCAAAATCTATGGATGCTTGTCCCATTATATACAATGGGGCATTATTATTATTATTATTATTATTATTATTACATTGGCAACAGAGCTCTCTGACAGAGAAGGCGAAATGTTTCCCAAAACAAGGCCAATGTCCCGTGCCACATTTCCACAGAAACCATGCACTCAGCGCACAAATCAAAACAAATCAAGCCAGATCAACTGCAGTGTCATTAAATGGGGAGCAGGACATTTACTCCCAGTGAAACCAGTTCAAAAGCCCAGACTGAAAGGGATGCCCTGGGCTGCTCTGTCTGGAGCATTGCGTCTTCTTCCAAGCCGAACGAAATCTACAGCAAACCAGGATAAGCTTCCTTTTCTTTTTCAATGGGGCAAATGATTAACTTGTATTGATTCTTATTACCAAAAGCACTAGCGGGGCTGTGTTCTGTTTGGACGCTAGATGGCAATGGGCCTGCATTTAAGATAGCCAGGATTTCCAGCTAGTACATTTGTGTGGTTTCTGTGTGCAGATGTCTTCAAGGCACCTGTCGGCCTGGTTGGGACTTGGATGGGAGACCGCTAGGGAAACCCAGCTGCCGGGGGCTCTGTTTCAGAGGAAGGAAGGCTAAGATCATCTCTGAAGACTCCTTGCCTAAGAAAACCCTATCAGATTAATGGGGTCGACATAAGTACTGTAGAGGCAACCTGAAGGGGCACATGTACACAAACACACATCCCACCTGTTCTCGGAAGCTAAGCAGGGTCAGCCCTGGCTAGTACTTGGGAGGGAAACCATCTACTTCTGAGAATGCCTTGCCTAAGAAAACCCTATGAATAAGCAACTTGAAGGCACCCAGCCACAATGAAAGAGCATTTTTGGGCTGGGAACCTGGGAACCAGGGCCAACAACACACCGGTTTGGAGAACCTGACCCTGTACTAAGGAAACCAGCAAATGGTTTTAGGACAGATGGGGGAACTCCCAACTTTCCTCCAAATCTGTCTGCTAAGAGTTAGAGAGAGTTAAAGAGAAAGACAGGGACGCTGTGAGCTGTCGGAGGGTGTGAACCCTTTTCCTCGCAACCCACAAAGACCACTTGCGCAAAGCCACAGCTCATCTTATATCCGTCAGTCTTTACTTGTAACATATATCACCTGCTTTCTGCAGCTGGCACCATGATCCAGGATACGGCCGGAATAGTTTCCCTCCTTAGTTCTGAGCATGGCGCATGGTGTTATGCCCAAAGGTACGAGCTGAAATACCAGCCAGTGCCATTGTTGCCGGTTGCGATATTATCACTCCTGGAGAATCAAGCAGAAAACACACAATGATAAACCAGAGTGAGTGGGTGAAAGGAGGAGAGAAACCTTCCCTTTCTCCAAGGCTGCTTCCAGCCTTGCCCCTTTTTGCTGGCTCTGCTCCAGAGGCTTCAAGGGCAGCAGCCACCTTCCCAGAAATAAAACAACACAACATTAGCCGGCGTTGGAACTGCTTTCGCTCCAGAGCAAGGAAACCGAGGGGCGCAGGAAAAAGTCACAACGACAACCCTGTCTGGAGAATAGCAAAGGAAACATGGCTTTTGGGGCTCTGTGGCCATGTTCTAGAAGCGTTTATTCCTGACGTTTCGCAAGCAGCGTCTGGCGTCTTCGGATGTTGGCGAAACGTCAGGGATAAAGTTCTTCTAGAACATGGCCACATATGGCTCTAAAGACCCACAAAAAGGATCGATGCCGCCGGCCAGGAAAGCCTTCCGCTTCACACTGAGCCAGGCTTTGTTGGGGCAAGGCTCTTCCTAGAGCCCCTCCGCATCCTGTGTTGCAAAGATCAGGAGAGGCCAAAACATGGTTGGCAAGAAAGACATCAGGACAGTTGTAGGGCAGAGGGGTGTCTGTGTGTATGTGTATATATATATATATATATATATATGGCAGTTATCTATATTAGTTTAACATATATATGGCAGATGTATATACATACACATATATATTTGTTTTAGCATATATATATATATGGCAGACAGTTATATAGATTTGTTTAGCACTATATTAGCCGCTTATATATAGTGTGTGGGCAATTAGCTGACAGTTGTGTAATTAGACCCTGTGAGTTCAGTAGGAAGCGGTTTGTGTGGAAGAGCTGCCAAGGCAGTGTTAAACAAATATATATAACTGATATATATATATATAGCATTTAAAGCAGTCTCGAACTGGGATCATTTCCGTCATGTGTTTTGGACGCGGTGTGTGGGGGGGGGGAATTCCCCTCAGGCGCCGTCCGTCCGCCCGGCCTCCCCTCGCCCTCCGCCGGGCGGCGCCATCAGGGGAGGCCGGGGCTTGGCGCGGCCTAGTAGGCCTCATGGCGGGGCTCCTCCTCTCGGGGCGGGCGAAGAGGCCGGCCGGCCTTCCTCCCTTTCCCTCCCTTCATGAGCTGCTGCTGCTGCCGCCGAGGAGGAGCCTGGCATCCCGGCGAAGCCTTTCTTTTTCCCCGGCCGCCGGTTCCCTCATGGACGACAGCCGGCTTTGCAGCGGCCCCGACGGGCCCCAGCCCCTTTGGGTAAGAAGGAAGGAGGAGGCCAAGACGAGCCCTTTCTTCCCTCATTTAAACCAGTTGAGGCGAATGCCCTGCGTCTGCACGGCGGAGTTAACGCGGTTCCATACCGCTTCCCACAGCTCCTTAGGCAACTCTTGGCTGGCATTGGAAAACAAGGCCAAACAAAGGGAAGAGAAGGAAAAAGGCACCAGAACTCCAGGCCCCCGAGGTTTTCTCTTTTAAGTGGCCAAACCGGTATTAATTTTGCATCTGTAGAGACTTAAAGCGGGTTTGACCCGGGATTGCTGCTCTATCATGTGTTTATTTTTTATCCGTTGGTTTGCTGTGTTTCGTTCCTTTAAAGGCGATGAATATCTTGGAGAATGGCGTTTTATTCTGTAATAATGATAATAATAATAATAATAATAATAATAACAATAATGTGGTTTTTGCGAGCTTTTCGTAGCGTTCTCTGCCTAAAAGGAGGGCTGGGCCTCCGCCGAAACTACAGCGCCTAGGGCTGCATCTGCACTGGAGAATTAACCCGCTTTCACTCTTTTTCTGGCTCAAGGCTATGGAATTCTGGGAGTTGGAGTTTGTTGAGCCAGAAAAAGAGTGAAAGCGGTGCCAAGCCTCATTGTTTCTACAGTCTTGTTTGTTTGTTGTTTGTTTGTTGTGTGCCTTCAAGTTGTTTGCAGTCCATGGCAAACTCATGATCAGAAGAGGTTTGCCTTGGCTGAGAGAGTGTGACTTCCAAGTTGCGTAGCCTTGGCCTTGGGCTCCTCCTGGCTGTCGCTTGTCAGACATTTAGGATCATGGTTGAAGATGTTCTAAAGCGGTCTCTGTTCTGGCCTCCTCCCAGCCCCACAAAAACACACAAAGGGTCCAAGGAAGACATCTCTCTGTGTATACATATATACTCCATATATACCCCATGTGTGTGTGACACACGTATATATATATCTACACCCCATATATATATATATATATATATATATATATATATACCATATATATATATATATATATATATGCACACACACCACACACACACATATATATACACCCCATATATATATATACACACACACACACACACACTATATGTGTGTGTACTCCATATATATACACACACACTACATATATGTAAACATATACACACACACTACATTACTGTATATATGTACTCCATAAATCCCCCATATATATATATATATATACACACACATACATCCACTTATATATATCTGCACAACATATATATATTTTATATACCATATATATACACACAGCACATATATACTCCATATGTATCCCATACACACACACACACACACCATATATATATATACACATATATATGCATGCATTTAGCTTTCAGATATAAATATAAATGCATGTATTTAGCCTTCAAATAACCACCATAACTACTATTAGCTGTTAAAGGTGTATAGATTTTGGGGGGGGATATCTCATATATATATGTATACACACACACACACACACAGACACCCCTTTGACAGCTAGTTATATCTATGGTGGTTACTTGAAAGCTCAAGACATGCGTTTGTAATGGAAGAATCCATGTCTTGCAAATTCTGTGTGACATTTTGGGGGGAGGTTTGTTGCAAAACTATTTGCAGAAAAGGTCTATAAGTGTTTTATTTTGGGGGGGTGACACCTGTATAATGATGTTTTCAAATGTGTTTCAGTATGTTCTCAGTGGTGTTTTTCTTTGTTTGTCGCCTCGGGAGCCTTTAAAAGAAAACCAGTGCCATCTTCTTCTTTGCCATTTTGCAGAGGGAGGCTGACCGACTTCCCTGAGAGTCAGGAGGGATCTAGGGCAAGGGCTTCCAAACCGCTTCCCATCCGCCTGGCATCCTGCAAGGCCTTGGCCTGGACTGAGCCCAGAGCCATGGGCTGCTGCTGATGATGATGATGCTGCTGGTGGTGTTTCTAAAAGCTGTTTTCCTGAGCTTCTGGTCCAGCCAGGCTTGTGTTGTTGTTGTTGTTGTTGTTGTTGTTGTTGTTGTGGTCCCTGCTGTTGTTGTGAACACACTTGTTCTTGGGAAATCCGTCTGGCCGGGTTCATTGGGGGTTGCTCCCAGTGAACGCTGCTCAGCGGCCAGAGCAAGGATAGCAATGCTTTCACCAAACAGTCTGACTGGATGGCCTTCTTCTGAGGGCCAGAAATCTTGTCCTTTATAGGGTTGACAGGGCTCCCTTCTTCTAAAAGATAGCTTGTCTTTTGGGGGCCCAAACCTAGTCTCTGATAGGGCTGGCAGGCCCCTCTTTTATTTGGGGGCATGAACTCTTGTCCTTTGTGGGGCTGACGGGCATCCCTTATTATAAGGGATATCTTGTATTTTAGAGCCTGAACTCTTGTCCCTTATAGGGTTGACAGGTACCCCTTAGTATAAGGAATATGTTTTATTTTGGGGCCAGAAAGCTTATCTCTCATAGGGTTGACAGGCATCCTTTGTTATAAGGGATAGCTTTTGTTTTAGGGCCAGAAAGCTTGTCCCTTATAAGGCTGCCAGGTATCCCTGATGATAAGGGATATCTTGTTACTTTGGGGCCAGAAGGTTTGTCCCTTTTGTGGCTCTCAAGTGTCCCTTGCTATAAAGGGCGTCCTTTATTTGAGGGCCTGGAATCTTGTCCCTCAGAGGGTTGAGGGATGTCCCTTCTTTGAGGGTTTGAAAGCTTTTCCTTTCCTATAGAGACTGAAAAGAACGCCCAAACCATCTGCTATTTGGGATTGTGGGCCCTTGAGAAAGACCGCAACGTGTGCATTGTGTGATTTATGAATGGGGAGAGTCTGCTAGTTTTACAGAGAAATGCATGGCTCAATTCACTGAAATCAATATTTTCATTTGGTGTTTAGCTAAAGCGCAGCCTTGCCAGTAGCCATAGCTCCTGTTTGCCAGCCCTCCTGCGCTTCATGGACTTCAACTGTTCCTTATTGATGCTGCTTTGAAAACCTGGCAGTACGCCGTTTTGAGCCCATGTTAACCGCCATGGCTCCATCCTATGGCTTCCTGGGATTTGTAGTTGCATGTGAGGCACTTAAAATGGGCCTTTGAGAGGAATAGAGCATTGCCACTCAACTTGGCGGTCCGTAGATCGGTGCCAGTCCCTCTGCCATCTACTGCCACTGGTTTCTGGAGAGGTTTTGGGAATGGAAGAAGTATTTGTAGGCAATGGTCATCAATATGGGACCAGCCCCTGAAACATTGGGAGACACGCCACATAGGATAAGAAGCACTGGACCAGAGAGCTCTGAGCACATCCCCAAACTACAAATCCCTGGATTCTGTAGGAAGGAGATGGGAGAGTTTAGGTGTTGCAGAGGAATCTCTCCGCTTTCCTTCTCCTCTTCGATGGAGGCAGGCAGGCCTTTTGGAAGAGGATGCTCTGGTTCCCAGCATCTTCACTCTTTGCCAGCCATTGACTGTGGAGCCTGGAAGGGGCTTTATAAAACAGGAGGAAAGACAACCCTTGACACTGTGTCCTCATCTTTTCTCTCTGGGTGTTGTTCAGTCCTGCGCCTAATCCTTTGTAGATCTTGGGAAACTGGACTCGGAGGTTTTATTTGTCCCTTCCTGGCGCACAAGATTGTTGGGGATGGAGGCAGAAGTCCTTGTTTTGTGTGAAAATGTATAAACTGATCATGAATCCCCTTTGCCCTCTTTGAAGTGTTGGAAGCGTGAACCTGCCTTAGCATTTATTGTACACCTTTCTCTTTTTGGCGTGCTTTGTTTGTTTTTAAAGAAAGAAACCAGTTTCTGGGATGTTCCCATTGTGGCGGAGGTTAGGGTTACAATTGTTGTGTAAGCTGGTCTTATCTGCACACAATGGCACTCGCAAACAAGCTTATATAACAGGCCCACACCTAGGGCCTTGTGAGCCTTGGAGCTGGAAAGCGTGGTTCTCGTCTTAATCCTTGTCGCGCTTGTTGTTTCACAGAAAAGGTTCTTGTCACCAAACTCTTCCCGGTCCGTCTTTAGATTTAGCTTTCTTGCACACAGGCTGCTCTGCGTTGCTGCACACGCTTCCTTGGCAGTAAATGCCACTTTGCGTAGGTATGGGACACGCAGCGGCCTGTTAGTGGATGTGTCTCTTTCAGCTGCAGGTTGTGTGTTGCCTTTGAGATGAATTCCCCTTCTCTTTTCCCTCTGACTGCAGTGGCGGCTTGAAGTGCGTGGGATGGCATGACTCCCCTGTGGGGAAAGTTGCATCAAGTGTGGTAATGTCTTGGCATGTCTTTGGCCCTGGCAAACAACAAAAAGCCAGGGTTTGTTCTCCATGGTCCCTTTCCTCCTCCTCCATGAAGGCCGATCTTCCAGTAAGTTACTCTGGGAGCCAATGTGGGGCAATGGTTTGAGTGTTTGGCATGGCCAGAGTTTCTCAGCCATAGAAGCCTAGGATGTGACCCTTGGACATGTCACACTCTCTCAGCCTTAGAGGAAGGCACTGGCAGCAATCCCCCTCTGAACACATCCTTCCAAGAAAACCCCATGATAGCTTTCCCTGAAGGTCTGGCGCTCTCCAAGTGAATTCTTCTCTCCCTTTCTGGGACAAAGGTGGCCTACAAATGAAGGTATTGTGGTCCCACAAAGGACCTTTTCTTCTGGATCACTGTCCTCCCATTCCAGGGTGGTTTGGTGGTGCCTTAAGCGCTCTCCCTCAAATTGCAGCGGTGTTCTTGGTCATGGAAACAACCATGTTCTTGCAGAGCCACCAACTCAGAGATGAAACCCAGCTGAGTGAAGGTTGGCTGTGGGCAGAGAGCAAGCAGAGGCTTAATGGTTTCGCTGAAAAGTCCCATTACCTCCCTGCTGAGTTTCTTTCCTCATAGTTTCCCACCGGCGCAACGCGGAGGAAGGATGGCACGCGCCTAATTTTCGAGATGAGTAGCCCTGTCTTTTCGTGTTTGGTTGCAGCACTTGAGCGAACGCCACACGCAGACGCCAGCCTCGCCATTGGCTTTGCTCCAGAGATAGAGGCCCAAACTCAGTCTCTGGCTCTCCTTGGGACATTGGCTCCTTGTTTTCAAAAAGGGCCTTTTGAAGGGTTCTGCTTTTCTGGCTGAATCATTCCCATCATGGCTGAAGCGTGAGTCACTGTTGCCGCATTTGCTTTCAAGGGTTGCTCCTTGGAAGAGCCTGGATTTCCTTGGTGGAACAGAAAGGTTCTCCTGACACACTGCAACAATAATCCTTGCTGTCTTCTAGCCTTCCTCCTCCTCCTCCCTTAGTGGCATCTCCCTTTGGACAGCGTTATTCATCACGGTTTCAGGAATGATCCTGGCAAGCAAGAGGCTGGGAAAGTGCTGCAGCCGGGGCCAAAGTCAGTACATGCTGCCTCTTTCAAAACATATTAATCTTGCAAATCATTATCTTGGAGACTTCATAATGAATTAATCTCAAAGCAGTTAGTAATTATTCCTGGAGCAATTGGGCAAAAAAAAACAAAACACGTTGTCAGGAAAGATTATGCAACCGCTTTGGCCTTGTTTCCCATGTTTTTCTGCCGAAGAGTGAGATGGAATTGGTGTGTCATCTTCCCTCAATTGCTGTAATGGAATATGAAAATCCATGGCTACTCCCAACCCAGTTCTGTGGATTGATAGAGTGCCCCATACGGATTTGGTACTGTTCTGTGTTGCTCACTCAGTATTTGGCCTTGCTTGGATATAATGCAAAATGGTGGCTTACAACCGTGTGACTGGAAAGAAAAAGGACTTTGATATTGGGTATCCCTGCAAAAGGGCTTAAAAGGGGACCACAATGTAAATGAAGGTGTCATCATGCCATGGCATCTGCCTGTAGGGCCTGGAAGAGGGGCGTTGTCTCCTCCCTGCCTGCGTGACCCGAACCCAGAGCCCTCCCTTTGAGAACCGCAGCTTTTCTAGGGGCTGCATGGCTTTTCCCAGCTGAGAGGAGGATCCATTGCACAGCTGTCAAAGGGCATCTAGACACTTCTTGTGTGCTTTCCGATTGCGCTGACCAGGCTCTCTTGCTGCTGTGAATGCCAATTGTGGCGCATTTGTGTATAGCTAAAAGGGCATCCTTTGAGAAGACCAGCGTTTTTCACGTTTAGCACAGTATGCGGTGGGGATAGTTCAGATACAGCCATGCTCAGCACAAAGTGCGTTCCCTACATTATGGGATAATTCAGAGGCATTGCGTTATTGTTCAGGGATCTTGCAAAAGAAGTTGTAGCATGAGCTTTCATAGGCTTAACTCTACAAGGCCTACTTAAGTCTACTTTCGTACGCTGCATCTTCTTCCGCACAGTTAGTCTCCAAGTTAACTGCTGCAAGGTCCCTTTGCGTTGGGGTGCCATTGTGGTTCTTTAAAACCATTCTCCCTTTGCTATAGTTCCCTTTTACCAATAGTTCCCAAACTCTGTTCTTCCAGGTGTTTTGGACTGCAAAGCCCAGAAGCCCCAGAAATACACCTGGAAAGAATTTTCTTTCCTTTTTTCGATCGCAGCTTCCAAAACTTAGATGTTCTGGAGGAATTTGGGAGTTGTAGTCCAAAAGAAGTGATGTTTGCAAGCTCTTATCTCCACATAAGTAGCAAACCATACCCAGACCCCCTTGGCTTCAGTATGGAGTTTCCCCCACAAATATCCCGGGGGGAAATGACATAGTTACATGAAACGATTTCACACGACGTCACTCAAAACCCGCCTTTAAAATGGGCACAAAGAAGCATTAATGCACATCTTTTTACTTTTGGGATTTCAGCGACAATACATTTCCAAGAAGACTTTATTTGTGCAGTTGCGCACGATAGTCATGCACGCAATTCCTTGCCATTTTTGCTTTGTTTGTGGGATGCTTTAAATGCAGTCTAATCTCTCTTCAATGCTGAAACTAGCCCCAGTGTGATAAATCTCTCTGTTGACTGCATCAAGTGCCTTCAGACAGCACCCTGAGAGAAGGCCTTTTCACAATGATATATATGTTTCTTCTAATTTATAAAAATGTTGTTATGATCAGTAGTAATACCTTTGCCTTTTCCTAAACTGGATCTCAAGGCGGTCGGTCTGTTTTCCTCCTCCTTAAGGAGCTCCTTCTGCCTCCGAACTATGCGAGTGTTTTCCAAAGGACGGCAATGGCGGGACTCAGTTGTGTCAAAGGCAGATAATGGCAAGATTGCTAGGATTCCAAGATAATCTTAGCTGCGCTTGACATGGCATAATAACCTCCGAGGGAGGTACATCTGGCTGAGTCATAGCAGATAAGAGTGTTTGCTTAAGCTCCCAATGGGGCTGCAAAATACACAAACACAAAGTCACATCTCCGGTGGCAACCTCTCGGTGCCAAAGGAAAATGGACCTCAGGAAGGCAACGCTTTCCTTCCAGACGGTCAGAATGGCAGAAAAATCTCTTGTTGTGCAAAGAGCGATGCAGATATTTCTGGGTGTGGGACCAGTAATATTTTACGCTAATCCACCAGTGTCATTTGTTGTTGTTGTTGTTGTTGTGCTTTTGGAGCTGCTTTTCTGCTTTGCCAAGTTCCCTCTTTCGGTGTGAGCTCTTTTGCTGGTTGTCATTTTCACCCGCCGCCGTTTTGCTTTCAACCCGCTTCACAACATCCTTGCTTGCTTCTCGTTTTTATTGCTATCCCTTAAACCACAGGTTATTTCAGTGTGCTAGATTTTGCGCCGCACAGCAGTGTTCCCCTCGGTGTTTGTGTGACCCGGGTTTATGGCCGTCCTGGAGCCATATTAGCACATTGATATAAAAATAAAACCATTCCAAGTTTGGTGCTGTCCAGACAGAGCTGCGTCGGATAAAGTTCAAGAAGAAGAAAGAAACCTTTGGAGTTGCTGCTGGTTGTTTTTCAGTCATAACTTAAGGGAGGTGTTTTCTTTGCAAAAGAGCTTGTCGAATGGCACCAAAAGGGCACAATTGTTTCTAGGATTGGGGTCAGAGGCTGGTATGGGATGCCCTAATAGGAAACGGCACATCCTACTGGGATATCTTGCCAGTCTCCCTTTTTATCCAGTCTATTTCAGCATCAGCTTTGCTTCTGAAGAAATGGGCTGCAGCCCCTAAAAAGCTTGCTCTGAAAGAATGTAGTCAGCCTTAAGGATGATGGCAGTGTTCCTTTTTTTCCTTCCCCTTTTCTACTCAACCAGGCTCCCTCTTTGAAAGTGCACCCTTTCTGTGTTAAACATCTTTTCATACTGTTGTTGTTGTTGTTGTTGTTGTTGTGTGCTTTCAAGTCATTCCCTCCAGTGCCTTGCAGTTTTGCCAAAGGCGAACCTATTGCGGTGTGGCAAGTGTTTGCCATTGCCATTTCTTATAGCAAATATCTGGGGCCAGGAAGAGATAGTAAGCAGAGAAGTGTGGCTGAATCGGGGCGGGCAGCGCTTTGGACATGGCCCAAGGCGACCTGAGCATCGAGGAATGCCTCTCCGCCTGACCTTTTAAAAGTCACACACTCATGCCTTTTGCTTTCTCTCCCAGTGGAAAAGGGATCATGCGCATCCCACTGGATGATGTTGGGCAAGTCACACTCTCTCAGCCTCAGAGGAAAGCAGTCCTCCTCCAAAGAGTAAATCTGACCAAGGAAACCCTAAGGACGATGCAAAGCTGAGAGACTGATAAGAAGGGTGTGAAATGTGGTGACTGGAGGAAAGTGTCATTGGGAGAGGCAGAACTCCTACAATTCCTCCTTTTGCCCCTCCGTCCTGTAGATATGCCCCTCTTTGTATTGTGCACAAAGCTTTTAAATTAGGGAGGGTGCGGATGGCAGCTGCGTGGAAAGAACCAAGGCTGCTGCTTTGTCCCTTCAAGTCAGGACTTGGGCTGGCAACCCTAAGGCAAAGCTGTCATGGGGTTTTCCTTGGCAAGATTTGCTCAGGGAAGGTTCGTCAAGGGGAATATCTGTTGTGTGTCGAATGAGCTTTCCTGATTGAAAAGGCAGCAGCTGTTGCCTTCTGCCTGGTTGGCAGCGTCTCTGGGCATCAGCCTTCTTGGCATCCCTTGGCACTGAGCTGCAAACCCACCCGCTCTGCTATATTCAGCCCCTGGGAAGGGCAAACCAGGCTGCCTTCGGGTTGCCTGGGGTCACGGCATATGACCCCCACCGCCGGCCGGCCAGCCCGCCTTCCCTGGACTCCATCTTCTCCGGCTGCCAAGGTTTCAGGGCCAGGCTTTCACAGAGCTTTCTCTCGGAGACTTGTGCAAAGACCCTCCTTCTTGCGCCCAGGAGCCTTTTTGTGCCAAGAGAGCGTTTCTGGGAGAGTCCGGAGGGAAGCCAGGGGAGTCTGTTTGTTTTCTAGAGCTTTGTCAAAGTCAGCTTTGCTTTCTGGAGAGAGTCACATTTCCCATTGCTATTAACAGTCAAGAAAAGCCTTTGCTAAGTGTGCGATGGAGTTGTTCAGTTGTCTGGGACTTTAGAAAAGAAAACGGTGTGTGTTTTTGCAGAAACAGCCCATGCAAAGGGACAACTCTTTTGCGTGGCCTGTGCTTTCCTGCCTTCGACCTGCTTGGTCTGGTTAGAAGAAAGGCTCCTTCTTTCTCCTGAATTGGTGGGAGCTGTTTAATTGTTTGTTTTGCCATTAAAATTAGCATTGTCCCCCTTTGCTTGACCATTAAAAATAGCCGTTAATCTCTCTCCAAGGGTTTTGGAGAGAGGCGAGCGGAGAGCTGGGCTAATCTTGTTAGGCATTCCTGGCAGGGCTGGAAAGGCATCGGAGGGACGCAGAGGCTGGCGTGTCAGTGCCAGCGCCAAAACCCAACAGGTGCCACCTAGGGAGCGCATATCCTTGCATCTTCCTTGGAGTAAATAAGACGGAGGGCAAAGCGCTTGCCATTCAAAAGGAAGGAACTTTGAAAGGATCTGCTGCGTATAATTGGAAAGCCGTCACTTGCTGCATCCACACTGCAGAAATAATCCAGTTTGACCCCACTTTAACTGCCAAGGCTCAATCCTCTAGAGGCAGCTGTGCTGTAGTTTGTTGTGGCACCAGAGCTTTGCCGCAACAAACAACCTTTGCTTGAAATTCCAGTCTCAGCTTGGGCAATTCTAAATCCAATCTTGGGTCCATAAGATTGGCTGGAATTGCTTTATTTACCCATTCAGCTTGTTTACATCCCACTTTGTTTTTCCCAATGAGAATCCCATGTGGCAAACCATACCAAACAGTATAACCTCTCAGTAAACAGGGTTAAGCTAAACTTTGGTAAAGCTTGATAAACAAAACTAGCAAAAAAAGTGAACAACACATTCAGAGCGATATAAAAGAGGAGCTATAGTAAGAGTCAAGGGCAAGCGACAGATCAACAGTCAGCCAGGCCTCTCTCATGCTGCCTCTGTGGAAATGTACATTGCTATTCGTATGCAAGGAAATATCGTCCCCATAACGAAAGCCCATAAAAGAGAATTAAAAACTGCAAAAGAAAGAGAGAGAAGGTAGGAAGGCGGGGAAAGCCATCCCTTGCCATTGGCATTTTAATCTTCAGCTCCTTCCTGCCTTTGCAAAACCTGAGCAGGGCTGAGTGTTAAAAACAGATTTAGAACTTAGATTAGGAAGCAATACAAAGCAGTTGGGGCTTGGAGGCAGTTCAGTGCCCCGGTTAAAAGCACTTGTTTTCCTGAAAGTCAGACTAATTTAGAAAAGGACCTTGCAGGTCAGTAGGAAAGGCCAGGTCCGCTGACCTCTCCCATCCACCTCCTTGACCTCTCTTCTCCTTCTCAGGACTGGAACGTAACCTGGTATACGGATCGGCCGGACTTCACCAAGTGCTTTCAGAACACCATCCTGGTCTGGATCCCCTGCGTTTACCTCTGGGCCTGCTTCCCGGTCTACTTCGTGTACCTCCGGCGCCATGACAGGGGATACATCCAAATGTCACCTCTCAACAAAGCCAAAACAGTAAGTGCTCGGCACAGTTGGGGCGCTCCTTCTCGGACTCTTCCAGAAGAGGCTGGGGATGCTTTAGCTGGAGTTCATGCACTGAGCAGAGGTTGGATCTGTTGATTCCAGGGGCCCCTTCCAAGTCTAGAAAGAGTATCAGACCAAAATGTCCTTTTCCTATTCTCATAACAAAATCACAAGAAGGTTTTCATACAATGTCGTACTTATCTGGACATTATCCCATCCGGAAAGTGCGGTTGACCACAGTCATGCAAAAGACTTTCAAATGACGTTGTGCAGATCCCATCATTGAAGTGGCATTGCCTGGCATTTTGCATTAATGGTAGTTGGCATTAATGCAATGCTGCTTCAATGACAGGACAGTGGCGCTGTGAGCTGAAAGCCTTTTGTGGGATCGCAGTCACAGATGGGATGAAGATAAACAACATAAACATCATATAGCAATCCCATCCTTATCCCTTTGCCGTGTGATAATGTCCAAGGATTCTGTGACATAAGCCCTTGAGACAAAAAGGAGGGAGCTGGTTCAGAAGGAGAGCTGACATGGGAAGCATGTGAAAAACATTGGTCTGGATGCGGCAGATGTGTTGAACTGTAGTTACTGTGGCTTTTGGGAGCATGGTGAGCTACCACAAGCCCCTTCTCTGCAAAAGCATCCTTCATGACAACGGGGCTTTGCTTTTTTGTTTCTCAATGTCTTCTCTTTCCCTTCTAGGCCTTGGGTCTCTTCCTTTGGATCGTCTGCTGGGCAGACCTTTTCTACTCTTTCTGGGAAAGAAATCGTGGTCTTTTGCAAGCTCCCGTTTATTTAGTCAGCCCCACAATCCTGGGCATAACCATGGTGAGTGTTGGGCTCCCTCTCTAACTTCATGCAACTCTTATTAACAGACTCCTCCTCGGGATGTAGAACAACAGGAACTCCTTAAATGAGTGTTTCCCAGTGTTAACACAATGCAAAAAGAGCCATGAAATGAGCCCTTTATAAAAGCACTCTCAGCAGCCGTGGTTTATCTCACTTTCTGGGGCAAACTGAGATCCACATTTTTACTTAGAAAGCAAATCAAATTTGTGTCCTTGCTCATTTTTAATTTAATTGCTTCATTTAATTTAATTTTAATGGCTGACTTTTGTGGGCCCAACGTCTTGATATTCTGAAGCCACATGAATAGATGTCGCAGCGCCGCTTCAGCTGCTGTTTGGATTTCTACGTGGAAAGCCTTGCTTCACGTTTCGTTCTGGTTTTCTGAGCCTCCTTGGATGGTAATGGTCTCCCTTTCTCCAAATTCTGCCTGCAGCTCCTTGCCACGTTTTTGATACAATACGAGAGGATGAAAGGAGCCCAGTCTTCAGGGATAATGCTGATTTTCTGGCTTATTGCTCTCCTGTGCGCTACCGTGACTTTCAGATCAAAGATTTTGCACGCCTCGAATACGGTAAGGAAGCCTTCTTTGGCTTGGTGCTGATAAAGCTCCTAGCATTGCATCCTGTCTGCCTTGTTTAATGATTGAGCCGGGAGACGGAGCGGCTAATGGCCCATTAAATCAGCGGCTTCTGGTTAATCGTCCGGCTTTTAGGAATCGACTCTGGTGGGCCTAGATTGCTGTGTGGGACTCTTCTGAAACGTTATACACTTGTCCCTCCACATTCGCTAGGGTTAGGGACACAAGACCCCCGTGAATGTGGAAAATCCGCAAGTATCAAAAACATGTTTTCACCCAAGAGGTCACCTCTCTAGGAATCTCTAGGTCCTCCGGTGCAACTCTGTGGTCAACATCTGCCAGGCATTGACCATAGAACTGCGCCAGAGGAGCTACAAAGGCTGAGTAGAGAATTCTCTCTAGGAATTCCTAGGTCTTTCAGTGCAACTTTTAGTTAAAGCTGACCATAGAGTTGCGCTGGAGGACCTAGATATTCCTAGAGAGAACATATCAATCAAATCTGTGAATAATCAAATCCGCCAAAGTCAAAGCTGCAAATATGGAGGGATGAATGAATATTGTATAGTGTTTATTGTGTTAGCTTCATTAATTGCATATTTTTTTAAAAAATAACTTTTAGATGTATACTTTTGGTGATGCTTTTGTATAGTTTTTAATCTGTATTGTTTTTAACTATGTTCTTGAGCCCCATTCTTGGGAGAAAGGCGGGATATAAATGAACAGTTCCTTCAGTGATGAAGCTCACGTTTTGCCAGCCCTGAATCTTCTTCTCTCCCTGATCCGCTTCCCAGGTTGCCGGAGTCGACGTTTTCCGCTATATCACCTTCTACATCTACTTCGCTTTGGTGCTGACTGAGCTTATATTGTCCTGTTTCCCCGAACGCCCGCCTTTGTTTTCGGAGACTGTGCACGACCCAGTAAGTAACAAGCTGCCATTGCTGTGTCTTAGAAATCGCCTAGGAAGACATTTTGCTTGCTTAGGGTAAATTGCTTCTAATAATAATTTTGCCACACCCAACCAATTGCTTAAAATAAGTCTTCCTGAGAACTCTTCTTAGACTTTCCAGAAAAGCAGTTCATCGTTGTCTAAAATGCTGCTGGTGCTGCTTTCCTTTTTTAAAGGTCATTTTGTTCCTATTTTTCTGTTTCCAAAAATAATGCAATGTGGAAGCTTTTGGATGTGAGTGAGAGAGATGTAGAGAGAGGGAGAGGGAAAGAGGATGTGAGAATCAACACTGCATTTAATGGAGGAAGCTGCAAAAAGAGACTTGTGGATTGGGGAGATGTCTCTGGTGCCTTGGTTGCGCATAGATCATCCTTTGTTTGGGTATGTCTCCTCTTTTTTGAGTCGGGGGCTTCTTCACAGGTTGGTTGTCAAACTAAATACAGTGATGACACCTCCTGATACCAGTTTAAAATCCGACTTAGTGATTAATCACTGATGTGATGATAAAATAGTAATGATAACGGCTACCGATATAACTTCATCCAACATAGTTCTTTGTCTCAGGCTTTTCTTTGCCTCCTTGAAAGCTCCTGGAGGGTAAGATTCTGCCTTCATGTGGATCGCTTTCTTTTGACTGCTGCCCCTGAAAGTGAAAGATCCCTCGCACCTTCTCCTTCTCTTGCACACCAATCTGTTTGATCTTCAGAATTGTTCCTTTTAAGCCACACTGTTTGCATCAGGAATTGTTGTTGCTGGGTGTTCTGGTATTTCAGGGGGGTTTCCATGGCCGTCTGTTTCGTGTTACTTACTGGACATGTTTTTTAGAGTGTGCTTCAATGGAAAACTTGAGCACTTGAAGGAATGTTATAACGCAGAAAGCCTTGGATGGGTTATAGAATTCGTAAATAAAGTAGCTGGGCAGATAAAAGGCCATGGCAGTTTTATAGATGCCAAAGGAGAAAAACCGCCTCCTGGTTTCCTTGCGGTGTCACCCCAGAAATATAATTGTGACTGAATGTGATGGCAGTGTGCCATGTGTCTGCGTGTGGAGGGGAGTGTCCCTTTAAACGGAGTCATGAAGTGTTTGTCTGTCTTGAACCATAGGAGTGCTTTCCCTGTGGATTTAGATTTTGGCTTTAACTGCAGCCCTTTTTTACCTAACCTTCATGGAGACCTTTATAAGCACAGCTTGTGTTGGTCTATTATTTTGTGTGGCTGAGAATATAAATCAGCATGGGGCCTAAGGTTAGTGCTGTAGTTTGAACACAGCGGAGGAAGCCTCCTAAACAGCCGCCTGGCAGGAAGCAAGAAGGCCAGCTGCCTGCTTTATAACAGCTGGAGGACTGGGCTGGCTTTGGGCAGGAAGAGTCCGCTTCCGTTCCCTCTGCTTTGTGCGGCAGAATGGCTGTTTTGGCTCCTTTTCTCGGGCAAATAGGAACTCCTGCAGGTGTCCTTGGTGATAATCGTATGCCAAGCGAGACAGCAGTACGGGCAGAGAACGGGGGATTTGTGGGGCAGGAACAGTGTTCTGAGGGAATTCATCTCAGGCAGGTATCCCAAAATGAGTGAGGGAATCAGGCAAGGGCATGGAGGAAGGTTCAAAGGATCTTTGTCAGAAGTCTTCTTCCACCATGCACCCGTGCCATGGGTCAGTTGGCATGGTGTGGCCACTGTCCAGGCAGCATGCTGGAGCATGGAGTCCTTTCACTCCTGGCTTGGGTCCTCCTGCAATTGGGAGCAAACCCAGTTTCTGTCACCCAATAAACTATGGCTCTGGCCAGAGGAAGAGAGCGCTGGGGTAGCCTGCAAAGGAGGGATTTGGAGGCCCCCAAAAACCAGCTGTGGGGCCCTTGGGCTTACTGTGTCCATCCCTGCTGTGATGGATAAAGGAACAGACATGCATAGCAGATCCTGTAATACGCTGCTTGTTTACATAGCTGATTTATATACCACTGATCATCTCTGAAAATGATAATCTTGTTTCACCTTGCGTTCCAGCTCTTAATCTGGAGCCCACAAAGTCTGGCAGGAAGGAAGGGAGGGAGGAAGGGCAAAGGGCTGGGTGGCTACAGGGGCACCGCTTTCTAGCAGCCTGGCTCTGAGCGGAAGTTGGCCAGGCTTCTCAGTTCTGCGGGTTGATGTTGAACAGCAATGGAAGCGAGAGATTTGAGTTCCCTCTCCCTGCCCTTTTCATAACCCCCTTGGCGGTGTTTGGTTTGGCCTGACATTGGCCTTGCGGGATGTGGATTCGGTTCCTGTCTCGGGCGTGGGCTCCTGCGCATTCCCAGAAAGGGAAAGTAAACTGGCCCTTGGCCATGTTGTTGCTCTCCAGTTGTGTGGCTCCAGGAGGAGGCAAGATGACTAGCATTGAGGATTTTCCCTCCGTCCCCAAATTTGTAGGATTGCAGAGAGTGAGAGGCTGGAAATGTGTAGAATTCCTTTGTTTGCTCTGTTGGGTCATTTTCCTTGGTGCCCCTTTTACTTTGGAGGCCTAAACTCTGTTTCCAAACGCTCCAGTTACTGCAGTGCTAGAAGTTCTGGGGACTGAAGGAAAACTTCTTTGGAGGGGCAGAATTCTCCTTTGCTCCCATTTTGCCCCCGTTTCTCTCTGGTAGGAGTTGGCAGCAGCTTGCAAGGTGGGCTCTGTGTGGGTCCAAAAGGAGCCCTTTCAAAATTACATTTCTTTCACTGATATGTCTCTCTCTCTCTCTCTCTCACACACACACTTATTCAGATTTGGAACTTGCTGGTTAGAGTCACTTTCAGAGCAATAAAAAGCCTTTTCCCCCTTGGGCTTTCCTTTGTCACAAGCCGAATCTCTTTCTTCTTCTTTCTCCCGCTAGAACCCCTGCCCAGAGTCCAGTGCGTCTTTCCTGTCCAAGATCACGTTCTGGTGGATAACTGGGTAAGAGAAAAAGAGATGTTACAGTAAAGGTCCAGCAAACAAACCTCCTCCCAAACTTCATAGTTTCCCTCCTGTTTTCTTTTGCAAAGTTGGTCATACGTAGGTGAAACTGAGGCACGGAGGAATAGGGCCCCATTTTAGAAGAAATGACCCTTGAACTGCAAAAACAAGACAGCATGCATCCAAGGATTGGGCCGGGGAACCACAGCAGAACAGATTCAGAGGCAACTGAGTTGAGAGAAAGCTAGCAGGGCAAAAGGGAGATTTATTGGTGATCCAGGGATGCAGCAGGGGATTTCATGGCAAAGAAAGCTCATCCATCCTTCCACGGATGAGAACTGGGGAGCCAGTCCTAGGCTGACAATGCGCATTCCTCTCCTAAAAGTGTGAGCGCAAACCTCAGTTTTATATAGTGGAAGAAATCCTTACCTGTTGCTAATCAGACAGATTGAAAATATTCCTATAGTGCAGTAGACACAGTCCCAGTCTCTAAGGACTGCGCTGCTGCTGTTGCTTTTAGGGAACTAGTATGGTTTCTTAGTCTATTTTGGCAATGTATAAACCGTTCCAGGTGGGCTTTGGGCAGGAACCTTACATAACAACCTGAGATGCTGAATGGCCTCATTCCTCTGGCTAAGAACCATTCCTTGTCGAACGCAGGTTGATGGTCCAGGGCTATCGACAGCCATTAGAAGCCAAAGATTTGTGGTCTTTAAACAAGGAGGATATGTCAGAAGAAGTGGTGCCAGTTTTGGCTAGGAACTGGGCAAAGGAGTACGAAAAGACAAAAAGGTACATTGGGAGCACAATATTATACTATTATTATACATTCTTATTATTATTGTTGTTATTATTATACAATATTATCAATATGATACTACTAGTAATCTCTGGTTTATATCATTGTAGAGAGGAGTCCTTCTTGTTTTTGTATGTGCCAAGAAAACTTATGCAGAGTTCTTTTTATTAGGACTTTGTTATTTAGGCAGCCCTCTGAGTTTAATCAAATGGCAGAACTGTGTGCAAAATGGGGGGGGGGGCTGTTTTATTTGTTTTTAAATTACATTTTAAATTGTTTTTTTTTAACTCTGTGCTTTTAACAGAAGCGATACTGAATTGTGATTTCCTAATACTTTTAAAACAAAGTGGAATTGGATTCATTGGCTCATGTACCAATGGCCATTTTTGTTCACAATCTACCCCTTAATGGCAACCATGTAAACAAAGGGTTGTGAAAGAGAGATTACAGAATCCAAGAGTTGGATGGGGGCACAATGGCCGCCTAGCCAAGCCCCTTTCTGCCACGCAGGAATCCCCAACCAAAGCGCTCCTGAGAAGTGAGCATTCTGTTTGTCTATTCATAGCCCCCTAAAGAAGGAGAGCCCACCGTCCTCCAAGACGGTCCATCCCACTATCAAGCGGCTCTGACAACAATCTTTCCTAAAGTATTGGCCATGTGGAAGTGACTGGGATGGCACTGTCTCTTGATGGCTTCTGTCTCCATAGGATGCTGGCTCCCATGTTGTACTCGCCCAAGAAGCCAGCCAAGTCGAGCAGCTCAAACGGAGACGTGACGGAGGAGGCTGAAGCTCTGATCATCAAGCCTGCTCCGAAGGAAAGGGAACCCTCGCTCTTCAAGGTGTTGTACAAGACCTTTGGGCCCTATTTCCTCATGAGCTTCCTCTTCAAGGCCTTTCATGACCTGATGATGTTTACCGGGCCCGAAATCCTAAAGTAAGCTTGGTGCCTACTCTTCCTTCCCTTGCCATACAGTAACTATGACAGTTGTTTCTTGTGGGGTTTCCAGGCTATGTGACCTTGTTCCAGAAAAGTTTCTTCCTGACGTTTCTCCAGCATCTGTGGCTGGCATTCCAGCTGATTTTTAGCTGCTGTTGAACAGAATTGGATGATGCATATTTCACGCAGTCGCAGTCATTTACTCTGTGTGTGTGTTTGTCTGTTTCTCTTGTGAGCTTCTTTGAAAACTTGTGACTAAGAACAAAATGGAAAGAGAACAGTTTGCCTCTCTTTTAAGGCCAGAGTGTTCTGTTTTTCTAACTACAAAGTAATCTCTTTGGAAGATTAGTTTGGGTTTGTTTGAAATCAGAGACTGATAAATGTGGGAATTGCCTGTGGTTGGCCCCTAAGTGATTGCGCAGCAGCATTTCCTTTCAAGTCCAAAAAGGGTTTTTTCCTTCCTTCCTTCCTTCCTTCCTTCCTTCCTTCCTTCCTTTTGCAGCAGTCATTAACATTGCCTGTCTGTGTTTCTCGCAGGTTGCTGATTAACTTTGTCAATGACAAAAAAGCCCCCAACTGGCAAGGCTACCTCTACACAGCCCTCCTCTTCGTCTCAGCTGGGCTGCAGACTCTGGTCCTCCACCAGTATTTCCACATCTGTTTTGTGACGGGAATGAGGCTGAAAACGGCTGTGATTGGAGCTGTTTATCGAAAGGTAACCGGCTGGAACCCTGGACCTTAACTCTGCCGGCATAGCCAGCATCGTAGGCCATGGTGGGTGGCTTACCAAACCAAGCCAAAAGCCAGGGTTAACTTTGCAGTGTTGCTGTCACCAAAGCAACAGATGCAGCTGGATTGAGAAACTGCCCCAGCAACACCTGCTTCCAGGTGGCTTTCACCCTAGATGTGTGTCCCCCTACTCCCAATGACTTGACTCCTTTAAAAGGAAGTTCCATGTGTTTCTCCTAGTAGCAACAGAGGAGCAGGGGTGTTGCATCGGGGTGGACAAAGCAAGGACATTGCCCCTTGCAAGTTGGAATTGTGTCCACCTCAAATGACATTTTCCTCCATTCCCCAATTTCTAGCATTGCAACATCTTAAAACATCCACTGACCATTTAGAAATAGAGTTTAGGTGTCCAAAGAAAAGGGGCAAGCAGAATGACCCAGGGAAGGCGAACCCAGCAAAAAAGGGCAGCGTCTCACTCTCTGGGAATGCCAGAAATATGGGGACTGAAGGAACATTTCATGAGGGGATGGGAGTTTGTTTGGAGGGGCAATAACTTCATTTTTCACCCCTCTTTACTAACCCAAGTTTTGCTGAGGCTGAACCTCAGAGGGCTGTTTCATCTAAAACTGCCATTAATAGCCAAGCTTGGCTCAACTTTAGGTCAGTGTGTGTTTCACTGTTTCACTGCTGTCTTCAGGGAAATCAGCTCTTTCAGTTGAATGTTCTTGTGCCAGGCATCTTAGGTTTTCTGGGATCCCAGCAAAGTCCTCTTTGTGTTTGCACTCTTTCAAGGCTTTAGTCATCACCACTTCAGCCAGGAAGACTTCCACTGTTGGAGAGATTGTCAATCTGATGTCAGTGGATGCCCAGAGGTTCATGGACTTGGCTACTTACATCAACATGGTCTGGTCTGCGCCTCTTCAAGTCATCCTGGCTTTGTATCTGCTGTGGCAGGTGAGAGGGCCATCCGTGTGTCATTTGAAATGACTTATTAACCATAGCTAAACGGAGGCCTTTTCAGTCTCTCACCCAAAGTCCAGTTTGTGGGGATTTCTAGTGGGCCGTCCACATTTGCTGGGGTTAGGGAAGCAGGACCCCCGTGAAAGTGGAAAACCACACATAAAAATACTATTATTGTTTACCTGTGAGAACTCCTCTCTAGGAATGTGTAGGTCCTCCAGCGCAACTCTTTGGTCAACATCAGGTGGACATTGGCTATAGAACCGCACCGGAGGACCTAGAAATATCGAGACAAGTGTTTTCTCTAGGAATCTCTAGGTTGTTTGTTCAGCATAACTCTATGGTCAGCTTCTAGAGATTCCTAGAGAGAACATATTAATCAAATCTGCAAATAATCAAAGCCAGAAACATTGAGGGCTGACTGTAGTTCAAAGACGTAGCCCCCCAAAAATACAAGCTAGAGGAGTGGAGGAGGAAATAAGAGATTGTGTCTGTATTATCACCATCGACTGGGCTGTTTGTGTTGCATTATAATCCTGTTTCCTTCAGAATTTAGGCCCCTCGGTGTTGGCAGGTGTAGCCGTCATGTTGCTTCTGGTCCCGGTGAATGCTGTGATAGCCATGAAAACCAAAACCTATCAGGTGAGGGAGAGTTCCTTTCCATTTAAGAACTACTGGCATGATGAATACAACAAAATCCTAAATCCATGTGATGCATGTACTTTCGCGTCTCGCTTGCTTGAGTAAAAGAGTGTTATAAATGATTGACTGGCTGCTCAGTGGCTGATGTGAGTATGTCAAGATAACCTCCACAAAGTGGTGATAAAACCAGGTTTATAAATGCTAATCACCTGACTTGAGTCAGAGGCTCTTCCCAACAATTTTGCAAAGGCTGGTGTATTTATCATTACTTGCAAACCGTCTTGAATCCCGGGGCTGGAAAAAAGGTAGCCCTCCAGAAGTTTTTGGGCTGTAACTCCAGTCAACCCTAGCATCCAGTAGTAAGGAGAACTGCCAACAGCATTTGGAGGGCTGTGTGATTTTCACCATTAATGTATCCTGTTTGTAAGCCTTTCTATCACTGACGTTCTCTGATTAAGGAACGTGAGCAGGGATAAGAAGTAATTAAAACGATCAGAGGTGCAATTGAGTATCTGTAAGGTACAGCAGGTAAAACACTGCCATTGAGTCTGTTTGTTTAAAAACCTGTCAATACAATTTGTATGTTATGACGCGTTGCTCCATTCTCCCATTTTATAGCCCAGAGCTACCAAAATGAAGCAAGCCCCAAACGCTTTTAATCCCAAGGATGAGTTTACACAGCAGGCTCACTCCGAGGATTGCCCTGACTTGTATTTCTTTTTGTGTTGTTGTTGCTGCGTTGGTTGTGGTGTTGGTGGTGATGGCGTTTGGGTCATTTCAGGTTGCTCACATGAAGAGCAAAGACGACAGGATTAAGCTGATGAATGAAATTCTCAACGGGATCAAAGTGCTAAAACTTTACGCCTGGGAATTAGCTTTCAAAGAGAAAGTCCTGGGGATCAGACAAGAGGAGCTCAAGGTGCTGAAGAAGTCGGCGTACCTGGCTGCCATTGGCACCTTCACCTGGGTCTGTGCCCCGTTCCTGGTGAGTAAGCCCTGGCTGGCCCTCAGCTCCCGCCATTTTGTAAGTGTTTCCCCTCGGGGTACAATTGCAGCCGCTGACAAGGAAACCCTATGAAATAAATTGGGGTCGCCATAAGCCAAGAGGGAACTTGAGGACACATATGCACAGACACCCTGCATGGTGTGGCGGTTTCAGTGTTGGACTATGGTTCTGGAGGCCAGGATTTGATTCCCATCTCGGCCACGAAACCCACTGGGTGACCCTTGGGCAAGTCATACCCTCTCAGCCTCAGGGGAAGGCAATGGCAAACCCTCTCTGAATGAAACATGCCAAGAAAACCCCATGATAGGATCGCCATAAGTCAGGAACAACTTGAAGGCACACAACAACAACAACAAGGCACACATGTCAGACATCTGGCACATTCCATTTCCAAAGGGAAAGGCACTGCCAACATTCATTTGTGGGGCTGTTTGGCCAACATCAGCATCCAGGCTAGTAAGTCCTTGCCAGCTGACTTATTTTTAGCTAGATTTGTGTGCCGACTTCCAGACTAAACAAATCCCCAGGCAGCAACTAACAAAGCCATAGGAAATGCAAATAAAATGCATTTACAAGAGGGAGGAAAACACAGCAGTTTGCATCGATGCAGCTTGTAGCAGTAAAACTGAGCAGAACCTCTGAAAGCAAGCTTAATTCTCAAAGTCAGAATCCCTAAAAACCAGCTTAGTTTGTCGAATCAGAGACCTGGAAAGGATTGTGGCTCTCAGCTGCTCCAAGAGAAGACTGGGAAATCACCGGATAGTTTGGGGTGGGATTGGGGCCTATTGGGGCCAGTTTGAGACACAGGGCCCCGGGGCCCTCTTCTTTAGTACCTGGCTAGAAAGAGAAGACTTTGACTTGGTGTAAAGCAATTCCCTGGACATGTTGCCCCCAAACAACCACTTGTATACCCCAGCCCTTGGCGTTTCCAACTGCAGCTCGCCCTTCAGGACGCGGGACTTCCTTCGGCACGTTTTGTCAGACAAGACTAATATTTGCACAGCCTTGAGGACAATGAGGGACCCAGTCCATGCTCATGGACAGGAAATCTGGTTTGGTTCACCACTAGTGTTCTCAAGAACAGCAAAATAAGCAGAGCTACCTTGAGTCTTTTGAAAAAGCAATCTCCCCCCCCCCCCCTTTTTTTTTTTTGTGTGTGTGTCTTAAAAGTGCTTTGTTTGGCTGAGATGACCTCTACCGATAAAGACCAAAGGCGGTTCCTTTATCAGCCAAACAACAGGTCGATGTGCAGTTTCTGAGTTTCCCATTCCAAATACCACACCTGCGCACCATTTCCCACCAAGGCTGGAAGTCCTGAGGCCCTCCAGATGCTGTTGGACGATCCTCTTCACTCTTGGCCATGCTAAGTAGAGGATGCTGGGAGCTTCAGTCCAGGCACATCTGGAGGGCCTCAGGATGATTCCCGTCCCTGTTTTGCAGTCTCTGTGCCAGGGAGACCACAAGGTCCCAATTTTCTGGGACACAAGAAGGTGTGACGGGTGGCAATGTCTGGCCCCACAGAAGGAAGCAGCTGTCTGTGGATATTCTCTTCACTAGCCTGGGATTTTTTTAAATGTTCAGCTTCTAGATGTTGTTGGTAAAGCATTTACTAAAACCAGTGGTATAGCTCTTTTCCTTTCTGCATTATGTTTCATTCCAAGAAAACAAATAGTTGTTACTACTTCACACCCACCCAGAGTCTAAGGAGGGAAATACAGCAATAACAACATGGTGTAGTAGTTTGAGCATTGGACTAGGAATCTGGAGACCAGGGTTAGATTCATCCGTGAATCCCACTGGGAGACCTTGGGTAACAAGTCACACTCTCTCAGCCTCAGAGGAAGGCAATGGCAAACCTCCTCTGAACAAATCTCACTAAGAAAACCCCATGATGGCTTCATCTTAGAGCCGCCATAATCCAGAAATGACTCAAAAGCACATAACGCGCAACAATAGCAACATGCTCTGGGTTGGTTTCTCTCTTAGGTGGCTCTGTCAACGTTTGCTGTCTATGTGACAGTTTCTGAGAAGAACGTCCTGGACGCTCAGAAGGCGTTTGTGTCTCTGGCCTTGTTTAATATCCTCCGGTTCCCTCTGAACATCCTTCCCATGGTCATCAGCAGCATTGTGCAAGTAGGATTTTCTTCTTGGGGCGAATCCTTGCCAGTTGTCCTGAAGGAAGGGAGGGCTGGGAAAAAGAGGAGTGTGTCTGAGTGGATGGCTGTCTCAAAGTACAGAGGTCCAAATGTCAGGGGTGTGCCGGATTTTCCTGAGAAGGGTAACACTGGCATGCGTTTAAAAATGTGGTGCAAAGAACATGAGGTGTAATGTTGTCGTTCTTGGCTTTGCTGTTTAGGCAAGTGTGTCCCTGAAGCGCCTCCGAGTCTTTCTGTCCCACGAAGAGTTGGATCCAGACAGCATTGTCAGAGGATCCATCAAAGACTGTAAGTTCCCACGGGTGACATTTTGCAACCCATTGCTCCTTACAGCTCCTTCCTGCTAAAATTAGACTTTAGCATGGTTTCATGCAAAGCCTGAATACCCAAAGGCTACCAGATCCTGTCTGATTTTGGAAGCCCTGTTATTGTTTAATATGGACACAAAGAAGGCATGGGCAGCTGGGAAGAGGCAGCTTCATTTTTCAGCTGCCAACCAGTCTGCCAATCCTGTACCCTCTGCAGCCACCTTCTTGATTGTCTCCTTGTTCCCTTTGCCCCAGAATCAAAATTCTTTGCAAATGTACAGGCAGATGGTTGACTGGTTTGAAAACTCTTTTCTAGCGGATGGCAACAGCATAATTGTGAAAAACGCCACCTTCGGCTGGTCAAGAAGCGATCTTCCATGCCTGAATAAGTAAGAATCTTCCTCCCCTGCTTTTCTCCTCCCAAAATAGCCCTCCGTTTGAATTCTGTACTGGCCATTCTCTTTAGGTTTATAAACCTTCCAGTGTTTCCATAGAGCGCAGTTACTATGTATGTTGGATGTGTTGTGTGACTGGTGTTTTTGCTGAGTTTGGAATCATCTGTTCGAAAGGGATTTGATATTGTGGGACTTGTCCTCCACAGCTTTGCATAGAACCAATTTGTGACCAATATCAATGCAGGGCTATGTCCTGCAGGAAAGAGAGACTTAAGGGGAAAATCCACCTTGGACAAAGCGCTTCTACCTGCGCACCCTGCAAAGCCGGGCATATCTTGTACTTCAGAGCAATTCAGATTCTAATCACTTGGACGAGGTCCTAAGTAAACACAAGCGCCAGTCCAAGCTGCCAAAGGCTGTTGGAGTTGATCCTCCTGTGCTGCTGCTGCTGCCAGAAAAAAACGGCTCTTCCCTGAGCTTGGAGACCACTTGCCACCTGGTTAGGTTACTTAGGCCCTATACAGACAGGCCAAAATAAAGCTGCTTCGAGTCACTTTGGAGGTATGGTGTTTCAATGATGCATGCATCCTAAGAGTCTGGAAGCTGCACCAAAGCTGCACTCTAGTCCTTAGGACTGGATTGTGGCTTTGGTGTGGCTTCTGGACTCTTAGGACGCATGTATCATTTAAACAGCATTCCTCCAAAGTGACTCGAAGCAGCTTTATTTGGGCCTATCTCTATCAGGCCTTAGGCTCCAGGCTTGGAGGATCTACTCTTTTGAGTCTCCAGGGTCCACTCAGCTGAGCCAGGTAGGGAGGAGCAGCATTGGGAGACACTAAAGTAGAGATGGGGGAGTCAGGCATAAAATAGAAGAAAACTCTCTCCATCCCCAAACCTTTCAGTCCTTTATCCCCAGTTTTCCTCCCTCCCTGATGGCCTTCGCCTCTCTTGGTTAGATTAAGAAGCATAGTATATCTGAACATGGGTTCTGCCCAGGAGTTTAGTGTTAAGTGCGGGACTCTCAGTCCTTTCAGACCAAAGTCCTTTCTTGGTTTACCCATGCAAACACACACATACACACATTGTCACCTTTTCAGCTGGCAATATTCATGGTGGTCTACTGGAAATCACCCAAAGAGCCACCTTCCATCCAGCCTTATAATGCTGCTGCTGCTGCTGTATGGTCTCTTCAGTGGCTCTCTCCCATTTTCATGGATCTAATAATGAATAAGGTTTTTTTCTTGCTGCCTGACCATTTGTTGGTCTGAGTTTTTATGCCGCCGTGGGACAGAGATGACGCATCTGCCCTTGTTGTTGTTCCAGCATTAATTTTGTGGTCCCAGAGCATCGCTTGGTCGCAGTTGTCGGTCAGGTCGGTTGTGGGAAGTCCTCCTTGTTGTCTGCGCTTCTGGGTGAAATGGAGAAACGAGAAGGACATGTCTCCCTCAAGGTATGGCCATAAAATGGACAGGGGAAAGATAGCAAAGCATGAAGAAGAAACTTTGGCCCACTCTAGGGCAATGTCCAGCCGTCCAGATGATGTTGGATTTCCAGCTGCACCTGGGTTGGCTGGAGGCACACTTTTCCCATTCCTGTCCTAGAGAGAAGACATGAAGGGCCTCTGCTTGTTTCTTGGCAGTATACCAAGGCGAGGAAATGAACAGTGGAGGCATAAGTTTAGTAAAAGACACCTTTTGGGCAGCTGATAGAAAAGCACTGCATGTTTGATGTGGATCATCACCCTCCTTGGAGTTAGGAAGGAATCTTTTCCCATTTGAGGCTGGTGCCTTCAGAAATTCCTGTCCTTCTCCCACAATGTGTGACTTTTTTGCTTGAGCTATTGCAATAGTTTTGTCAATCCATTCCTTGCACAGAATTACAGCCTCATCGCTGGACCATGTCATTTATACCTCTCTCTTTGTGGCGAAGGGGAATCCAGGGGAAATTAAGGCTCAGAGGGTTGGGCAGTGGTCAGGCCGAAGGAGCTCAGATTGGGATGACATTGGCAGAGATGCATATACAGTAGGAAAGGCATCCTCCTTTCCTTTTACATTGGTTCACATCCGACGACTAGCTCTCTGATTTTTGCAGGGATCTGTTGCCTACGTCCCTCAACAAGCCTGGATCCAGAATGCAACTCTGAAGGAGAATATCCTATTTGGGAGGGAAGCCAAGGAGAGCCAGTATCAGCGTGTGATCGAGGCCTGTGCCCTTCTGCCGGACTTGGAGATTTTCCCTTCGGGAGACCAGACAGAAATTGGAGAAAAGGTGATTTCAGACTTCATGGCCTGAGTTGTCCTTTGCTTCACATCTTTGGTGGAGAAAGCGATCCTCTGTTGGATTCCTAACTTAGCGAGTGTAACTCAACTGGACCCAGAACTCCAAGGCAACAAGTAATGCAGTTCCCTGTAACTAGTTCCTTTTGGTGCAATGGAGGGGCTGTAACAAATTGACATTAGAAAGCAAGGTAACAAGTGAGAGAAGAAGTTAGTCTATAGATGCCTTTTGACCTTTTAGAGAGACATTTTGATGGCATTTTTTTCATGCCTCATGCCATCCTTATATCAGTCCTAAACTCCATCCAAAATAATGTAGAGTTTTTAAAAACAAGACAAATGTATGTGACAAGTTACTGAGAGACGGACATATTGGATTCACAAGTGACACAGGTAATGGAATAAGTTACGATTCCAGCATTGTAATCAGCAACAACAGCAGCAGATGATATTTCAAACATGATCATAAGTAATGGGAAGGAATTGCCTTATAAAGGATAACTTTCCAAGCTGTTACTTGAAAAGTGTCTGTATCCAAAGCAGAGCTTGTAAAAGTTAAAATCTTTGGACTACAACTCCCTAGCCGTAGTAGTATCACCCTAATATTGTCAGAAATGTCTGTGGCTTTTACATCTCTTTGCCATTTCCATGGGCAGCACAGCCTCTCATTTGCAGCACTTCTTATGAGCACAAGAGCATTTCAGGACCAAGATCTTGGCCGGCGCATGCAGATTTATTTCCTTAACCTCTGTATGAAACTGCTTCTTCTTAAGACTTTCGTCTTGGAAACAAAAGCCAAGCTGTTTGACTTTCACGGAGCGAGCGCCAGATCTACTCCCGGTCTGGACTTTCACACAGAGGGGCATGCATCTCTTCCGCTTTCTTTCCCCGCAGGGTGTCAACCTCTCTGGAGGGCAAAAGCAAAGGGTCAGCCTCGCCCGCGCCGTCTACTCAGACGCTGACGTTTACTTGCTGGACGACCCCTTGTCGGCTGTCGACGCTCACGTTGGGAGGCACATCTTCGAGAAAGTTATCGGACCGAAGGGAATACTAAAAAAGAAAGTATGTGGGGTCAGCCTTGTGTATTGGTCTGGTTCTGTTACTCCTGTAAGGGCACCATGTTGGGTGCGTGGGATGGACGGGACTATCTTAACTCTCTAGGAAGGGATTTCCAGAGCATTGGCCTCCTGTGTTCCCAGTAGATGTACCTGTAAGATGAGTGGAAAGACCAGAGAGAATAGCCCTCCCATCCAGCCACCTTTCATGCTCACAACATGCCTGTGAGGTAGGACAGGCTGGGAGATTCTGTACTGCCAGAGGTGAGCTGAGACCTGAACCTAGCTCTTTCCAGTCCATGTTAGGGACTCTTGGTCACCTTGCTTAGCAATACCCTTGGAATCTGGAACTCAGTAGACTTTGTTAAAAAGACCTTACTTCCTCAGCTGGAATATGTCTCCAACTAGTCAAACTGAGCATTAGAAACAGTTCCTCTTAGTGCTGCATTCTCAACAAATGTGCAAGTTCCTCTCATTCCCCAAATTCTGTGTTCTTCTCTCCCGCCTCACACACATTTGTTTCCCTCTCTAGACCCGGGTCCTAGTGACCCACGGGGTCAGTTACTTGCCCGTGATGGACACCATCATCGTGATGACAGAAGGCAAAATCTCGGAGATGGGGTCCTACCAGGAGCTGCTGAAGCAAGACGGGGCTTTTGCGGAGTTCCTGCGCACTTACGCCGGCACAGAGCAGAACATGGAGAGCGAAGGTGAGGCGCTGGAGCTCAGATATATAAAGCAGGGGATAGAAAAGCTGTCTGTCTGCGGAGGCAGAGGAACATTTCCTAACATGTCTTACTTCTTAGGTAATGTGGAAAACAGCCAGGGAGAAGCCCCTTGTCTGCCTTGGGATGAAAATAGGGGGAAGAAGTTAGTATATAATAAAGTAATAAAGGCCTGCGTTTAATAATAACACAGCCAAGGTTTATTGATTTAATTTCTCCTCTGCCATAGGCCTTTGCCATTTTCGGTGGGGTTCATAGAGCAGGAGGATCTTCCTAAAGAGCGGTGCTCCTTGATCGCCTTTCTCAGTCCCCATAAGGAACCATTTTGGAAGACTAACTCCATTTCCTAATCTTTTCCTTTCTCTCTCTTTTTCTGCCCCGGTTCCCGATCCTTTCTTGCTGCTATGCCCCCAAGCCCCAGGGAAAGGAGAAGAAGGTTTGTCCCTTTCTGCTCCAAAGCACCTTTCTATTAAATTGCAGTTTTGCCTTTTTATTTTTATTCCACTTTTTCATTCTGTGAATGCCTCCTTCCATCAAAAATACCCAGGTACCAGGTCAGAGGAAGGTTTGTGGTATTGGAAGGCCTTTCTGTGCATGTTGTTCGATATCAAGTCAAAACATCTTGATGCCATCAAGCTTTTTTTAAAAAGCTGTGTGCTTCTTTCAATCCTGGCCGTCCTCTCCGAGTTGCAAATGCCACAAAAGGGCTCGAGTTCTACTATTATTACTATTGCAAGCCAGAATGAAAAAGCTGCACTTCATAGTTTGCTTGCTGGCTTTGTAGAATTAGGCTGTGACCATAGGCTGCTGGCCGACCTAGTAACTTTTACTGGCCATTTTTCAAGCTACAAAACAACCCCAAAATCCATTATATTTTAACTCTGCAACTGAGCAGAATGGGATGCGACAGAATGGGTCAGTCTCAGTGCTTTTAAACTGATTTATCTTGCCAGAGTTACCTGGAAAGTGCAGATGTATGTGATTTCTTCAGGGAGGGAGGTCTCTGGTAGAGATGTCTTTGGACTTTTAAAAGAAAAACCCTTTCTGAGAAAGGCCTGGCAGCACAGATAGTCCATAGGCCTTCCACCTTTGGACCAGGTAGCCATTACCTTTCACAGGATGGGATCTGTGACCCTCCAGTTTTGGCCTCCCATCCTTTGCCACCCAATCTACCCAGCAATGCTCTTGTTAAGTGACTGGGGGAGTAGTAGCGCAGAACCTCTCTGGCAGGGAAGCAGGGACTCGGTTCCCCTGAAATGGGGGATAGTGTGCCTTCAAAGGGAGGCCTGGCCCCTGAAAAAGCAGACCCCTGGTCAAGAGGACCGCATGGCTACTGTAGAGAAGGAGGTAGGGCCACTCTTTGGGACTGCTATTTGGGATAGCCACTTTCCATGCTGATGCATGTTTGGTGCGTTTACCCTTTTGTGCAGATACAAACAGCCCCGTTGCAAAGGAAGAGAAGCACTTTGAAAATGGAGTTCTTGCAAACGACGCCTCAGGAAAACCAATGTTAAGGTAGGCTGCAGGAGCTTCTTTTTTCTCTTTACCTGTGCAGCTGGAGGCCACTAATACTGGAGGTGACTTTAGCCATCCCATAAACTTATCTCGTCCTCTTTTAGCAACTATTTTATCTATTTTATCTGACCCCCTTTCTAAAGCCATTGGCAGCCATTAGTACTTCTTGTGGCAGGGAATTCCTTATGCTGACACTGTGAAGAAGCCCTTCTTTCTTGTGTCCTATCATCCATTGTCTTCAGTGGGTGACTCTTCTGGGGACCAGGAACCAAAGCAGCTCCCTTTCCATGTTCTCCACACTGCACATCAGTTTCTGCACCACTGTCGTGTCCCCCCCCTTATACTTGCCTTTTCCCTCTAAGCTAAAAAGCCCCCAAACAAGCCTTTCATGCTTCCTTCCTTCCCTCCTGTTAATCCCTCTTTAATCTTGCCAGTGCTGCCAAAGTCTCCGCAAAGCAGGTGGGGAAAGAATGGGGTTTTGTTCCCGTCTTGCCGAGTTGGGTCTGTTCTTTTGAGCCCCACATTGACGGCGGTCCTTTGTGCGTAAGCAGCGGAGCGCGGTGTGCCTCACGTAGTCTGGACGTAAACCACAGTCTGGAAAAAAGTTGTTTTGTAGCACCTTTGCTTTCCTTGCCCAGCATCCTATTAGCGACATATGTAAGCGCAAGTCCAACGTACACTTGCATATGTCTTTTTTGGGTCCTTGTGGAGGTTGGTCTTCTCTTCCGCCCTCCGCAATGATCAAAGCCTCACAGGAGTCACGATTTTGCTGCGATAGCACTCTCCATGGCTGCTTGTTGGCTGGAAGAGAGTGGGAGAGAGCAGAGAGGTACAGTCAGCACTCCACATTTGCGGCTTTGACTTCTGCGGCTTTGATTAATATGTTCTTTCTGGGAATCTCTAGGTCCTTCAGTACAACTCTATGGTCATTGTCAGCCACAAGTTGCGCTGGAGGACCTAGAGATTCCTAGAGTGAACACTTCTTGGGGCATTTGTAGGTCCTCCAGCACAATTCTGCTGCCAGCCTCTGGCAGACGTTGACCATAGCATTGCTCTGGAGGACCTAAAGATTCTTAGAGAGATGTTCTCTTGGGTAAGAAAATTAGTGCTTTCCCACTTTCAGAGGAGTGCTGTGCCCTTAACCTCATTCATAGGCCACTATAACTATAAATTCACAGCGCAAGCTTGACAGCCCAAGTTTTATTTGAGGATTGGATTGCAGGGAGTGAGGGGGACATTCGCTTGCCCCAAATGACATGATCCTGTTGTGCTTTTAGTAACTCCTGCCCCACCACAGTTCCCCTTTTTATGGGCTGCGGGGAAATGGCTGGGTTTCTGTGACCTTGAGTAGCGTGTGAGGATCTTTATGAAAGGTTTATAAGATGCCCAAGGCCAAAAAAAAAAAAAAAGACGTTTATTTCATGCAGAGCATTATAGAAGTGCGTTGGGCAGCTACCTGTTTCCTGCTCCTGGGGCCACGCAGGTGGCCAAAACATGGGGAAAGAGAACATAAATAAATGTGGAAGTGGGCGCAGAAACTGTGGCAGCTGGTGGTTCCAGTGGCAGGTTTTTGAATCTAGACTTTAAAAGAGCTGGCAGGCTGCTGAACCCTCTCCCTAAAATAGGGGGATATCACTTTGCCTGGGTCCATCAAAGTTCAGACTGAACAAATTCAGTGCTTCTGCGTCATCAGAACCACCGCTGGCCAGAAGGACCTCTCTGGTTTGGGGCACCTTTAAGGAAAGTTAAAACATTGCCAACCACTAAAGCCATGATGCTTCTTAGGAGAAACAGAGGGGCCAGGCAGTCTTGGATCAGGACTTCACAGTGGAAGGAAAAAGGGGTGCGTGCCTTGGATGAAATGGGACAAGACTGGGACTGCCATCTGAATCTGTGAACAGAAGAACCAGTATAGCCCCGTCTTGGTGTTTTCTAAGAAATTGTGCATTTTATTTTGTGTTTTGAAAACAAAGGCAGCTCAGCAACTCTTCCACATACAGCACTGAAACAGGGAAGACTCTGCAGCAAAACAGCACAGCCGAACTTCACAAGACACCAGCCGAAAAGGGTGCATGGAAACTCACGGAAGCAGATACGGCCAAAACTGGGAAGGTAAGGGGTCAACTGGGTCTTTTCCTAGACACCTAGGAAGGGGGGATCTTTTAGTCTCCAGGAACACAGGAAGTTGCTTTCTACTGCATCTGACTATTGGGAGATAAGGAGTCCATATAATTCACTCTTGTGTATGTTCACATCCTTCCAGGGCTTGAACCCAGGATCTTCTCCATGCAGAGGAAGTGCTCTGCCAATGGAGCCAAATCTCTTCCTTAATGAAAACAGAGCAAAAATAATTCTGCTTTCATACATAAAACATTGACAGGAGAATGTGCTCCTCTTCGCCGCAGGTTTTCATGTACAGTGGTACCTCGGGATACGAAATACCCAGGTTACGAAATTTTCGGGATACGAAAAAATCCCATTGGAAATCATTGTTCCGGGTTACGAATGTTTTTTCGGGTTATGAAGAAAATTTTTGGTGCTTTTTTCGGCTTTTTCGCACGAAACGCGGCTTTTCCCCATTAGCGCCTATGGCAATTCGGCTTACGAAGGCTTTTCGGGTTACGAAAGCGGCCGCGGAACGAATTACTTTCGTAACCCAAGGCACCACTGTAGTTTATGCAATGGTTGAATTGGAGGACATCCTGAGAGACATCTAGTTCATGGATAAGGAATCCCTGGGAAGTGGCTACTTAACCTCTGTTTAAAAACCAGCAACAAAGGAGAACCCACTGCCTTCTGAGAGAGTCCATTGCCTTGTAGAACAGCCTTTATCGTCAGGGGTTCTTCCAAAGATTCAATCAGGATCTCCTTTTTTGTTGCTTGAATCCACTGATTTGGGTTCTCTCTTCTGAAGCAGGAGAAAGGAACCACGCTTCATCTTCCCCATGATTTTTGTGCCGGAGTTTAGGCTCCAGGGATGTTAGATTTTGCCTATTTTAGGCCTGATTCTAAACTGCTCTTAGTCTGCTGGTCCAGTGTCATAAGTATATGTATTAAAAATAACATCCTTGTTCTTATAAAAAAAATCTGTCACCAAGTCAGTTAAGAAACACACATGTACTTGAGCTTTGGTTTTGTTTTTAATCGCTCCATTAACTGAAAAATCCATGGGGGGCCATGTGGCCCACGTCTCAAGACCGGCCACTTAGAAAACATGAAGAGAGTGGTCACAACCCCGCAGAAATGTTTATCCCCTCTGCTTGGCTTCTTTCAACAACTCGGCGAGCTCCTCCTGGCCTTGGTAACTCCTGGTGCTTGGAAAGGCTGGAATGCAGACAGCTGGCCCCGAACCAAGTTTCCGCTCTCCAGCGCAGGGCCTTAATCCCCCTTTGCTAAGGGCATGACTGTGTTTGTCTTTCCCCGTTGGGAGGCCTGTGAAGCAGGCGGCCGCTGCTACCGCCGGAGCTGCAGCAGGAACGGAGCCTTGCTTTCAGCTCAAACTGTGCTGCAGTCGCTCTCCAAATGGATCTCCCTGCAGCCTGACCCTTTGGGCCAAGGGCCCTTTCACAGTCTGCAGTTACAGCAACATGGTCCCACTTTAACTGCCACGGCTGTGTCCCATAGAAACCTATGATTTGTAGCCTGAGAAGGCACTAGACTTTGGCTGGGAATATTAACTGCAAATCCCTGGATTGCACAGATCCCCCATAGCAGAGCGGTTTCAGGAGGGCCATCATTAGAGCATAAAGTTGGTGAGCCTCTGCACAGTCGGGTGTTTTGCCTCAGTAACTCCAGGTAAAAACTTTGTGAAAAGTGGCTGGTCTCTCCTTCGTTGCAGTTTTTCAAACAGAGGTAGGCCCTTGGGGTTCCTCTCATCTCTAAGAGTCTGTGATTTCCTCCATCAGGGCCAGGAGACAGTTGGAAGAGGCCCCTTCCAACTGTGGTTCCCACATTGGGACTTAGTTTTTCTGGTTTATACTGGCCCTCAAATGCAAGCCCCAGTGATCTAGGCTATAAATCTTGAAGCAAAAAATCTTGGAGAGCACCCAATGGAACCCACAGGAAAATAAAAGACGCATCTCAATGCCTCCAATGCATGGCCCTTTTATTTTGGAAAAGGCCTAGTGCATTTGGCCTGTGTATATTTTAGCCGCCTTCTTCAGGAGATCCATAAAATATAATATAATATAAAAATAGATACACATTCAAAATTACAAGTATAACCCATAATACAAAATATAACATCATATATATCATTCTAATCTTTGTACATGGCCTAGAGCCTGCACATACCAATAAGAAACCTAACTGCAAACATTTCTGAAGCAGAGAATCTCATTCCATTTGCTAGGCAGGAGAGAAACTATGTTGATGCAAAAAAGAAAACCCCACAAAAGCCTAAACGGTTTGCCTGCAGTCAGCTGCTCATTCTGTTGTTTGGCTTCCGTAGGTGAAGCCAACCGTCTACTGGGAGTACATGAAAGCCATTGGCCTCTCCCTCGCCTTCCTCAGCCTCTTCCTCTTCCTCTGCAACCATGTGGCCTCCTTGGCTTCGAACTACTGGCTCAGCCTTTGGACGGACGACCCCATTGTCAACGGGACGCAGCAACACACGGACCTCCGGCTGGGCGTCTACGGGGCGCTGGGCATGTCTCAAGGTTTGCAAACGGTCCCTCTCTCTTTCTTACTACCTGAGTAGTCTTGTCTCATTGTCCGGCTCGCCTCAGCGATGCTCTGTATGGATTTCTTTGCTCTCCTTCCTTCTTTTAGACACATTCTTTTCATTATATAGGCGCAGAAGTTGATTTGGCATCAGTAGCAATAGCAGCTGGGGTAATGTCTTGACCATGGCATAGTGGTTTAGTTTGCTTTCCTGGTGTAACAGCCACAAAAGTTCTGCCAGCCTTTGCTTTAGGGTTTCAGCAGTTAAACTGTGAAGGATAGAAACTTGTTGGGCAGAGAGTAGCTATGCTTTCAGGGCTGCAAATATATGTGTGTGTATCCTGCAGTTTTGAGAGCATGTTCATGCAGGTTTAGGATGCATCCTAAGAATTTTTGCTTATGTGTGCTTGAAAAATGAGTTTCTAATCCTTGTGGCTGAAAGGAGGTTTAGAAGCACATGGTGGACTCTGGGGAAACATCTGGAACCAAGGAACCTTTTCCTTGCTCAGGACTTGTAACCTGTGTGATGTGTAGTTCATTGAAAGGCTGCCAGAGCCAGAACAAATGATGGGAAACCGGCATATTTATTTACATATTATTTACATGTTTATCTGCCAGGAACTGACAGCAGTGTGCATGGTGTTCCCACACACATACATGCTTACAACAGCCCTATGTGTTATGCTAAGCAGAGGAAGAAGTGACTGGCCCCTAAGAGTTTCACGGAGGAGCAGGAGTGGTAACCTGGGCTCCTACAGCCCAGCCCCACACTCTTGCCACTACTCTACACGGCTGGTTTTAAAGAATACAACCTTTGTTGCACAACCATCTTTTCGTTTCCTCATTCTCAGTGAGGCTGAAGGAACAACCCACAGCACATGGATACCTCCTTCATGCCAACCAAGTCAGGCAGGGCCCTCAAAGTTCAAAGACGTCATAACAGTGGCTTCCAACCTTCCTATCCCCAGTTTTAACTTTCCTGCCTTGCCAACCAGCCAGAACAAAGAGTGGGCAACTGGCGTGGTAAACAGAGAAAGAAGGCCCATAGGGAAGAGGTGGTCCCATCACGGCTCGCATGCCAGGAGGTGAAGAGGAGAGAACCTAACATTCTTCTGTCCTCCCATCCTCCCACCAAAGGGACTCAGGATCCTTCTGTCTCCTAATCCCTGCATCTGCACCATGCAATTACTCTCCTTCATCTTACTCCTCACCCTCCCAAACATTGCACTGTGAATGCCAGCATCAAAATGCAGCACTGGCGTCTCAGCATGACTCATGGTCAATGCTCTCACCCCACCCAAGTCCTCTGTTTATGGCACCCACCCACGCATCCAAAGCACTTTCCCCAAAGTCTGCTTTTAAGAATTAATTACTACTATCTCACTTTTCCTGTTTGGCTGGGGAGCGCTGTTGGGGAGGGGGGGGTGGCCTTCTTGCACATGGGTGTCTTAGGTCAGCACCTGTCCCAGAAGTCCATCTGTCCATCTACCCATCTATCCCCATGTCTTGGCAGCAGTGACCATTGCATAAGGGGAGACCGGTGATACTCGATCCCCTTTTTGGCACCCGACCAGTTTTTCCAAGAGCAGCCAAGGACTCAGTTCTCTGGCCACAAAAAATAAAAGGGTTCAGGCCAGGTCAGGGCACCACAAACACAGAGGTCTTGAAAGAAACTTGTGGCACCGTCCCCACCCTCCCTCCCAGCCTTTCTTGCATGGAGAAAGCAGTAAACCTTCTGCAAACAGATTTTGAGAGATGGCCAGGGATCCTGGTGCCCCATCAGGGCTTAGGACAAACCCTGCTCCTCCTCACTCTCCTGCCCAGACCTTAAACCCCATCCCTTCTCTACCCAAATTCTCAGAAAATAACCCCCTTTTATTGCTGGGGATGATGTGGTTTGTAGTCCAGCAAATCTGAAGGAGGATGCAGTCATGGGGAAGCCTGCATCAGACAGTAGGTTCTGTAGATTGGGGAATTCCTTTATTTTGTGTTTTGTTTTTGGAGTACAGTTCCCAAAATCTAATGTGGGCTTGTGAGACTTGTTCCAAGACAAAGTAGTTTTCTCAAGGGCTACTCAGGGCCTACAAGTTGTTGCAAAGGACTGCACCCCCGAAGTCAAGGCTCAGGCATTCTCTATGGTTAAACCTGCTCTTGGATTCAAGTGACAGGTCTTTGAAGTCAAAGAGGTGAGTGACCTCATGCAAGACAGTCGCTGTCTTTGTCTTTCAAAAGGCATCGCCGTCTTCGGCTACTCCATGGCAGTGTCGATTGGGGGGATCTTCGCTTCCCGCCGCCTCCACATTGACCTGCTCCACAATGTCCTCCGGTGCCCCATGAGCTTTTTTGAGCGGACACCCAGCGGGAACCTGGTCAACCGCTTCTCCAAAGAGATGGACACCATTGACTCCATGATCCCCCAGATAATCAAGATGTTCATGGGCTCCATGTTCAACGTCATTGGCGCGTGCATCATCATCCTCTTGGCCACGCCAGTGGCTGCTGTGGTCATCCCTCCCTTGGGCCTTGTCTACTTCTTTGTCCAGGTAGGAAGCCACTGACCACTTGCCTCCTTCAGCTTTGCTTGGCTCCATCTTCTTCCTTTAGAAAAGTCAATTCTTATTGAAGTGACCAGTTGATGAATCCCAGGACTGGTCCTTGTGGGCCAAATGTGGCTGTCAGGACTGTTTTGCTGGCCCTTTGGGAGGTTTGGGAAGGGAGCAGGCCATTTCAGGCCCACGATCCCCAGTTCATGACAGGTTCCTGGACCATTCCCAGAGCTGAAAGGCTGGTCCTTGCAGTCACCTTTTTTCCCCCTTTTCCTTCGGCCGCTTCCTTCCCTGACTCTGGACCCTTGGGTTCCCCAGCGCTTCTATGTGGCCACATCCCGCCAGCTGAAGCGCCTCGAGTCGGTCAGCCGCTCCCCAGTTTACTCTCACTTCAACGAGACGCTTTTGGGGGTCAGCGTCATCCGAGCCTTTGAAGAGCAGAAGCGGTTTATTCAGCAGAGTGACCTGAAGGTGGACGAAAACCAGAAGGCTTATTACCCAAGCATTGTGGCCAACAGGTAGGTGAAGGTGCCAAGGGATAACCCTGACCAAGGGCTGGATTGTGCTTTATGTCCTCCACGCCGGCCCTCGTCCCATGGATTTGGAAGATTTACTGAATCTACATTTGTCCTAAATTGGGAAAGCTTTGCAGTGGCACGGTGGGGGGGGGGGTATGACTGTTGCCCCCACTTGCAGTCCCAAAATAGCTTGGGTCTTGTGCAGTTGGTGCAAGTTGTGGGTCATACAAGGGTTGGCGAATTATCCCCAAAAGCCTTTGTCCCTGTTATAGTCACTCCACAAGCAAATTTCGTGCCAGCCCTGTCGCCGTGCGTCCATTACATTTTATTCCTATCTTTCTTTCTCTCTTCCTTGCCCTCTGATTATCCGCTTTGCAGGTGGCTGGCGATCCGGCTGGAATATGTGGGAAACTGCATCGTCCTCTTTGCGGCCCTGTTTGCCGTAATCGCGCGCCACAGCCTCAGCCCCGGTCTGGTGGGACTCTCCATCTCCTACTCGCTCCAGGTAACCGACAAAAGCCTATCAAGGATAGCTGTTCTTCGTCAAGTTTTTGATGTGTAATGGCTTATAGAAAGGGTGCTCTTGGCTTCAGGTTCTCGCCCAGAGATAGAGAGAAAGAGATGCCTGCAAAACAGGACCAGAAACCGCAAACTGTCCTGAAGGCACGTCATCTTTTCATGTTGAGCATCAGTTGGATGGCAAAACACTTTGTAGACTGAGGCTTTCTGTTTCTCCTTTGGCAGATCACCACCTATTTGAACTGGTTGGTCCGAATGTCATCCGAGATGGAAACGAACATCGTGGCTGTGGAAAGAGTCAAGGAATACTCTGAGAAAGAGAAGGAGGTAAGTTTGAGGTGGATGCCCAATATCAAGCTGCATCTCAGGACGGGTTCCCTTTAGCTCTCCTGAGATAGCAGGAGCCTGCATTTTTATTGCTGCAACTTTGTGGCATCGTCAGCGGGCAGAACGGAGGGGATGGCGTCTTTTGAAAATGCCTCAGTGGCCGTTGTCAGTGGTCATTCTAGAAAAAGCAGCCGCCCCGTTGCTGTAAATGGTGGTCCCAGTGAAGGCCGAGGACTGGGAGTCGGGCAGCTCTCTGGATGTTCTTGGATTGCAGCTCCCAGCAGTCCCCTAGCCAGCATAGGCAGCAGGGACAATGGGGTTTGTAATTCAGCAGCATTTGGAGCAAGTTTCACATGCAAACTCAGAGCACTTCCCTCCACACAAAAGGCTTTGTTTTTCCCATCTGTGTGGGTCTTTTTAAGCCTTAAGGACCGCGGCTGCCCTCGAGTGGCCGCATGCCGTCACCACAAGTCTCCATTCTGCCTTCTTAGCCTCGTTTTTTGCCTTTGATATGTTTGCCATGAGTCACATCAGAAGACTTTTCTGGGGAGATTAGAGCTCACTGACTTTGTTTTACATTGGATTGATTGGATATTTCTCATTCATCCAGGTTTAGATCTGCCAGATAACAGTTCACTCTTTGGACCTCTCTCTTTCTCCGTTCTTCTCCTTTTTCTTCTTCTTCCAGGCAGAATGGACGCTTAAACAGGCGGCTCCTCCGGGCAACTGGCCTCAGGAAGGCAAAGTGGAGTTTCGGGGCTACAGCCTTCGCTACAGAGATGACATGGACCTGGTGCTGAGGAACATTGACATCACAATAAACGGAGGGGAAAAGGTGAGAGGTGGCTCCATTTCTGGCAATCCTGCAGTCTCTCATCCCAAAGACATGAAGATATTTCTGAGGCTGAGAAGGCAGAAAACAGCCAGTGCTGGGAGAAGAAGCAAGAGACAGAGTTTTCTATCTGCAGAAACCTGAGACCAGCATGGTTTGAGTTTTGCTTTAATTGTCTTCTTTGCCCAGGTGGGCATCGTTGGCAGGACAGGCGCAGGGAAGTCGTCCCTCACTCTCGGCCTGTTTCGGATCAATGAGGCGGCCAGAGGGGAGATCCTCATTGACGGAATCAACATTGCTAAAATTGGCCTCCACGACCTTCGCTTCAAGGTTACGATTATCCCCCAGGTAACTCCTCTGAGCAAATCTGGTCAAGAAAAGCCCAGGATAGATTTGCTTTAGGGTCGCCATAAGTCAGAAATGACTCAGAAGGCACGCAACACACACTCACAAGAGACCCAACGGCAGCAGACTATTCTCACATGCATCTGTGGAAGTAGGCTGGAGTCTAGGGAAGCTCATGCTGCCAACTTGTATCTTTCAGTTAATCTCAAAGGTGCTACAAGATCCCTTTGAAGGCTATTCTCATGTCGTTTTCATCTTTTTTCCTGACATGCGTAGATTTTGGAAACACACATTGGTTTTCAAAGGTATCCAGTAGTACTCTGGGACCAAGGTCCCGTTTAGCATTTAGTCAGTAAACATCTACTCACACAGTTGGTGTTGAGCACACAAGTGTCCCTTTTGTTTTGGTAGAGATGCCGACCATTCGGCGTATCAGGGATCGCACTTGACATCTGCTCAGAGAGAAGGACAGCTGATTGCAGGACCTTCAGCAAGTGGCAGAGCCATTCACACCAATGTGATGATGATACTACCTTTCCTTAGGGACAGGGAAGGTGCAGCTCCTTAGTGCTGTAAAAGAGACACACCAGTGTCATGACACAAGAGGATCCCGGCTCTGGGCTTTTGGGATCTTGCAATAGATCTGCTCCAGCCTTCCAGTTTACTAATCCCAGACATGTCCCCAGCAGTCAAATCAAGCTGGGGGGGGGACGGGGGGACAATGCCACCTCTGTGTCTTGCTTCCAGGATTGGTTTAATGATGGCAAAACAAGATGAAGGCCTCTTTGGAGTGTACCTGTGCATATCCATGTGTGCGTGTGACTTAAGGCCACTTTGAACATTGCAGAATCCCTGTGCAGAAGTAGTTCTGTGCAAGAGAGAGAGAGAGAGAGAGATTGATGAGGGCATAAAAGAAAAATTAAACTTGTCTGTGTGCATCCTCATTCGTGGTGAGGTCCCATTTGCACATGGCCAGAAACATGTCCCCACAGTGGGGATTTTTAGGGAATCCACAACACTCCTCCCCATTTGACAGGACTGCATTTCCTAAACAGGACCCGGTCTTGTTCTCTGGCTCCCTGCGGATGAACCTGGACCCTTTCGACCAGTACTCCGACGAAGACGTCTGGAAGTCTCTGGAACTGGCTCACTTGAAAAACTTCGTTTCCACGCTCCCTGAAAAACTCAACCACGAATGCTCTGAAGGTGGAGAGAACCTCAGGTACGGGGCAGATTTTGTGCCGCCCTTTCAGAACATCTTCAGTCAGGTTCTGCCCAAGCACTTTGGGAAGTTTATTCACGTTATTCAGTGTGTGTCTGTGTGTAGACAAAGAGATCCACAGATAGGTATTTTGATATATGTACATATATGTGTGTGTGGAGGTATTCTGTCTCTATAGCTCTGCTTTGAAAGCAGCAAGGAGGCAAGCATTCAGCCTCAGGCTGCCGACTGCTCCACTGTCTCTGGACTTTGGTGCGAAAAGCCCTGAAATTGACCCAGTTACAAAACCCTGATTTCTGCCTCTGTGATAAATTCTGACACTGTGTTCTCTGCAGAAGAGCCAGCTTGGTTTGTTGGTTTTTAAGCGCTGGACTATGTCTTTGGAGACCAGGGTTCAAATCCCTGTTTGGCCATGGAAACCCATTGGGTGACTTTAGACAAGTCACTCTCTCTCAGCCTCAGAAGATAGCCATGGCAAGCCCCCCTCTGAAGAAATGTTGCTAAGAAACCCCCCATGATAGGTTTGCCTTAGGCTCTCTGTCAGTCAGAAATGACTTGAAGGCACACAAGAACAACAATTCTCTGCAGATATCTCCAGAGAGATATATAGTACTCTCTCAAAATAAAAGCAGCCATTTTAAGTACACTTTTGTAAATGCAATACAAACATAACATGGCATTTGATTCATAGAATCAAGGAATCATAGAGTTGGAAAAGACCGCAAGGGCCATCCAGGCCAACCCTCTTCTTCTGCCATGCAGGAACTCTCAGTCAAAGCATCCCCATTGACAGATGGCCATCCAGCCTCTGCTTAAAGACAGCCTCCAAGGAAGGAGACTCCATTGTTCTCCAAGGAAGGAGTGTGTTCCTCTGTTGAATAGCCCTTACTCTCAGGAAGTTCCTCCTAATGTTGAGCTGGAATGTTTTCCTGGAGCTTGAATCCATTGCTCTGGGTCCTCTTCCAACCTACCCCCCCCCTCAAAACAAGCCCTTAATGCCCCGTTTGCTCTCCTTTTCCCCCTCCAGCGTTGGGCAGCGTCAGCTCGTGTGCCTGGCTCGCGCTTTGCTCCGCAAGTCCAAAATCCTGGTCTTGGATGAAGCCACGGCCGCCGTGGACCTCGAGACGGACAACCTCATCCAGTCCACCATCCGGACGCAATTTGACGGCTGCACTGTCCTGACGATAGCCCACCGCCTAAACACCATCATGGACTATACACGGTATTATTATTATTATTATTATTATTATTATTATTATTATTATTATTATTATTATTATTATCG
>NC_056529.1:23836896-23850821 GCF_019175285.1 Sceloporus undulatus
CTATCGCCGTCATCTGGGAGTCCAGGAAAATTAGATACAGCCGGATATAAGGTGTATATTTTACAAAAATAACAGTATTCTACACCAGACACTTAATGTGTGTATATATATATATATAGTTTTTATTGAACATTGTAAAACACCATATAAAATCAAAAATCGTTAACTTAACAATACCTAAATTTTCAGTCACAAACTATTGCACAAGCCTAAGCTTTCAAACACACACACCTATATTTATGTTGTATTATAATAACATTAATAATTGATTTTATTTTTATTTTTTATCCCGCTTTTTGCCAAGCCGTCAAAGCGGCGTACGACAGGCTAAAATATATCCACACCCCCTTAAAACAAGATTAAACAGTATAAGCCTAAAGCTAATGTATTAAAATCCAAACCTATGGCCTTTAGTTATCATTTTAGTACAGTTAACAACGATGGCCTTCCAACTCCTCCTCCTTCCCTGTATCCTCCTCCTTTTTGCCATCCTTTCCCTTTCTATCTTCCTTACATCTTCCTATCTTTAGCCTTCTTTCCTTTATTTCCTTTCCCTTCATTTATTTGCTCTTGCCTTCATTCACTTTCTTCAATTGTTTTGCTTTTATACTGCCTGTGGTTTGTTAACTGAAATAAAGGCATGCATTCATTCATTCACATCGTATCTTACTTCCTTTCCATCATTTTCCAATTCATATTCCTCTGTTATTGGCTTTCTACTGTTGGCATGCTATTGTTCACCGCATCCACTTAATTTGTCGCAATAGGGTGATAGTTCTCGATAAAGGCGAAATCGTGGAGTGTGGCGCTCCAGCCGACCTCATCCAGAAGAAAGGCGTTTTCTTCAGCATGGCCAAAGACTCCGGCTTGGTTTGATGCAGGGCTTGGCGCAGACTCTCGCCGTGGGGCAAAACGCAGAAACTGACCAGGACAGGACAGCGTCCAGAACTCCCTTTCGGTGGCGACTCAAGCCAAACAATTCCACGCACGAAGTAGATTTTGCGCCGTGACAAAGAAAGCACATCTTCCTCCCTCCCTCCCTTCCTCCCTCTCCTCCCCATCCATTTAAGGACTGTTTTGCAAGCGTAAGGTAGCGAAGGGGTAAGTGATGTATTATTGCTCCCCTCCAACCAAAGGCTAAAACACTTTAGCTTTTATCTAGGGCTCCAAAGTCGTGTGCAAGCAGTGAAACCAAACTATATTCCCCATCTACTGAGGGGCAAAAAAGGCTTTAAAGGCCTGATATCCCATTGAAAACCCAAGCCTTTCGCTGGGAGGGACCTCAGGGTCAGAGAGGAGCAAGTCGGTCCAAAGCTTTCCATCCCAGGAGCAAAGCTGGAGCCAGGGCCATCGGGACAACTCAGCTCCCAAGATACAAACTGTTGTCTTTAGCCAAAAAGAGTGGCAACTGAGCCCCTTTGCCTTGGCGATGGAGGAAAAAGCAAAGAGAAGGAGGCAGAAGATGCAGATTGTTGGGATGGTTGGTTTCCATCAGGTTGCTAAAATCACTGTTAAGAAGCTTTAGCGGATAGCATGGCTACAAAGATAGAGGCCAAAGACACCAGCCCCCAGCCATTGGCAAAGCACTTTCATTGTTTCTCCTTTGGCCTCATGGTTTCCACCTCCTGAGGTCTTTTTCAGTTCCCCGGCTTCCCTTCTTCCTTCCATGTTCTGTATTTTTGCTTGGGAGAGAAGCGCAACACGCGCCTTCCTTGCGTTTTCTCTGCAGTCTTTCCTTTTGCCGAAGGAAGAAACCAAATGGTCAGTGGATGGAGACGGTGCCCGGAGGCTGGGATTGTGGACTTGGAATTCTGTTGCCGACAAAAACTAGGATATGTGTCTTTTCTTTAGAATAAAGTTATTTATTTTATTTTGTTGTAAATACAATTCTCTAAAAAAGTTTAAATAGACCAAATTTTACTTTGGTATTTTTGTAAATGACTCACGGAGCGAGCTTTCAATAAAAAACCTTTTTTGTTTGTTTGGATAAACCATCCTCCTCCAAGTTGTTGCTTCTATGCTTTTGCAGTTATGGGGCTGTTGGGATGTACACAACCTCCTTACAAACCTTGGTTTTGCTGTTTTTACTCTGCCGTTGTATTGGATGGGACTTGAGCATTCATGGAGTTTTGCATCCGTAGGGGTCCTGGAATACCAAGGGCCCACTGTACTGCGGTTCCTAGCATCCCCCGCCATTAGTTGTGCTGGCCAAGGGCTTGCTGGGAGTTTTAGTCCTGCCCAGCCGAGCCATTCTAGTCTCAAAGGCCAGGCCAGTTTTGCAAGAGCGCTCCTCGCCCCTTCTGGCTTTCTAACCTAGTGAAATAGGACTCCTGGCAAACTCCACTTGCCTCATGGGAGGCATGGCTGCATTCCTTAATGAAAAGAGGAAAAGGGAATAGGAAATAGTAGCCCAGATCCTGCTTAGTGCCAGAGAGGAGGAGGAGGAGGAGGAAACCTGCTGCCAGAAAAGGTGTTGCAAGGTTCCTTTCCTCTCCTCCAAGGTGCGGTGTTAGCAATGCTGCCAAGCCTGTTTTTCCACAGGGCACCTGGGACTCGACCAAAGGTTGGAGGAGCCGCTGTGCCACGCCACGCGAAATGCCACGTGAGCCAGCCTTCCCTGGGCACACTTCCTCTTGGCTGCCTCTTCCTCCTGCCATAAGGTACTTCAGGGTGAAAGCAGGAGGGAGGTAGCAACAACAACTAGGAGTAGCCATGGCAACTAGTTGGGGAATTGTTGAGCCACGTAGGGCAAACAGCCTGGGTTCAAACCCACCAAAGTGGAGCCTGGCTATCTTGGTCCAACCAAGTTGGGGTTCCTTCAGATAGTGCCTTCCTGCATGGCAGGATGCGATTTGACTGGGGGGGGCCCTTCCAGCTCTTATAGGACCCTATGTATTCCTGCATGGCAGAAGGGAGTTCTACTGGGTGGCCCCTTAGGGTCCCTTCTGAACACCTTCCAACTGATTGGCATCCCAAACCATGACTTCCCAGATACCAAATTCCAGTTCCCATCAGCCCCGCCAGTGCAGTGGATGATAGCAGTAGTAGTCCACCAACATTTCAAGAGGCACAGGTACCTCCCACCCGACCATACTTTAAACTGGAGACACTCTGCTTCTGGTCAAGTTGTAATGGAGAACTTTGGGCCGCTTGCTTGAGCCTCGTAAGCGCGGGTTTTTGTTGGTGTTCAGGTTTGGAACCATTACAAGACAGGGATTGTGTTTTGCCTCTCAAAGGAGCGTTGGAAGTGAGCAGAGAGGGAGCAAACGTCATACAAAAGAGGAGGATGACGCTACTACAAGTGTAAAAGTCAGCTAGAAGACTCACACCTCTGAGTGCAAGCCTCGAAACCACGGAGCCACAGGTCCAATTCAGAAATGGAAAACCAGCATCAGCAACGATGACAACATCTTACAAGGTGCAGTTTTATTTAAAGGATCATATATATATAATATATATAGTCATCCAAAGGCACACATTACTATATATTTTGGCTTGTATCCTGTCTGTATAAGGGAAGACAATCCAGGAGCCCACATCTTTCCTGCACTTGGTCCCTTTTCTCCAAAAACGTGGCTCAGAAGCATTGCTGGAGTGCAGCATCCCACCCCCAAAAATGTACAGAACATATACACTGCTTTGCAGCCTCTTTTCCTCCCTGGACCTTGGAGCTTCTCTCTAGGAACTGGCGCAAACAGCCCAGCAGGGATTTGGCTGTAAAAATGGCCTTAGCTAATGTGGAAGGGCTTGGCGATTTTGGCATTGCAAAAGAAAGGAAGCGGAGACCAAGATGCATTTGACTTTGGCACTGCAAAACCTGCAAAAGATCTGGCATTCAAGAGGGTTCTTGGCCATGAATTCATTTGGTGCCGGCTACAAAATAGATGTCTTTCCCCCCTAAGAATTATATGAACAAGAAGCCAGATTCCTTGGTCACTGGAGTGAGAGAAGATCCAACCTTCAATAATTGCAGGATCAATGATCTGGATTGCCAATTCAACACCATTTTGCATGGAAAGGGATTGCAGCCCTGGACTGAAACACTTCCGCGATTCATCAGGAAGCAATTTCCAGACATTTCCCTTCTTCACAATATCCCTCCCCACAATATCCCCAATTTCTCCAGTGATCGATCCTCTATGCTAGACTCAGCCTGAAGATAAGAACAGCAGAATTATTACTTTCTCCTTCTTTTCAAACCCTCATCTCCTGATTTATTCACAATTATTACAGAAGCGCTAAGGTGCATTTCTTGTGCAAGAAAGCAATTGGGACGGAAAATAGAATTGGGGACAGGGATCGGGAATTTTAGCAAGGATGTTGACTTCTTAGAAGAGAGAATATGAGAAAAGAGAATAGGAAAACCAAGAATCTCTCCTGGCTGTAAAAAATGGCCTTAACTGGTATGGAAGGACTTGGGAGGTTTTAGCATTGCAAAACCTCCAGCGGTTTGGAAAGAAAGAAATGGAGACTGAGATGCATTTGACTTTTTGCATTGCAAAGCCTCCAGAAGTTTGCAAAGAAAGAAAATGGTCGTCCCTTCTTTGCTCTGCCATGCAAGGCATCCAGTTTAGATGGACGGACTTTTGGGCGTACATTAAAACTGAGATTGAGAGACAGAGAGAGGGTCGGAAATAATTACAGATTTCTCCAAAAGTCTATTCTTCTTGAACACAGAGACACAGGCACACAGCTCCCAAGAAGGCGTTAAAAAAGGAAAGGCACAGTGTGAATGGATTCCCAAGAAGTCCAGAGAGAGGCTCCGGCCGGCGGCGCCAAGGCGTGCGTCCGGAGCGTCCTCAGAGGCGCTTGTAGCAGCCGAGGAGCGCATTGCAGCTGGGGCAATGGTGGTCCACGTCGAGGAGGGCGTCCACACAGAAGGGGATCAGGCAGCAGCCAAACCAGCACCTGCCAAAGGGAAGCAAGCAAGAAGGCTCAGTCTGGGCGCAAGGCTTTGCAGGCATCGCAGCCGGCTCCGTCCCGGCATGGCCAGGTCAAACCCACTGTTCAGGTGCCAGAGGATGCGCTTGAGACCCAAAGGAGAACCCCAAGCGGAGGGATGAGGGGCCAGAGACTACTTTTGGAGGGCAATCCATTCCCCATTGCTCACTACAATTACCTTTCAAGGATAATGCATTTCCCCATTGCTCTCTGCAATGTTGTGATTACTTTTTAAAGGCCATACATTCCGCATGGAACCCTCTCTAGGGCAGGTCCATGGATCCTGGAATAGAAGGACTCAAGCCCTACTAAGGATGGCACAATTGGACCACCAAAACTCCTCTGTGGCTGAGCTTCTACCGGAATGATCCATCAGAAAGGTATTAAATTATAACCCCATCATTGGGTGATTTCCCAGCTCTTGTTATGGGGTTTGCCTCCCATTTGGAAAGGCTGAAACTTCTCTCCTAAGGCCATGGCTCTCATCTGCTGGCCTTCCCAATGTTTGGGACCAAAAGTCCCAACCAGAATGGCCCTTGGTTGGGGATTCTGGGAGATGAAGTCCAAAACATCTGGAGGCCTGCGTGCAGGGAATTACCTCCCTAAGCCTGAGTTCTGGATATGAGATCTGCAATATGGCCGGTCGGTTTGGCCATGTCCACTTCTGGAGTTGGCATTGCCAAAAAAACAGACCATATAATACTTCTCTGGTATTATATGGCCCATGGAGGGAGGGAGAGATTCTCCAGCCTTAACATATCCCTAAAAAGAGTGGGATGTAAAGGGTTACCCCAGAAGGCAGAGTCCTCCACAGGAGAGCCATGTCAGTGCGCCCGCGTTGTGCGTAACGTGCGTCACGATGACTCTGCGGCAGGACGGGCAGCACATCTGGACGGGGCGGTCGTGGAAGACCAGCGGGTTCTGGATGTAAACGGTCTGGACGGGATCTGCGGAAGGAAAGGAAGAAAAGGGTCAGACGCCTCTTTGCACAAAGAAGGGCAACAACCCTAAATTCAGACCCACATTGACCCCAGTTGTCCCTTAGGAAGGATGCTCTGCAGAAGTGAGCAGAATGTGGCCCCTGTTTATGCAGCCCTGGACCAACATTTTATTACCTAAAAGAAAAACAGAGGTTCATTCCCTCTTTGGAAACCAGCCTTCAGGAGCAGTGTTACATACTTTTAAAGATGAGGACTCACACGTTCATGTATACGCTGAATCGTCAGGCAGCAAAGAAGTCATCCTCTCAAGTGGGCAATTTTGGAACATTTCGGCTGGCCAGGGGATTCTGGGAGCTGTTGTCTCAAAAGTCACCCTTTTGCAAGCCTGGACATAACATGCACCTATAGGAAGTGGTTTTTGGACTTACGAGGAGGCCCCACTGGGTACGGAGGAGGTTGCGCCCCTTTCATGGCTGGACCGGCCCCAGAACCAGGGAGGGGATACTGGGCCGAGTTGTTAGCGCCGGTCGTCTCTTCGTACGAAGGTGGCGGAGCGGACGGAAAATCCGGGGCAGATGGAGGAGCAGCCATTTTGTCTAGGAGAAAGAAAACGAGAGATAGGTTGGCTACATCCAAAGGGGAACTCTTGCAAATGGATTAATGCTGCCATGGAGGCTTATCCCAACCAGGAGCAGGGTGACCAGAGGTCCTCCTTTCCCAGGACATGTCCTACTTCTGTCCAGGAGGAATTCCAAAAAAGACCTCCATTTTGGACTAAGAAGCATGGATTTATATTTCTAGGAGTGTTTTGAGCTTTTGTTTTGCAATATACTCCATTTTTCTTCAAGGTCCTACATATTGCAAAGTTATGTCCTCCTTTGCGGTGAGGACACCAGGAGATACTCAAAGGAAAACTAACTGGCTAATCCATGGCAATGCAAGTCCATCTGCGTCTCTCTCTGTGGGGTGGACAATGGGTCCTAAGTCAGGGCTTTCGAATACAAGAACTTTTCAAGGTGCTGAACTTAGTTTCCAGTTTGGCATTTTGGACAAATCCTAAAGTTTGTGCAGTGGATCCACTGCTTCCTGATATGGGACCCGTGACCCGCCACCAAACCCCATCGCTTGCAAAAGTCCCTTCTTCGGACCACCAGAGCATCCCTGCCTTGACACGCACCTCTTATTTACCTCTCTTGGGCCAAGATGCAACGCAAGGACTGTGTCGCCAAGGGGTTGGTGCGCCATGCCACCTGCACCTTTGTGCAACCAGTTGCACAACTCCCTGGGCCTAAGCAGACCTCTGTGCTGTCCTGACCCTTGCTCAGACCCGGGTCAGTCCCTGGGCCGGCATGGTGATGGCGAGTGTTTGCACACTTGCACACCCAGCCACCGCCGTGCCATAAAGCCACTGCCGCCATGTGCCACTATGTCTTTCCCAAAGCCCCCCATTGAGCCCTGTAAGGTGCCCCCATCCGATGGAGGGTCTTCTGAGAAGATGCAGCAGGGAAGGGGCACCAGGGTGTCCCCGCTGTTGCCAAAAAGCTGGTCTCTCTGACCCACACCAAGAGTCAGACATTTGGGTCAGGATCAGTCCAGGATCGGCAGAACAGCCTTTGGATTGACCAATCCCAGCCGGGGGGCTAATGGCTTGCCTTGTCCATAGTGGATGGAGCAAAGCCAGGGAGTGGATGGGCCTTGCACTCCCATGCACGCTCCCATTTTGCCAGAGGCAGAGTGCATTACAGTCGTCTAATAGAGAGGTCACTAAGGCATGGACTGCCATGGCCAGATCCCTCTTCTCCAAACTGGGCCAAGGCCCTCCTGGCCATTGCAACCGCCTGGCTTTCCAGGAGCTTTCTTTGCTGGGTCCAGACTACAAAGCCCATCTATCTTCCAAAGGGAGAGCGTACCTATCCAGAAGAGGCTGCGGTCCCAATCCCAGGTGGGTTTTCCTCCTGACCGGCAGCGCTTCCGTCTCGGATGGACTTTGAACCCTCTTACCCTCAGAGCTTGCAAACTCAAAAGCCTCACGGCACAATCAGGAACTTGCAAGAATGACGCAGGCTCTTTGCAAAGGAACTCGGTCAGGAAGCAGGAAGCAAGTCTATTGGCAAGAGGCAGCGTGGCGCAAGGGTTGCAGTCTTGGACCATTGACTCTGGGGACCTTGGTTTCAGCCGTGGAAACCCTTCCTTGGGGGAGTCACACTCTCTCAGCCTCAATAGCAAAGCCCCCCTGAAGGACCTTGCCAAGGAAACCCAGCTAGGGACGCCTTAAGAGTCGCCAAAAGTTGGAAACGACTCAAAAGGCGCTCAGCAACAACAACCGTCTCCAAATGGCACCCAAAGCGCTTCCTTTTCCCGTCTCGTCCACACCCAAAATTCCAGGAAATGCCACAAAATATACTCCAAGGACACTAAGCCGGGAAGGATGCTTCTCAAACAATGCAAGGCCAAAAAAGATTTAAGCCAGAGTTCACAAAAACCGAGACAACGAGCTTCCAAAGCCAGTTGCAGAGCATTGCAGGGCTGGGAAAAGGTTGCACCACCAGCGGTCCTCCGAGGCTCTTCTGCCTGGTCTCTTTTTAATGAGTTTTCATTTTTTAAATGAATTTTTTACATAGCAAGGGTCGAATGGATAAAGACCTGCCAAGCGGCATACAATCTGAATCAACATGATTAAAATATCTCTAAAATAATAATAATAATAATAATAAATTATTATTTCTAACTGTATGACTATTCTGTGACCCACTATTACTTTTATTATCATGATTATTCAAGAGTAAGTACAGTACAACCATTCACTGATAACTTGGGTTTTGCCCCCAAAGCATCACTCAAAGCAGCTTGGAAACAAATGGGAAAGTTCTTTAAACCCAGAGTAGGAAAACTGAAGAAAACCCATTCTTTTTAAAACTGCTATCCTTAAACTGAAGAAGATGCTAAGAGGGACCACAGACCTGAAGGCAAACCCTCTGCAGCCGCCCACTAGGCTTTCCAGCCTTTCCTTCAAAGCCAAAGGGAGGGAAATGGGGTTTTCAGGGGGCTTTGTGACATCAGTGGCTATGAAGATGTGTTCATCCCAAACCTTATAATGTTTGGGATGGTTGAGTCAGGAGTCAAAAATGGGGGAAGGAAAACTCAGGGGCACAAATGCACTTTTGGGGGACGCAGCTCTTAGCCGTCCAAGAACTATAGTCCCAAAAAGTTGGTTTTTCCCCAGGCTTTTCCTTCTCCAAAGTCTTTGTGGATCCCAGTCTCCAAAACTTGCCCCGTTCAAAGGCAACCAAAAGCCCCCAAAGCCAACGCAGTTCTGGTTTGCATCTATAGGGCATAATCTCCCAACAGACCAAGGGAAGGGGGATGCTGGGAGCCGCAGTCCAAAAAAACCTTAAGATTTGTACATTTTTTGTGGGTTTTTGGGGGCTATATGTTCCAGAAGAGTTTTATTCCTGATGTTTCGCCAACATCTATGGCTTTAGCATCTCTGGGTAAATTAAGGTTTTAATTTTCCCTGGACGAAAGATTCAAAGACACACAATCCAGGATTCCCAAAGATGGGGACAAGTGGCCTTTTTTTGGACTGGGAATTGCAATGCAAAACCAAAAAAACCCCATAAAGTTCCTCCCTTTCCCCTCTTAAAAATGAAAGCCTCTGCCAGGTGCGAGATTTGAATGCGAAACCATTTCCTGCCGCATGGATATCATACAATAATATTTTTTATCTGAGAACGGAAGTTGCCAGAGGAGACCCCAAAAGAGGATCCCACCCATCGCCCCCACATTTCTACAGGGAGAAAAGAGGACCAAAATGGCAGCGTTGTCGGGTGGATATGTGGCCTTCTGTACATTGCGCACCAATGCAACGCTGGCAAAATGGTGGAAACCATTGCCCCCGTGAGCAAAGGCCATGCTCTTCCACAGGCATCTATGGCTGCTCTGTCTGCAAAGGAAGCCATTGGTCAAAACGCTGGAGCAATCAATAAGATTGATCATTAACCAATTACTCAGAGAAGGCCCAGTCCTTCTTTCTCCAGAGTGAAAGGAGTGGAAAGTTACCAAGGGGAACCCCCTGCGTTTCTTCCTTAAAACCCCATGAGACCATCATCGTCGCATCGCTGCATCATGTGGCAGTGAGTCAGGCCAAAGCCTTGCAGAAACTCCATTGCCAGGAGCATTCCTCGGACTTTTCCGCCTTGGTCTTATTGCAGAGGTGGGTTAGAAATATTATTGTTGTTGTTGTTATTCCTTGGACACTGCAGCTGCAACTGCAATGGCCAAGGATGACGACAACGACCATTAGCATCCAAAGTATTGCTCAGTGCGTTTTCTGCCCTTTGCGTGAGAAAACAGTGCATTTAAAAATATCGGTTAAAAGCAGGTTAAAAGAAGACCATTTCTGCAAGCTCCAGAGCGAGCAAAGCCAGCCTGGCCCCCCTCGGAAAATGTCTTCGTATCTTTAACTGTTTGGAAGCACTCTTGTCTTTTAAATTGCATTTTACTTTGTGGCCCAAACTGTAGGGTCTGAGAGCCAAGGGCCACCCAACCCAACAACATTCTGCCATGCAGGAACACATAGGATCCTAGAGTTGGGACTAATAAGGGCCATATAGTCGAACCCCTTAATGTCATGCAGGAACACATAGGATCCTAGAGTCGGAAGTGACCTCCAAAGGACCATCTAACCCACTCTCAGTTTGCCATGCGTGAATGCACAGTCCAACCAGTAGCAACACAGATGATTAAACTGGGATACTGGGTCTCCTTTTGGCAGCATTTCATGGGCTCCTAGTGGGCCTCTAAGGCCATTTTCGGATCCATAAGGGATCTTTCCGGTCATCCTTTTCTGGTCAGCAGAGCTCTTTGGAAACCAAAAGAAGATCTGTTTTGCAAAAAGAGAAGTAGACTTTCAACCGCTTCTAGTTTTGTTTTGATTTGTTTAAAGATATTTTGGGCCCTGAGAACAGGGTCAAGGAGCATTTTGGGTGTTGGGCTACGAATCTGTAGAGACCTGGGTTCGAATCCCTGCTCAGCCATGGAAACCCATTATGTGACCCTTTGGGCAAGAAGTCACAGTCTCTCAGCCTCAGAGCATGGCAAGGGCAAACCTCCTCTGAACAAACCTTGCCAAGGAAACCCTATGATAGGGTTGTCTTAGATTCACCATAAGTTAGAAACGGCTTGAAGGCACACAACACACTTCTGGGGATGATGGGAGTTGTGGTCCCCCCAAAAGTCACTTTTGTCCCCTGGAGTGCAGCTTTGCAACGTCCAACGTCTGTTTTTGGGACGGACAAGATGACCCTCCTTTGCAGAAAAGGGAGACAGCATCATCTCTGGAAGGCTTTGTTTTGCAAAGACAGAAGGGCCTTTCAAGGGAGGACCGAGAGCCGAGTGGCCCTTTTGTGTCTTTCCACAACAGCCACACAATGGACCCAGGTTTTCGGACAACGCAGCCGGACACAAGGCCAGCCAGGATGACCGATGCCAGCCTTGACCCATCGGCCTCCTTGCCGCAGCGTCTGCAAAGCCAAGGCTGGACACCCAGCAGGCAAGCCTCTCTAGCGTTGTTGTTGTTGTTGTTGTTGTGACATTGATTACTATCCTGCCCTTTCCCCCAAAAGTAGGGCTTACACCATTGAAAAGAAAAAAAACACAGTATAATTTGAAGCCTATGAAAAAAGGCGCATGAAAACAGAAGGACGTTAGGACAGTCTTCAAACCAAACCTCATGGCAAAAGAACGAAGGTAAAACGTTTCCAAAACAGTGAAATGCAAAAGTCTCAACAAAAACAAAAGCAGACAAAAGTGAAAATATTGTCCTTCTTCTTTTGGATTTTGGTTTTTGAACCTCAAGTTTAATGAATCCTGTGCCAGTTTTTCCCGGCCAGGGCTCTCCGTTCCGGAGTCTGCCAGCTTTGCAAGGGCAGCGTTTGGGATTCTTGCTCAGGTCCAGACAGGCTTTCTCTGAGCCAAGAAGCCTTCCTTTCCTGCTTTTGGGAACTTACTGGTTTCCAGGTGAATGTCCTGAAATGTTCTCCCAAAGCGGCTGCTCTTGAGACAAAATCCCTTTCCGTCCGAAGCGTCTCGGCTTCTTGGCTTCTCGCTTCCCTTTTGCTTCCAAGTCGCTGGCGCAGTTTCATAACTTAGTTGTTGCACGCCACCAAGTCATTCCCAACACATGACGCACCTTGAGGCGAAACCGATCCCGGCGTTTGCGAATCTCAAAGATTGATTCCTTGCAAAGATTGCTATTCTCTGAGGCTGAGAGAGTGTGACTTCTTGCCTAAGGCCAGGAATCGAACCCAGAGCCACAGTCCCAGGATGTGGGTTGGATTTGGGTGGATTTTGGGGGCCGGGTCCCAAACAAACCAACAGGACTAGACTTTCTAAAAATAGAGCATCGTTTCAGGCAGACGGAATTTCAGGAGAATTGCGCAATGAAATCCAATGTCCTCTCCGTCCGGATCCTGACTCGAATCCGGCACCTTCAGCCAAACGCCTGGAAAACCAGGAAACACCACTGAAGCCATAAGAGAAACGTTGCTACATTTGGATCAAAACCAATGACAAATGCCTATTTGCAGCTATTCTTAGCCCCGACCGGAGTAGACCTACCGAAACCACTGGGTTTACACAAGGGCTGACTCACCATCCAAGGGATTCTCCATGGGAGCAAACAAACTCTCAAAGGTACTCAACGCACAAAACACACATTGAAAGGTAGGAGTGGGTTGTGCAAAGAGGCTACAGATGTCCAAAAACACACAAGCGGAAAACAGCAAGTGAATGTCTATAAAGTGCGACAGCGAAGGGAAGGCAAGCGGAATACACACCTCTAGGCTTTATGGCATCTTGTGCGTTGTGTGTTTGTGTTATGTTTTATGTCTTATGGTTTATCTTCTATCTTATGTGCTATGCTGTGTGTTGTGTGTGATGTGCTATATGTTAATCTTATGTGTTATGCTGTGTTATATGCTATGGGTTGTGTTATATCTTAACGTGATGTATTGATACATATATAATTGATATATTGCATTCATACATACATACATATATATTATAGATCTGTATTGATACAGATATGATTGATATATTATAGCTCTGTATTGATACATATATCATTGATATATTGTAGCTCTGTATTGATCCGCATAAGCCATAGCCCTTCCTTCCCCAAAAACCCAGGAGGGCCCGATCCCTGGGCCTGATCCGTCTGAGGACCGACTCACAAGGAGACCTGGCCCTTTGGCTCCTTTTGGGGGGAGGGTCTCCTGGGGAGAAAGAGGGGCCTCAAAAGCAGGGGATGGGGTTGGGCCTGATCCTGAGAGACCCTCCAAGAGAAAAAAAAGACCCCCCCCTTTTTTTCAGCACTAAGCCAAAAGAAAGAGGAAGAGGAGAGAGAGGAAGAGGGAGTGTTGCATCCGTTTATTCATTTGGGAAGATCCCACATTTTAATGGGTTTCTTGTCTTGCTCTAATAGGTAGAAAAGTCAGTTTCTAAAGAACCATAATCCAACAGCAGATCATTCTTAAGAGAGAAAGGGAAAGAGAGAAAGAGAGAGAGAGAAGGGGTGCCAGGTTGGAGAGGGTGCCAAGGGAAGGCTGGGGATGATGGGGATGGCAGTCCCCCAGAGAAAAAAAGAGAGACTCCTTACCTGCTTTTGCTGATGCTGCCTCCTTGCCTGCCTTCTCTTCTTCCTCTTTCTTTCTTTCCTCCTCCTTCCTCTCTTCCCTGCCAGCCCCTCCTCCGGATCTCCACCTCCTCCAGGGTGGATCCCTTAGATCCCAGATCCCCCTTTCCCTTGCATCTTGGAAGAGGGGCACCCAAAGGTCACCCAGTCCAGCAGCCCCCCCCCCTCTCTCTGGCCAGAAAGGGACCCAGGCCCCAAGGAAGAAGGGCAAGGCACACGCACGCATCCAGGAATGACTCCAACGCCCAACAGGGACGGAGGAGGATGGGACTCCGAGTCCTTTCTGACTTGCTGTTGTTGAAGGCGAAGGCAAAGCTGCGCTGGAGGCCTTGCAGCCCCTTTCAGGCCCA
>NC_056529.1:23850831-23899892 GCF_019175285.1 Sceloporus undulatus
GGGAAAGAAAGAGCTTCCCTCGCCTTAAGGCCACTTCCTCAGCTGCATTACTGGATATATTATTATTATTATTATTATTATTATTATTATTATTTCCTGCCCTTTTCCCAAAATGGGAACTCAGAATAGTATCTAAAAAAACAGTACAGTTAAATTCAGAGACCTTGCAACTCCCTTGAGTCCCACCTTCTTGGACTACAACTCCCAGAATCCCCCAGCGGGGACTGAAATGCTCATTAAGGCTTCATTGCTCCATTGACTGTTCTATCAGGGAGAACTGTTACTGACAATTAATTAATAATTAATATATCAATAATTAGTTAATAATTAAGTAATAATTAAACTATTAATCAATGAGAAATAATAATAGAAATAGTCCAAAGGAGAGGAAAGGGTTAAAGCGCTCCTGTATCTTGATTGGCTGAGAAGCCAGCCAATGGTGGAGAGGAGGGGAGGAGCTACTCTCGCGGCTGTATAAAAGAATCCCTTTCGAGCCGGACTGCGCCTGCGCAGTTCTGCAGAGACTGGCAAGTGAAGCCGTTGCTACCAGTGTTCGGTTTGTTTACATCCGGGGACTTCCAACGCTTCTCTCCCACGCCTCCGCCCTCCGTTGCCCTTTTCCAAGATGGCGACCATAACAGAACTGAAAGCAGGTAAAATGGAGCTAGTTGTAGCTCTACCTGAAGAATGGCTGCCTGGGTCTCCCCAACACTTCAACCATTTAAAACACTTTACTGCTTCTCTCCCGACAGTGCGTTGCTTAGGAGCCCAGGCTTCCATTAATTAGGGCAATCATTATTCCAACTTTTGATTAGGTATCATTTGTGGAGTTTAAAAGTGTGTTGCAACCAAACCAGGATGGAAAGGTGGGCTGGAAAAAGAGCAACAGTCAGGAAGGTTAAGGAGCTTCTTAATTTTGGACTCCATTTCCCAGAATCCCCATTGGCCCTTCTGGCTGAGGATTCTGGGAGTTGTAGTCCTCAAAAACAAACAAACAAAATTATTAAATACCTGTACAATTATTTATAAAATTACCTCCAGGCTATGTTTATTTATCTATTAAATATCTTTATTATTAATAAGTAACACATGACAGATACATATTACATAAGTTCTATTACGTCTCCTGGACGCACTGCAGAAATAACCCAGTCTGAGACAGCTTTAATGGCCCCTGCTCAGTGCTAGGGAATCCTGGGAATTGTAGTCCTGTCAGGGAGCTCTGCTGCTCCAATAAACTACAGTTCCCAGCGTTCCACAGCCTTGAGCCAGTTATTTCTGCAGTGTGTTTTGGATCTAAACCATTGTAAGTTGGGAACAACTTGAAGGCACACAACAACAGCAACATAATAAATAATAATAATATAATGTTATAACAACATCATAACAGCAACAGTCTGTAATGGGACTTAATAGCTAGCTGTAACTCTTGCAGTCTCTTGTGTCTTTGTGCTGCTAGTTTTAAAAGACACGCTGGAGAAGAGAGGGACGCTGGGGCAGATAAAGGCAAGGATCAGAGCGGAGGTCTTCAATGCGCTGGACGACCAAAGCGAACCGCGGCCGCCGTTGTCCCACGAGAATCTCCTGATCAACGAACTGATCCGCGAATACCTGGAGTTTAACAAGTACAAATACGCCGCGTCCGTCCTCACGGCAGGTGAGCCTTCTTCTGCGTTCCCCTTTTCTCTGTAACACAGGCATTATCTATTAGAATATCTAAAGTGGAGCCAGTAAATCCATTTTGGCTCCCCAAAATGTGGCTACCTTCCATGCTTGGAGGCCATTATTTCCTCAGGTACCTACCTGGGATGCCTTCCTGCAAGCGCTGCACTGAGGAGGTCACCAAAGTGGGATGAGGGTCTGTGTAACCTGGGGGCAAAGACTGGGATTGGGGTCACTGACATGCAAACCTTTCCCCGTTCCAGAATCCGGCCAACCTGAAGCTCCACTGGACCGGGAATTTCTTGTGAATGAACTCAATATAGTCGAAGATCCCAGGAGCAGATCAGTGTAAGGAAACTTTATCCTTCTGGATTTTAAAACGTCTCCTTAAATGCTGGAGAGCCGGCGGTTTGTGCACTGGATTGCGACTCTGGAGAGCAGACTTTGATTCCCTGCTTGAGCATAGAAACTGCTGGGTGTCCCTGGGCAAGTCATGCTCTCTCAGCCTCAAAGGGTGGCATTGGCAAGAAACCTGCCAAGAAAACCCTATGATAGGTTTGCCTTAGGGTCGCCATAAGTCAGAAATGATCTGGAGGCACACAACAACAGCAGTAAATGTTGACCTTTGATGTGAGAGGGTTCACAAATCATTCATGCCCAGGGAGATGGAAATGTTCTTGCACTGCCTTCTCTGCAGCTTGTAAAGCTCATACCTCTGCAGCTAGACACCTGCCTCTTGGGAAGATACTGGTCTGTCCCTTCCAGTAGCTGTTGCTGGTCTATCCAATGGTGAGGCCCAGTGAGAACATCTGGAGGGCTATAGGTTCCTTATCTCTTGAGTAAGGAGACACAAACAGCTGAAGATGTCTGAAATCCAGATGCTGCTACTGGGAGCAGTCCAGTATCTTATAGGCTGTCGTTGGACTTCAACTCCCAGCAGATATAGGCAGCCTGGCTGATGGTGAGGAATGATGGCAGGTATAGTCCAGTGAAACTGGGTATAGCTTTTTGTGAGTTTTTTGGGCTATATGGCCATGTTCTAGAAGAGTTTGTTCCTGGCGTTTCGCCAGCATCTGGCATCTTCAGAGAATACCCAAAACCCCCACAAAAAACTATGGATGCCAGCCATGAAAACCTTTGACCTCACATTGAAACTGGGAATGTTTGCACCTATCCCACCCCCAGCCTCAGGGCTTGCATTTTGCTTAGTTTAATATTTTGGTTAGGTTTTGTGTTTCTGTGTCATCTGGTGAACAGATAAAGCGATAAGAAGTCCCATCAGATTTGGAAAGCCTTACTTGTGAGCAAATGCCTCTGAAGCTAGTGTGATCTGTCCTTTCCTCCTAGTAGTATGTAAACCCAGGCAGCCCAGCAAGGAGTTCCCTACTCAGCTTTCCTAGAACTTGACAGATCTGTATTGTAGAAATAATGCAGTTTGACACCACTTTAACTGCCATGGCTCCATCCTATTGAAACCTGGGGTTTGTTGTTTAATTGAAGCCCCAGCAGTCTTTGGCAGAGAAGGCAAAATTCCTTGTAAAACTACAATTCGTACAAAACTACAGATGCTCAGTAACCCTGGTCCCCTTTTCGCAGGCCGCTCCTCTATGGGATTGTAACCCAGCTGCTGAAGGGCAATGAAGAAAAGGTCTGCCATACTTTCCCCGCGGCATCATCTGCGCAGTTTTCAAAGTGGAACCTCAGCAAGCCATCGGACCAAAGGCCCCAAATGGGTAAGCGCAAGGTGTATAGTTGTTACATAAGGAGAGAGTGTTCTCTTTGCCCTGCATTTAGTCTTCCACTAAACAATATCGCACCAGTGGCTCTCACAAACTGTATGTTACTTTCTTTTCAGACCCAGTTTTGGAGTCGGCGCATGCGGTCAGCCTGCGGCTTGGGGATGCCTTGCCTTCGCTAGATGCACGTAGATGAAATAAACCAGTTGCGCATCCTTTCACGCAAAGCAGCTGTTTGTTACTGTATGAAACACCCCATTTTTATTGCACTAAGATTTGGTGATAATATGGGAGTAAGGTGAAAATATGGCACTAAGATTTGGTGACAATATGGACCATTTCCAGACGTTACATTTAAAAAACCCAACCTGTCTTTTGTCAGGCTGGATTGGTGCTTCTGTCCCAAGTAGTTATCCTTGCAGTGACCCAGGACTGCAAGAAATACTTTTACGTTGAATAAAGCCTTCATGCGTGAAGCCATGGTTGAAGGAAAGACCATTGTGAAGCCACAGCAGAAGGGTAGACTGAGGACCAAAGTATGGGCATAGTTTGATGCAACGCTGTTGCTTTAGTGAAATATACTTGTAGTTTATAAAATCATGGCCTGTTACAGACTGCCAAAATAAAGCTGCTTTGGGTCTCTTTGGAGGTATGCTCTTTAAATGATGCATGGGTCCTAAGAGTCCGGAGGTCGCGCCAAAGCCACACTCCATTCCTAAGCACTGGAGGGCAGCTTTGGTGCAGCTTCCAGATTCTTAGGATGCATGCATCATTTAAACAGCATACATCCAAAGAGACCCGAAGCAGCTTTATTTTGGCAGTCTGTAACAGGCCAAAGATCTCTTTCCCTTTATTTTCCTCCTTCCTCTCAGTCCAAAAAGAGACTCTCCTGTGACATGCAAACTTGAAACTTGCATTGCCAGCAAACCAGGATGCTAACATGGCATGCCAAAGGCAGAGGGTACTTGCTGTGCTTCCAGAGCATCTGCCCAAGTGAGGCATGATCTCTTCACTGGCAGAAAGGTGGGATAGTAGTAGTAGAAGAAGAAGAAGAGCAGTTAGGGCAGTTTTTAGGCTACAGCTTCCCCCTGCCATTGGCTGAGCCATAAACATTGAGGCTGCTTTGCGCCAGGACTACTTCATGTTTTATTTTAAAAGGGCACGTTGGTAAGGTTTACAATGAGAAGGCAGCTTATCTTTTCCCCTTCTGAGAATGACTGAACTAAGACCTTTGCAACCACCTTTGCTCAGACCCAGAACTGAGGGTCAAATGGACAGTGTCCCTTATATTGAAGGCATTCCTCTGGCCCTTTAGGATCAACCATTCCAGGCTGGACGTTTTGCAGCCATTTTCATCCTAAACCGGGTCTAGCATATCAGCGCATACTGTAACACATCTCCCTTGGAACATTTAGTCTCTCTCTCTCTCTCTCTCGCCTGGCTGGCTGGATGTCAATGGTCCTCCGATAACTGTTTCTTGCTTCACAAAAGGCCCTTTCATGAGGCTCGGCTCTTCCTTCTGAATGGTTTTTGTGGGGCAGGCGAAGGGAAACGGCCTTCAGTTGTCCAGGGCTGGAGTTCAGAAAGATAGACAGAAAATAATAATAATAATAATAAACAACTTTTATTGTCTGGTGGGCTCATATAGGGAAATAGAGTTCTCCAAAGAGGTGGGCGAATCCCATGCATTCATGGCTTCTGTGTCGGTGGAATCTGCTCCGGTTTGTATTCCAGACTATTAAAATATGAGCTCTCCAAGGTGCTGGGCCCTATCTCTGCAAAATTGGTTGTGGCACCCTGGATGCAGCTCTTTCCCAGCTAGGCTTAGGGTGCAGCTACACAATGGAGAATTGTAAGCTGCCTTGAGTCCCTGTACTGGGAGGAAGGCGGGGTATAATCAAACATATAATAATAATAATAACAATATGGAAATGATCCAGTTTGACACCCCTCTTAATAGTCATGGCTCCATCCCACAGAATCCTGGAATTTGCAGTTTTGTGTGCAACCAACCCTCTCTGGCAGAGAAGGCCAAAAGACCAAGGTCCTCTTTATGGACAAAACTGCAAATCCCAGTCTTCCATAAAGTGGAGCTGCAGCACTTAAAAGTGGTGTCAAACTGCATTATTTCCACTGTGTAAATGTGTACAGTATGTAGTTTTAATACCGTCGGTGGGTCTTTTGAATAAGTCCAAGCATCTTGGGTCGCTCTTTCCAAATCCAGATTAGAACCCAGAGTGGATTCACACACGCACCAGGAGTCACTGTCTGCCATTGGGAGAAAAGGGAGTGCATTTTTACTTATTTCCAAATGTATTTGCAAGGTTTACATGCCTTTTGTTGCGATGGCCCAGTCTGTCCATAAAGAGGAGCTGAAACCCTGCAGCTCAGCATTAGACTCCACAAAGATTTCTGCCGTCCAGGAGCCAAGCAGCGGAAGGCATTGGAAGTCTTTAGGACTTTCTTCCTTGGTCACTCAAGGCGGAACTGTCCGGCCTTGAGGGGAAAAGCTACTTCTTGACCATGTCAGGCTTTCTGTGGAGTCTCTGGGTCCTTAAACTTGAGCCGACTTAAACCTTGAGCCGTCCTGGTTTGGTTGCTTTCAGCGATCGTGGATCTCTTCGTAAAGCAGGTTTGTAATGCTGGGAAAAGCAGAGGGCAAGAGGAGAAGAGGAGGGATTGATTCAGAAGAGGGATCTCCCCTGGGTTTGCAAAAGACTTGAGCAAGGCTATTCATAACAATTGGAAGGCTGTAGCAAAAGAGGGAAGACCTCATAGACTCACTTGTCTTGGTTTGCCAGAGAGTGGGTTTACATGGTCACTTTGAATCCTGGTCTCCAGAGCCATGGTCCAAAACTCAAACCACTAGGCCATGCTGGCTCTTTTAGACTATATACCCACTTATATACGCGTTTTATATCCATTTTATCCTTTAACCCAGTATTAAATGGGAAAGAACAGGAACAAAACCAGAGACTTTTCAACCGGCTTGTATCTGCCTTACGTCTGAAATGTAAAAGGAATTTGCACTTAATGAACTCAGAGGAGAGGAGGAAGGGAGTCCTTCCCTTCCCAAGAGGCTCAGGCAAAAGCAGACTGCATCTTTTCTGACTTTATGTGATACTTGTCTTGGATAATGTGGACCACCTTCTGACCTTAACTTGGCCACACTGGTCCCAGTTTTAATCTGTGAAATGATGAGAGCATGGCATCATGGTTTGAGCTTTGGATTATGACTATAGAGACCAGGATTCGATTCCCAGCTCGGTTGTGGAAACCCACAGACCTTGGTCACACTCTCTCAGCCTCAGGAGAAGGTAATTGCAAGACTCCTCTGAATATACCTTGCCAAGAAAACCCTGGATATGTGTGCCATATATTGGAAATGACTTAGAAGGCGCACAACAGCAACAAATGCAAACATGGGGCATCCATGCATTAACCAGCTAAGGATTGGCAAGATGGCAGCGTCACTTGCCCTCGAACCAGGCCCTGGGATGGGATCCCTGCCAAAAATGCCTGGCTCTCAGAGGCCTTTCTGGGCCCATAAATCATCCCCAGCCTCTTCTCCTCTTAGGCTCCCTCCGCTGCTGCCAGGAGGCTCTCTGGACATAGATGAATGCAAAGGGCCCCGAGGAAGACTTTCCACTCCTTTTTAAGGCGCTGGGAAGGTGCAGATGTTTACCAAAGGGCTTCCTGCCTCATCCGGGGGAAGCCGCCTGGAAAGCCAGCCATGGGGCTTGAGCCATTTTGGGGTTTTAAATGCTCCAAAACGTGGCCGTAAAGCGGCTTTCAGTTTGAGTTTGCAAAGATTTGGTCAGGAAACTTGTGACAACTGGATTTTACTCAGGGAGAGTTGCCCTTTTCTTCTGGACTGCAACTCCCCATATCCCCAGCCTGGGAATTACTATAGTCCAAAAAAGGTACTTTTTCCAAAATGCTTGCTCCCAGCTTCCTCAACATTTGATCTCTCTATATTATTGTAGCACAATGCCTATCATCGCCAATTGGTATGGCCAAGGATGATGTGATTTGTGGTCCAATTATTCCTCGGGAGCAGTTGTAAGTGAGCTGTTCCCTGCTTGACCACATGGACCATGCTCTCGACCTTCATTCCTTCAGAGGTTGCAGCATGGTCAAGGGTCCCTAAAGGGCCATCCGCCTCGATCCCATTTTGCAACTAAATCACTCCGTCCAAACCATATCTGAAGACCTCCAAAGTAGGAGAGTCCGCAGCCCTCAGTTCCACTTTTGGACAGCTCTTTTGGTTAAAATAATATTTAGGCAGAACCTCTTTTCTTGCCATTTGCACCCCTTCCTTTGCATTCTCATCTCGGAGCAATCCATCTCCATGACATCCTTTCAGGTATTTTAAGGGAGGCCAGAGGAGCAAATGTCAAGCATCGATGGTGTGGACTAGTGCCTTGACCTTTCCAAGTCCATGGTCCTCCCAAAGTGACCTTCTGGCCTGAGAAGCCTCCTCCTCCACCTCTGGACCCTGTTGCAATTGCTGAAGGGTTTCCCAGTCCCTCAGAGGCGCCTGATTTCGTTCCTCTCCGCCAAAGCGGACCCCAATATGGCCATGCTCTTGTGGCTGACCGGTTGACCACCTCCACCTGGACAGCAGAGTTAGAACTCTGGGCAAGGGCTGCTAGTCTTTGCAGAGCGGAGGTGCGAGTCGTCCAGCCCTCCAGACACAAGTCCCAGCAGCCTTAGCCAGTGGAGTGGGGGATGCTGGGAGTTGCAATCCAGCAACATCTGGAGGAGAGCCAGCATGGTGGTGTGGCTTGAATGCTGGAATAAGACTCTGGGAAAGTTGGGTTCGAATCCCCGCTTGGCTGTGGAAACCCAGTAGATGACTGGCCATTGAAGTGTAGGCTGACGGTTCCCAAACTTTGGTCCTATGGATATTTTGGACTGAAGCTCCCAGAAGCCCCAGGAAGCTTGACCAAAGTTCAGGAATACTGGGAGCTGAAGTCCAAAACATCTGGAGGACCAAAGTTAGGGGGACCAATGTTAGCCCTACAAATGCTTCGAAATGCAGCTTTGGGTCATGTCTGAAGAGTCTTGAGATGGCACCGAGGGTCCCTAAGGCTGCCTCCTTTGCATGCCTTGAGGTCCCCTTTTTGCAAACCCAAAGGGTTGAGACTCCTTTTCCATGCCAAGATGCCCAGGGCCTGGTGCTCTCTTCTCCTGCCTGGCATGGTCTCCATATTTAGGCTGCCTTTGCTGGGCCGGGCCCTGGGCTTTGTGCATCCGGAATGTGGCTGGGAATCCTTGCCTTCCCTTTTTGGGATGTCTGAGAAGGCCAGAGACGCCAAGCGGTGTGCGGCGTTGTTTGGAAGCTCTGGCCCAAACGTTTTGGGTCCTTGATGAGGACCAGAGTCCCTCCTTCCCTTTTGGATTTGGGCCCTGTGCTCCTTCTCTTTCCCCTTGAAGCAGCTGGTGCCTCTTTGCAGCCGCCTCCTCTTGCCTGCCTCCTCCTTGCTCTCCAAAATGCCACTCAGAGCAGCTCTCTTTTCCCATTTAAGGACAGAGGGAGGCATTTATATGTATAAATATAAATTATGGGCAGCGCTTTTCTCAAGAACTGCAAAAACCAGGCTCTGCGAGAAAGTTGGTCCCGGCCGGAGCTGGGAAAGAAGGAGCCCTTTGGTCCCCAGAGGCTCCAAAGGGCCAAGAAGTTCCCAAAAATGTTACATAAACCCTCCTGTATCCCTTTGCGTTAGGCATCCCAAAAACAGCATCCCTTGGCCCTTTGGGAAGAAGCAGCCTGCCACATCTTTCATCTTGGGTTTAGAGGCCCATAGCCAAAAGCTGATAAGACCCTTTTAACTGCAAGAAGAAGATGAATTTGGGGGCTTCTTCCTCTCCCTCCTCCCTGATCTTTCTTTTTCCCTGTGGCCAAATGCATGAGAAAGCAAGAGAAGAGTGTTGTCTGGCATCCTGTTTTGGGCACCAGAAAAAGCTCCATTTCTGGGAATTTATATATACAGATGTAAGGAAGGACTGATAACTTCTTCAGCATCCTGTACACTTCGGTCCCAAGAGGGATGCTCTTGTCGGCGAGGTCTGGGTGCGAATCTGCAGCCCAGACGTGGGAATAAAATACAGTACTCTAAATAGATAACATAAAGTTTCGTGGAGGCCTCTCCCTGGTCTTCTTTAGGCTTTTTTTGGGCTTCCATCAAGGGGTGGTTCCCTGGGTCTCCTCCCCATCTTCCTCTCTCTATATAGGGAGGCTCTGGACCTAAGAAGCTTTGGTCTGCCCCAGGAGCTGCCATCGCGGTGCCGGATCCGGACTCTCAGTACACTTTCTCCTTTCCCCCCAAGTTGGACCCCTGTAAGTACCCTTTGCATGGCAAATGGGCTCAGTTGGATTTGTGGTGCCAGGCTTTGTGCCTTTGCAGCCATTGCCAGGGCTTTCCTCTGCATGAATTAATTGTAGAAGCAATTCAATACAGTACATCCCTTTTTTCCTTCCATCAAGGCAATGCTGGCTTATAGAGAGAGATGAGTGGAGGGATGGCTTTGCACTGAGTGGAGTTTGTTGACTTTGTTTCTGACTTATAGAGACCCTAAAGTCTCCCTCTCAAGGGGTTTTCTTGGCCATGGGCTTAGCATTGCCATCCTCTGAGGCTGAGAGAGTGTGACTTGCCCCAAAGGGTCACCCATTGGGTCTCCATGGCTGAGCCAGGGTTAATGTCTGGTCTTTGCAGAAGCCATTGGGTAGATCTTTTTTCCTCCCTTTGGGACCAATCCCTTGGATTTTTGTGGAGTCTCCTTCCTTGGAGGCTGTCTTTAAGCAGAGGCTGGATGGCCATCTGTCAAAATGGGGCTGTTTGGATGGAGAGTTCCTGCAGGGCAGAAGAAGAAGAAGGGGGCTGGACTGGATCAGGGCCCTTCAGGGGGTCTCTTCCAACGCTATGGTTCTATGATGGAGAGAGATAGTGGCAGAGGGGCTTTCCACTGCATTGGTTACCTATCTGGAATAAGAAATAGACCCTTTCAGATTAAATTGGTTATTGTCCCTTGGCTAATGCAAACCAGCAGAGAGAGGCCAGGCATGTCAGGGGTCTGTGCAAGACCCTCTTCAAGGAGATGAGTTGCAATTCAAGTTAGTCTTAAAGGTGCTGCAAGACCCTTTTCTATGCAAGGTGTTGTAGTTGTTGTTGCTGCTGCTGCTGTTCATGTTGCATGCCTTCAAGTCATTTCATGGCAACCCTGTCAAGGGTCTTTCTGGATAGGATTTGCTCAGAAGGGGTTTTCTTTTGCCATCCTTTGAGGCTGAGAGAGTGTGACATGCCCAAAGTCACCCAATGGGTTTCCATGGCTGAGCCAGGATTCGAACCCTGAGCCTTAGCCCAGATCATGACAACGCCTTGGGTCCATACAAACAAAATGCAAAATGTTGCAGAGGTAGCATAGGTATGTGACTTGTGGCTTCGAAATGCTGAGATGTAGCTACGGAATATATATATATATATTTAAACATCCTGAAATACTTAAAAGGAAGTCTTACCTTTTGGCTGAGCTTCAGCAACAGTTTTCTTTTCCAGTTTAGCAAATGGACTCAGAAAGTGCAGAATGCGTTGCCAGTTATGGAGATGGTTTATATTGAACCTGAATAGAAACCCCAAGGTTTAGAGAGCATTGCCTTCATCACTTGAAACCGGTTGCAATTCTTCCTTTGAACTTGGATTGCTGCAGATCAACAGTTTAAAATATCATTTGCGGTATTCTCCAGGATCCTTATGAGAGAGGCTTGCAGTCATCCTGGTCAAAATGCCTTGTAGAAAGAGGGAAACCAAAGAGCTGGAGCTGTTTGTTCTTCCATATTTTGGTGCCATGTTGCTGTTGGGTTTTATCACTATTATTTCCCCAATTAAGGCAATTTTTAAGGAGAGGAAAGGCTTGCTAAGGAAGGAGTCAGCAGATGGCAGTAAAGAAAGCATCCCAAACTGAGACATTTGGGGTCCCTGTGGGTTATGAATCCCAGTGGATTATGGTTGTGGTTGTTCTGTACATTACAGGGACACAAACATAGGTTTTGCAATCGCATTAAAAACCTCTGCAGTGAGAGCGACACTTTCAGATATTAAATCTTTATTTATTTATTCATTTATATTTTATTCACTTTATTTATAAGCCACCTTTCTCCCATCTAAAATGACTTTAAAAGGTGTGCAGCACCTGAACAAGTCGTGTCTCAAGCATCCTTCCAAACTTCCTTATGTATTTCATAATTAAAAATTCTCTCTCTCTCTATCTATCTATCTATCTATCTATCTATCTATCTATCTATCTCTATCTCTCTATCTATTCATATTCCTTACCTTGTTTTGCATGCCTTATTCTTTCCAAAATCACCTTAAAACAGGGCAACAGAGACAAAATTTTGCAAAGAAGAGAAGCCTCTCCTTTTAAAGATTTACTTAATTGATCGATTTGTGAACCTTTCTTATTTCTAATTTAATCAATTGTTCCACAATTGCTCTAACTGCCCTGTTTTTAAATAACTGTGTTAATAATTGTTTAATAATGTAAGTGTATTTTATTGTGGATGGAAGGGTTTGGGATACAAGAATGACAAGTTGTGGTTATATTGTTACTGATGCTTTTATTGTTAGCCGCTTCGATCCGTTTGGAGAAGCGGGATAAATATTATTATTATGATTATTATTATTGATAATAAGGATGATAATAATAATAACACTATATATATATATATATATATATATATATATATATATATATATATTAGTATTAATATTCTGACAATGGCCCCCAAGAAGCGTAAAGAGTGCAGTGCTGCCTAATGATGCGTCTCTCTCCATAAACCTGATGTTTAAAAGACAGGCAAACATTGACTTGGGATTTTGCCTCCTTTAGTTCAACCCTTTCTCTTGGCTGCCCGTCTCAGAGGTGGTTTTGTTCGCATTAAATTTAACGTATGCACAATATGATGCATGGCAACGGACAGAGGGAATGCTAACCTTGACGGTGCACAGCTTTCCTCCTTAGAAGCATTGGAGCATCTGGGGCCATGAGCAGCATAGCATCCCTTGCTTTGCAAAAGGGTTTTGTGCCATTCCCTAAAAGGTATTTGTTTCACCCTTGGAGTTTTTCCCTTTTTCTTTTTTGGCCGGCCGGTGAGGAAAGAGAAGAACCTGGCCATATATGGAAGCCTAGCGTGGATCCATGCAAACAGACCCAGGCCTCCGGAGAGGCTTACAAATGACTTTTGACTCTTTGCTTTACGGGGCTCTGGGTTCGACTTTGAAGATCTTTCCAGCTGAGAAGGAACCGGGTCGAGGGACCTCTTTTGGGCCTCTTTTTCCGAAGCGGCAGCCCAGATCCATCGCAGCCCTTGCGCTGCTCTTTTGCAGAAAGCATAGCTTCATTAAACATGAAAATGTCTCCAAAGCTGCTAAGACAAACAATGTCGAAAATAATGGCCTTTATTCTTATCAATGAAGCGATGTCTGCAAATGCAATGCAGAACTGATCATTAAGCTTTATTTATGCAGCGCTGTGCATAGAATCTATCAAAAGAGATAAAATGAACCTGCCTATGGCACACGTTCTACGAAAGTAATTAAATATATACATATTAGTACATGTTGGCATTCGATAAAATAAGGCGGACAATAACATTAAAGTAACGTTAGGTATTGATGTGGTTTGACACCACTTTAACTTCCATAGTTTCTTCCTATGGACGCCTGGGATTTGTAGGTCTCTGACAGAGAAGGCTAAATATGTCCCAAAACTACAATTCTCAGGATTGTAAAAGGACATTAATATCTATCTATCTATCTATCTATCTATCTATCTATCTATCTATCTATCTATCTGTGAAGGGAAGGAGGGAGGAGCACCAAACACAATTTGGTTTTCTCTCCATAGAATAATTGATCTGCTGCTTTTCCAGATATTTGACTATCAGGAAAAAAACGTGCAAAATTATCTTTGGTCTCTTCTTCTCAAATTTGGGGTATTATCAGTCTGTTTTTCATTTTGGGAATAAATAATCCATGCCCATTATGGCAAACCTGCTCCGGGTTTTAGTCCAAACTTGCAAGGAGCTTTGCAAGGCGATGAAAATGGCCAAAACGGATCCGTCGCTTCAGCTAGCTTTTCCGAAGTTTGGTCCAGAACCCAGAGTAGATTTCTTACCCAAATTCATGGGTACGACTGGCATAATAATAATAATAATAAGTATTTATATCCCTCCTTTCTGTGCAACACAGCCAGGGTGGCTTACAGGTTAAAACATGACAAACCCATATCTCACATCCTGTGCATTAGTGCAAATTTTTGCTCGCTTGCAGCTGCTGACATCTGTTCTTCCCAAACAGTTGATAAGAAAGCGGAGGGCCATTCGCAGCCTCTCCAGCCTCCCTTTCAAGGGCTTTGAAACCAATGCAAGGCCAGCTGTTGCAAATGGCAAGGGAAATGGAGACTGGCCTTCAACCGGAGACAGACCTCCCTCGGCCCAAAACAAAGAGGGCTGTCAACACCATCCTCTGGGCCTTTTTGCAAATTATCAGCTGGGAGCATGGTGTTTTTTGGATCACGTTTGCAAAGCATTGCATACCCTCCAACTGCGACAACTTGGCAGTTTTGATTCATCTCTGGTCCCCAGAGTCATAATCCAACACTGAAACCACAGAGCCATGCATCTATCTGTGCTATAGAAATAATGCAGCTTGGCACCATTTTGAGTGCAATGGCTCCATCCCATGTAGTTTTGCAAGCTCTTTAGCCTTTAGATGCCAGTAGCTTCACAGAGGTTTCTCTCTTTGTAACGCTGGGTTCCTCCTCTTCCTCCCAGGTGCCCCTTGAGCCAAAATGGCACAGAAAGGCCAGCTGAGCGACGATGAGAAGTTCCTCTTTGTGGACAAGAATGTGATCAACAGCACGGTGGCGCAGGCGGACTGGTCGGCCAAGAAGCTGGTCTGGGTGCCCTCCGAGAGGCATGGGTTCGAGGCGGCCAGCGTCAAGGAGGAGAAGGGGGATGAGGTGCTGGTGGAGCTGGCTGAGAACGGGAAGAAGGTGACCTTCAGCAAGGACGACATCCAGAAGATGAACCCCCCCAAGTTCTCCAAGGTGGAGGACATGGCCGAGCTCACCTGCCTCAACGAAGCCTCCGTGCTGCACAACCTCCGGGAGAGATACTTCTCAGGACTCATCTATGTAAGTAGGGCCTCCGTTGCTCCATGGCGTCCCATGCGCATTCTCTGAGTTGGCCACTTGGGGGAGCCAAGACTATGTTATTGCATCTCTTTTGTATTCTCTGAATTGGCCACTTGGGGGCGCCAGGACTGCACCATTGCGTCCCCTTTGCACTCTCTGAATTGGCCACTTGGAGGAACCAAGACTGCGCCATTGTGTCCCATGCACACTCTCTGAATTGGCCACTTGGGGGAGCCAGGACTGCGCCATTGTGTCCCATGCGCACTCTCTGAATTGGCCACTTGGGGGAGCCAAGGTTGTGCCATTGCGTCTCCATTGCGCTCTCTGAATTGGCCACTTGGGGGAGCCAGGAGATAAGCCATCTGGTTAGGAGGGATGGGACTTGGCCCCAGGTCTGCTAGTCACCGACTCCATGAATACTAAAACCATGTTGGCTCTGATCCATGTGTCTGTGGGTGGATCTCATGTTAGTTGCGGGCCATGAATCTGCTCCAGATTTTAGCCCGAAATTTAGCTACATCTGAGGAACTTTGTGGGACAGGGACAAGGGTCCCAAATAGGAGGGGGACAGGTTGAGTCTCCCTTATCTGGAGAATGACCCTCTCCAAAAATCCCAGTGCTGGATAGACAAAGTTTTAGGACAAAAGAGTTGCGACGGACCAGTTGCAAACCCCGTTCTCTATGGGGCATTGCAGCCGTCCCCAGCCTTGCCAAGCAGATTTTCCTCCCTTCGCTTCATGCCATATAAAGCCTTGTGTTTGTGTGAAAACGTTTGGGCTGTCTCCTATTATGGTCAAGAAAAGGGAACCCCTCGCTTTCAGATCTGGGCTTGGAGGCATACTTGGCTTTTTTAAAGGTTAGCCAGGATGCTTCTGGGGTTGAATGTCATCCTTGCCTAATCTTTGATTTAAAAAGGGTTTTATTTTTTGGAGAGGGGGCTAAGGTTTTGCAGAAATGCCAGGTGTCCCCTTTGGCCTTGGATTGTGGGACCAGGAATGGGTTAAACATCCCAAAGGAAAAGGAGAAGGACACACTGTACTTGGAAAAGCATGCCTTTCTTCCAGCCAAAGAGCTCCGGTCAAAGGGTCAGCGATGGGATTAATAAAGCTCTACAGCAAAGGATGAAGATGACCAGACTTTCCTCGACTGCAACTCCCAGCAGCCCTGGTTGGCATCAGAAAAGGCTGGGAGTTGCAGTCCAGCCAGATCTTATAAGAGACGCGGGGTATAAATAAATGTCATTATTATTTATTATTATTATTTCGAAAGACTGTAGGATTCCTGCCCTCTTGCAGTTTCCTTATATAAATGTATATGATACAAATCAATATATTCCTTGGCATGATGGTCACTAGACTGTCATGGCTGCCACTTGCCCTGGGGAATCCTGGGTGTTTTCTTTGGTCTACGCACAGGTCCTTTTCGGAAAGGAAGCGACAGTTGTTGTGCCTTCAAGTCATTTTTGACTTATGGGGTTTTCTCGGCAAGTGTCTTCAGAGCCATGGCCATCCTCTGAGGCTGAGAGAGTGTGACTTCTTGCCCATGGTGTCAATGGTCAAGATGGGATTTAAGCCCATTTAAGGGGGTTTTAAAGGACCTAACTTGCAACGTTCTTGGGTTCCTCCTCCAGACTTACTCGGGCCTCTTCTGCGTAGTTGTGAACCCTTACAAGCAGCTGCCCATCTACTCAGAGAAAATCATCGACATGTACAAAGGGAAGAAGCGCCACGAGATGCCGCCGCACATCTACGCAATCGCCGACACGGCCTACCGGAGCATGTTGCAAGGTAAGATGGAGAGGACGAAACTCACCGTTCGCGAGTTGCGCATGGGAAAATGTCCCTTAAATGGGTACATAAGAAGGATGGGATCCATAGGGAGATGTCGCTTTGTGTGTGCGGAAGGCTGCATAGCGATTGCGCTTGGTCCTCGTTCGCATTGGCGGCTTTGACTTTGGCGGATATTATCATTTGCGGATTCGATAAATACACTCTCTTTAGGGAGCTTATCACATTGAGGCTGATTTCAGCATTAAAGAGAGATTAAAGCGCATTCAAAGCATCCCGCAAATGGAGGGGAAATGGCGAATAATTGCGCAAATGGTCATCACATGCAATTGCAATACCTAGGATATCTTTTTGGAGACATCTTTTTTAAAACAGAAATGAGACCCACATGGCCCTCTGGATCTTATTCAACTGCAAGTCCCAGCACTCTCCTCCCTCAAATCACTAACACATGGGGATGCTGGGAGCTCTAGTCCAGTGTCTGGAGCACTGCAGGATTTCCATCCCTATCTGGAAATCATCCTCTCTGAAGGAATGCCATAACCCAGAAGTTGGCAATTTGGGTTCCACAGATTTTGTTGGCCTGCCATTTCCCAGCAGTCCAACAGACAGCCTAGTCAATGGGGTGAGGGATGCTGGGAGTTGCAGTCCAACTCTGTACAGAAGACCTCATGTTTTTAATTTGTTGCTGTGTGCCTTCAAGTCATTTCCATCTTATGGAGACCCTAAGGCAACCCTGTTCATGGGGTTTTCTTGGCAAGGTTGGCTCAGAGGAGGTTGGCCATGTTATGTTATTACATTATTGTGCTGTATGTTTTAGTGATATAAGCCCCTCGATCCCTTGGAGAGGAAGGATAAAAATAAATTATTATTATTATTATTATTATTATTATTATTATTATTATTATTACTGCCATGGTCTTCCCTTGAGGCTGAGAGAGCATGACTTTCCCAAGATCTTGTCCTAAGAGCTGGGATATTTGTGAGCCGCCTTGGGTCCCTTTCTGGGAGAAAGACAGCATACAAACAAAATAAAATGGGTTTCCAGGGTCAAATCGAACCCCGGTCTCCAGAGTCGTAGTCCCACACTCAGACCTCTAGGGCCTCTAGGCCCATGGAGGATGATGGAGAGGTTGGTTGGGGACGCATCTGTTTACATGGGCTTTGTTGCAACGCCATGCAACTCCTGAGCATGTTGGTGGCTGTTGCATGGAAGCATTCCTTGGTGGATTACACCCCATGCGCTCCAGATGGTGCATTTTGGGCACTGCCATGCCTTTGGGGCCGCAGTGACCCCAATTCCTCTCTTGTTTTCATAACACTCAGCTTCGGGGAGGACGGGACCCTCGCCAGCCAGAACATTCCTAAGGATCCTTTGGCACCATCCGACGTGACTCAAAAAGGGAAAGCTCTCCATTTTGCCCGCTCCGTGCCAATGACCCGGGAGCGCTGGCGGCGTCGGACGCGGAGCAAATACTTTTGGCAAATAGGGGCATGGAGAAACATTTTCCATTTTTTCCTGGCGTCGGAGGAGGCAACACTGGCGTCCGGAGACTCTGCAGATCCCTTGATGGATCTGGCCTCTCTCTCCAGACCTCTGTCACCTCTTAATGGGAGATTTCCTGGCTGCAAAATCCCAGCGTTTGAACAAAATCTCAGCATTGTGGAACAGAATCATAGGATTTTAGGGCTGGAAAAGGGACCCCAAGGGCCATCTGTTGCAACCTTGCACCGTGCAAGGAAACACAACTAAAGCGTTGCCATCATCCAAGCTCCAGAGGTCTCCAAAGATGGAGGTCCATCACTTTCCAAAGCAGTGTCTTCCACTGTCAACCATCTCTTTTTACAGTCAAGAAGTTCTTCCTAACATTGATGTGGAATCTCTTTCCTTGCAATTTGAACCCATTGGTTTGCTTTCTAGTCTCCAGAGCAGCAGAAAAGAAGCTTGCTCCATCTTCGGCATGACGTCCTTCCGATATTTAAAGATGGCTCTATCATGCCTCCTTTCAGTCTTCTCCAAGCTAAGCGTCCTCATAAGGCTTGGTGGTCTCCAGACCTTGACCATTTTGGTCACCATCCTCTGGACATCATCCAGCTTGTCCAGATCCTTCTTGAATTTGGATGACCAGAACTGGACACATGATTCCATAGGGAGGTCTGACCGGAGACCTCCAAGGTAGAAGAAGGCAAAAGTCACAAAATGAGTGCTTTTTTTCATCATATCTTGTATCCCAGTTTTGCAAACCTTTCTGCCTCTCTGCTCAGCCAACTGGACCAGTTCTCTGGTTGTGTTGTTGTTATTGTTGTTGTGTGCCTTCGAATCTTTTCCAACTTAGGAGACCATCATTTTGGCCTTACTTGTGGGATGCTTTGAATGTGCTTTAATCTCTCTTTAATGCCAAAAGGAGCCCCAGTGTGATAAACTCCTTACAGTGACAACTCTATCATATGGTTTTCTTGGCGTGTTTCTTCAGAGGGAGTTTGCCATTGCCAGCCTCTGACTTGTGGAGGTTTGGTGCCACAACAGACTACAGTTCCCAGAATCCCATTGTAATAAAAGTGGTGCCAAACCAGGTTACTTCTGCAGTGCGGATACAGCCCATAACTCTGCTATCCCTTGGGGTTGTTCTTGTCGGAGATGTGGAGAAGCTCGGCCTCTATTTCTGGTGGGGAAACCTCCGTCGACGGCCCCATTTGGGGGTGGATGATGGGCCAGTTTATCATTCTTCTTGACGCCTGTCACTCGCTTCCTGCAGCATGGAAAAGATAGCCAGCAAGGGCTAATTCTGGCCTTTGGGGTTTCCTCTTTCACCCGTCTCTGTTGCAGAACCACAAACCATTCCCCAAAGTTTGCAAGAGGCATTAATTCCAAGGGACATTTTGCAAAGATGAAGCTGTCCTTCTTGGAGCACAAAATGCTCCTTTTATGCTCTTGCAGCATAAAAAGGAAGAAAGGAAGGGAGTGGGGGAAAGTGTGAGATATAGCCACGAAAACTCATGCTAAAATACAATACAGTATTGTATTTTAGCATGAGTTTTCGTGGCTATAAATGCCCTTGTTCAGGTGCAAAGGCAGGGAGTGATATTATTAAGGCCTCTGGTTCGTGGAAGTTTTTAAAGCACTAAACTATCAGCCCAATCTACTTTGGAGACACAAAGATTTTCAGGACTGCTTTGAAACTGGAATGTTTAGAGGAGATTTAAAAGCCAGTGGAAAATAATAGAAGGCAGATCAAACAGGGGCCAGAATTTTCTACTATGATGGGAAAAGATTAAAGTCTTCCTGCGTTGCTTCAAATGGAGTCACATCCCTTTGCGCAGTGCAGCCGTTCTTACCGATGCCGTTTCCTCCTCCTAGTAGCTTCTTTCTGGAGTTTGTGTATTAAACACAACTTCTCTGTTTTGAAGGGCTGACTGTATATCAGAGTTTGTTGCTTTTCTTGTGCAGTTTTTCCCAAAGGCCTTCAGTCTTGCCATGCCTTGCCCTCTTTTGCAGTCACCCTGAGTCTCCAAACTGTTTTGGGGTTTGATGTAGGATCTGAATCAGGGGCATCTTGTTTTGTCCTTGTTTTCTCTCCCCAAAGATGCTGGAAACCCAGACTTTCTTTGGGAGGGAGACAAGGAAAATGCTGCAGCTGCTGCAAGGCAGAGAGATGCTGTCCGGCTGAAGAGCAGCCGGCGGCCAAAGGCTTTCTCCTTTTATGGTCAAGCTGCCCGCTCTGAGCCACTTCCTTGCAGATAGAAACCCTCTGATTTGGGCCTGAGATTAAGCAGCGGAGGGACCTGGGGGTCTTTGTGGTGTGTTTTTGGGTCTCCCAAGAGGGAAATCGACAAAAGCTGGCAGAATCTGAGCCAGGCTTTTTCCCAAGAAAGGAACCCTTAAGACAAGAATCCTAAAGGCTTGCGGACCTTGTTTGCAAAAGTGGAAGCAAGCTGCCTTCCCTTCTTTCGTAGGAGTTTATGCCACGGGGGGAAACGTGGGGGCTAAACAGTGATCAACCTGTGAAAACTGCGCAGCCGACATTAAAACGAGATTCACGCAAGAGCCATGGATCCCGTGAGCAAACAGGCGATAGCCAACAAAAAGTCACCCCGCAAATGATTTGCTGAGTTTTATTCACGGGTTAATGGTGCTTTAATCACGTTTCGCCTCAACGTTGTGCGAAAACCATTCAGCACAGTTGCAGGACTATCACAGGTTATTCATGGGGTAATCATCATCATCATCATCATCATCACCATCATCATCATACTTTTATTTATATCCTGTCTCTCTGTCCATGACAATCAAGGCAATTTACAGATTAAAAGTACATTCAAACCCTATATCCCAACAATTCCCATCCTCTTAAGACATCAGATAGCGCTTTGAACACAACGCCGTGTGAAAACCATTAGCGCAATTGCAGGATTACCCTGGGTTAATCACCGTTTATGTTTCCAATTGTGATAAAGTCCCCAATTAGAACAGAAGCACAGGATGACTGAGTCAGAAGGGTCCCCCAAAAGGCATCCAGTCCAGTCCTTTTTCTGCCATGATGCAGGAATACGCAACTAAAGCGCTTCTGAGTCATATCCATCCAAACTTTGTTTAAAGACCTCCGAAGATGGAGAATCCAACACTTGCAATAGCTATAAGAGAAAATGAAATTATATATATATGTGTGTGTGTTCAGTGCTCAGATTTAATTCTGTTTCCCCCCTCTTCCCCCCCCCCCATAGATCGAGAGGACCAGTCCATCCTTTGCACGTGAGTAGACCCAATACAAATGCCCCCTTTCCTCTCTCTTTCTCTCTCCTTGCCTTTCGGTCGTGATTTGGATCTGCACAAGACTGCCTTTTTATTTGCTGGCTCCAAATGCTCCCATCTGGACTGCGACTCCCATCATTCCTGGTGACGATGAAGTCCAGCTCAGTTCAATAGAGGAAGGCTGAGCGCACTCTGCACATTGCAGGAAGGCTTTCTCTGCACACCCCTCAAAAATGCAAACACTTTGCCCAGCTATTGTCAATTTTGGTGTGTGTGTGTGTGTATTGAGTCATGGAAGTTGAAGGTGTCAGACTGGATGATTTCCGCAGTGCAGATGCAAACTTTTGAGTGCAGATGCAAGAGCGTTTGCAAGAGCAGTGTGCAAATACACACGCAATAAACACAGCTTCCCCTGCATGTTTTCTCTTTCAATGTTGTTATTGTTAGTTCTTCTTCTTATTCTTCTTCTTCTTATTGAATTTACATCCTGCCGAGATCAAGCTAAAACGTTAATTTACAAGGTTAAAAAAAGAATTAAGCAGATATATATATATATATATATATATATATATATATATATATATGGTGGTGCTTTAGAGCTCTTGGTTCAGATGCAATAATCCAGGCTTCTCCTTTTCCAAAAAGGAAACACCAAAAGATAGAGGTGTTGGCTTTCCTCTTCCTTCTCTCCGCTGCGACAAACACAAAAACGCCTTGTTGTTGTGCGTTTGATCCGAGGAAGCAATTCACAACAACAGATGAGCCCTTGTGCCAAGAAAGTTGGCAGATGGATTTCTCTCTTTATCGCGTGTCTTTTGGAATGGTTTTTATTGACTTTTTCTTGCAAGTTGCTGCAGAAATGTCCTTTAGAAAGGCTGGACATTTGAAGCTCATTTTTATCAGCCGTCCGGAAGTATTTGATTTCAGGCTGGGAAAAGTGGAAAGGAGAGCCGGTTGCGTTCCCAGGAGCTCCCTCCGTTGCAAACCTTACTGTGACCCAGACTTTGTGGGTTTATTTATTGACGTTATTTCATGATTTGGAGCACTGAGCTTCCCTTTTGCCCTTTTCCTTTTAATAACCGCAATTAAAGCGAGAGGCACTTCTTTCCCCTCCGAAAAACCCTTTGCTTTTTGTGTGTGCCCCAAAAATAAGAGATATGCATAGCAAGACCTCTGTATGATTCCTTGTTGTTGTGTGTCTTCAAGTCAACTCCAAAGTATTGCAGTCTGAATGCAAACCTATAATGGCATTTCCTTTGCCATCCTTTGGATTAAATTGGAACCCAGGACTTTTCAACTTCCAAACTTGATGACCTTTGGCCCCTCAACCCCAAAATCCAGAGTTTCCAAAGCAGGGAAGAAGGGGGCATCTCCTGGGAATCTTCCCTATTTTCCAGAAAAGGAATGAGACAGAAGGAAAGGATAAGGAAAGAAATGTCCAAAGGCTCTGCCGCTTTCCATCGTGTTTCCGAGAGCAAAGACGCAAAGGAGATTTATGCGAAGGCCCTTTACGCAAATGTCCCCCAAAGCGGCATGTTTGCCTTGGACCCATTCCCAGAACACTTAAAATACTGTTTTTATCAGCAAAGCATGGACTTACTTTGCAAATTGGTGGCAAAGAGCTGGGTCCAGTTTTAATGTGTGGCTTTGAGAGGACCTTCCATGGAGACGCCTCTCTCTTATAAACCTGGACCAACACTTTTCTGGCTCAGCCAAAAATCTAGAAGACTTTCTTTATTATTCTTTCCTCCGTCACTCCATCCCTCCATCCTCTCCTTTCCTCTTAACCTCCCTGAAGCAGAAGGGCCATTTTGGGCTTGTGCCACCATCGCTATCTTGAATCGTAAAAGCATCCCAGAAAGGAACGCTTCCTGGCCTTTTAAGGCGTAGCAACATCCCAATCCTCCCTCCTTCTCCCCCAATTTTTAGGGGGGGAAATCATTTCTCATTTCGTCACAAATAGCCGTTTATCAGTGGGTCTGCCTCCTAAATAGGGAGAAGAATGGCACCGGGGCAAAGTCAAGGGAAGGCTTCTATGATGGAGGAACCAAGGGAGGTCTCCCTGGACCTTTCCAATCTCTTTCCATCTCCATCCGCTTTCTTCCTCTTTCAAAGAGCTTCCCTTGCCCTCCAACTCTCCTGGTTTTGGAAGGGATGGTCCAGATTATTCTTCTATCATCCCACTTTCTCTGTCCCGGTTTCCCTCTCCTCCTCCCACTTTCCCCATTTTGATCTCATCTTACTTCCATTGCAAACTGACCAACGTTCCCAGTTTGGTAATAATAGTTCCCATTAATTCTGGGCAGTCCCACTTTCTCCGCTGCTTTTCAAATGTTCTAGTTTCTCTTTCCTCCTCTTCCTTTCCACCTTTCTCCTCAACCTATTTCCATTGCAAACCCACCAACGTTCCCAGTTCGGTAGGGATATTCCCCATTAATCCTCTCCCATCCCACTTTCTCCGCTGCTTTTAAAATGCCCCACTTTCCCTCTTTGCTTACTTCCATTGCTGCAAAGTGAATTCAAAGTGCAAAAGCAGCACCCTTTAAGGTCGTTTTTGGATCTTCACTGTCCATAATTCCTCAATTTCAAAGGAGCTGCTGGAAACGGTGCGCAGGATACAATTGCAGAACTGAACCAGATAGGTCTGAGAGTGCATTTACACTGTAGATTTAATGCAGTTTGACACCACTTTAACTGACGTGGGTCTCCATCCTACAGAATCCTGGGACACAGGAGGTGATAACTTCTTTTTCTCCTTCTCTGTTTCAATCCCTTCTTAGAGGGGAATCGGGTGCCGGCAAGACGGAAAACACCAAGAAGGTCATCCAATATTTGGCGGTGGTGGCCTCCTCTCACAAGGGCAAGAAGGACACCAGCATCACGGTAAGCGCCGAGGGCAACCTTAACTCCTGTTCTCATGTTTCCTGGGGCTGCGTTCGGGTGGCCCTTTGCACCGAGGGCCGCAAAACTCCCTTTGCGGCAGTCATTTTTTAATCCTTTCCCCCTCCACCGCCGTCCTTCCTTCTCTTGCCAAATAGCTGACATATTCTTAAGAGGACGCAGTTATGTCACGGCTCCTGTGTTTATGGAAAAAGGGCCTCTTTGTTTGACATCCACTCCTGGAGCGCATGCAAGAGGAGGAGGAAGAGGGGAGCGCATAGCTTTCCATATGTGGCTCCACCATTTGCAAGGACTTTGTCCGGGTTTGAGAGATGCCCCAGATCCCCCGTTTACATTTCGGCCCTTAAAAATATTGGGGTGCATCTTCTGGGATCAGACCAAAGAGATGAATGGGATGATATAAAACAATGCACAAAGTGCATACCCTGCAACGGTCCCAGTTTGGAAGAGACGTTCCCCATTTTGCCATCCCACTTTCCCAGCTGCTACTAAAATGTCTCTATTTTTCTCTCTTCTTCCCAATTTTTGTCCTCAATTGCTGCAAACTGAGCTCAAAGTGCAAAAGGAGCTTGCATTCAATGTGGAAAAAGAAGAGAAGTGGAAACCTTCCCCTTCCCAGTCGGTTCAGGCAAAAGCAAACCGATGCAGCCTTTCTTGCTAATCCGTGTGATATCCCTTTATTTTTAGCTTTAGCCATTTTAACCAAACCGATGCAGCTTGGCCAGACGCTTCCAAGTTTTCGTATGTGAAAGTGATGCAGAGCAGGATGCATATATTAACTTAATAACAACTATTAGGAAGAGGAGAGAAGGGGAGGAATCTCACCCTTCCCAGTCGGCTCAAGCAAAAGCAAGCTGCAAAAGCCTCATTTAGCTTGTGTCTTCTTCCCCAGTTCGTAACCTTTTTTGGTCCAGAATGGTTCTCCGTATATTACTCCCACGTTCTTCCAAATCGACGGCTGGACGCTCGGTCCGGAACGTGATGGGAACCCTGTTCTAGAGGAACATGTATATAATATATATATATATATATATATATATATATATATATATATAATATTTTGGGATGTACTGGGTAAAGATAACTGACCATTCTTTTATGCCGTGTTGTTTGACCGCAGCAAGGGCCGTCTTTTGCTTACGTGAGTAACCTGGATCTAGTGCGCAGTTGCGCAGTTGCGTGTGTGTGTGTGCATTTGTGAAAAACAGTCACCGGTTGTAGATTTCTGCATGGAATTGTGATGCACTCCACACCACTTTGTGAAGAAGTCATTTTGCAGAGGTTGAGGAGAGGAGAAAGTCCCTTTTTTGGACTGCAACTCCCAGAATCCCCCAGGCTGGGGGATTCTGGGAGTTGTAGTCCAAAAAAAGGGACTTCTCCCCAGCTCTGGGCAATCTCTAGCATTGCACAAACAGCGAACGTTGGTTTCGTGAGACCGTTTTCACCAAATGGTTCTCTCCAAAGAGCGTCGCCGGACTTCCTTTCCCATTTTGGGGGGGGAAATCTCACCTTTCAACCTGAGCCCCAAAAGGGCCAAATACATAAATCAGAGAGCATTTGCCATTTTGATCCGCTTTGCATGCTGTGCGTTCATTTTGTTTAATTCTCTGCATCGCTTGTTTTCCATCCTTCTTTTGGGAGACCTCTGCACCTGCAAACCATGCTTGCATGCCTTTCGTTGAGAGGAGTGCAATAGGCATTCTAGCAAACATTTAAGCTTTGCAAATGGTGTTAATGCAGACTTGGTACACTTTTGCAATTGGTGGCCGGGAGCCGAACGGCGAGGAAAGGGGAGAATGAGCAAAACCCAGCAATATCAACAAGGTTGCAATGATGTCCTCTGAACTTGGAGCATAGGGACGCTTCAGTTCTTGAGTGTGTGTCCGCACTGCACTTTCATTGCAGTTTGATAGTGAATTATAGGGAATCCTCAGCTTTGTAGTTTGTTGAGAGGCTTAAAAAATTCTCAGTTTGTTGTGAGATCTAATTTATTGCCCCTGAGAGCATCCCCCAAAATACACATTTGGGTTGGAGCATCTCAGATTTATGCAAGGAAGGAAGAGTCTCCCGTGCCATTTGCTTTTCTGGATGTAAAGGTTTGCAATGGAGATATTGCCTCCTCATCTCCGATAGACATAAGGAAGTTCTTATAGGGAAATTGGAGCAGTATTCCCAAAACAAATGCCACTTTCCCAGCCATTATGGACCATATATTGACAGGTGGTCAAGCGGAGTGGCTTGAATGTTGGATGAGGACTCTGGGGAGGATCCAGGTTCAAATCCCTGCTCAGCCATAGAAACCCCTTGGATGGCTTTGGGCACACTCTCTCAGCCTCTGATGGTGATGATGATAATAATAAGACTTTATTTATATCCCACCTCTCTGTCTTGCCAAGAAAACCCCATGATAGTGTTGCCGCAAGTTGGAATAGACTTGAAGGTGTGCATAGCAAAGAAATCCCATGCAAATATTAGTCCACAAAGGCTGGATAATATGGCCATACCAGCAAATAAAAGCTAGAGAGGAACAAATAAACAGATTTTCTCCATCATGACAGCTGTCCATCAAGGCTTAAGCTTATATATAGAATTCTATTTTCCACCTATGGCTGGTGGAAAGCTTCAGCACCAACCATTTCTTCTTCTCTTGGGGTCCATCTGCACTGTAGAAACAAAGCAGTTCAGCACCACTTTAAGTGCCGTGGCTCCTTCCTATGGGAATGGGATCCATAGGAGTTGTGTCTTTTTGCACAGCCTTCCTTGCCAAAAAGGACCGGAGACTCACCAAAATTGCAAATCCTAGGATTCTGTAGGATTGGAGCCACAGCCGTTAAAGTGGCGCCAAACTGCATTATTTCTCTGGTGCAGACGCACCCTTCCATCTTAACAAATTCCCTCGACTTGACCATTGCTTTAAGAAAAAGGTCCATTGGTGCTTTTCCAGTTTGTGGTTTGCATGGCTTGTTTGTTGTGTCTCGGTGCTGTGTAACTGCATGCGTGTTTTGTTTTTGTGCATGGGTCGTTTTGATTTACTGGGAATCTGTGCATCGTGTTGTTGTACCCAACTTCCCCCCCAAAGCCCTGCATTTAACATGATTAATAGACGGCAGTCTTTATGCTGCTTTGTGCTTCATTACATCCAGGATGATCTCCTGCCATTTCCATGCCCTCATTTTCAGCATCATTTTCTTGCAAAGTAAAAATGCTTTGACACATTAATTCCTGAGAAAGTAGGGAGGTTAGTCTTTGCTCGCTTCATTTTCATATGGGAGAATTAATCATTTTAACATTTTCCTGCCCATTGGGGGGGGAAAGATTACAAGGGTTTTTACACATTTCCCCCCAGCTTTTGCACATCAGGCCTTGTTTTGGGGGGAGAAATTGTTTGTACAGTTGCACAGAAAATGATGTTTCCAAAAGTTGCTTCCTGCGCAAAACCCTAAAGATCTTTGTGCAAACAATTTCTTCCCCCCAAAAAGCTCTGAGATATATATATATATATATAACATTACATTGGTTGATTCCTTTCTCAATGGAGTGTATTTGTCCGATATATCAACATATCTTTCTTTCCAAAGACGAGGAAATTTGGTGTGCAAATTCTCTACATCTTTACGGAGGAAAGGTGAGTCTCGGCAGGTAAAATATTGAGAGTTTAATGAGCAGAGAAAAAGGAGATGGGTTGTTTTTGATAACTAAAGAGCACAACAACAATAACAAATTTGATCTCATTTATTTAATCTAAAATACATTCCTCAGTGGCCTTTACCAAGTCTATCAAGGAGAGAATTAATACATCAGTTTAAACCATCCATACAAAGAAGGAGGAACGACATTAACAACACTTAAAATGACTGTTAAGATGAAACATTCCTTTATTTTCTGACTTTGCAGAGATGATGACCTCCATTTGGGGAAAATGCATACGGATTGTACCTTAGTGTGTATCTTTTTATATTCCTGAACAGTTTGCAAGTAGAAATGAAAAGATCTACATTTTCCAACTTGTGCCCAGTATGATATCCATGCATTTCCCTGCAAAGAGATTACTTCTCTGCAAAGCAAGATAGCCCTTTTCTCGGTTTGTGTGTTTGCGGGTCTGTGATGGTTTATAGCTAAATAATTGCCATTTTCATTCAAAAAACCCTAATGGTCTCTGCGTCCATTTTTAGGGTGAGCTGGAGAAGCAACTCCTCCAAGCCAACCCCATCCTCGAAGCCTTCGGAAACGCCAAGACCGTCAAGAACGACAACTCTTCCCGATTCGTAAGTTGCCCAAAGTTGGAAAGTTGTGTGCAGTGTCAATAAATGGGATCGCACACACAAACGGCGGTTGTGTGCAGTCAGCAAAAATGGTGTCCATGGTTTTCCTTTAAGGGATTCCTGGTGTGCACACAATGTGGAAATGCAGCGTTTGGAACTGCGTTGTGTTTCTCTTCAGACTGTATAAATCTTTTGCCTTTTACAATTAAACTAGATGATAGGTTTAGCCTCTTGCAGATATTTCCCAAGCGGCAAAAGCCTAAAAGAAGGTAGCACCCAAAGAAGCCTGTTTGCCATAGGATGTGCTTTCCTCATCTCTGTTGCTTGCATTGTTTAGTGTGCTTTGTTGTGTCAGTGGTTATGATAAAGCAAAGTAAGCATTGTAAAGAAGTTTGGGATTAATGTGCACAGTCTGGGTTTTGCACCGAAAGGTATAAAAGTATTTGGATGCCATGCAAACCATCTCTTCTTTTTGGCAGGGCAAATTCATCCGCATCAATTTTGACGTAACTGGATACATCGTCGGAGCAAATATAGAGACCTGTATCCTTTTTGAGTCAGCCTTAAGAAAAGCATGCATTGCATTTGATCCATCCCTTCGGTCATCCGACCTTGACTGAGCTGGACATTGCAATACCTCATTCTGGCCATTGGCCTGAGTGGCCAATGCCATTGACCAGAGGTTCCTTCCTCTGCCAAGTTGCTGGAAAATGGGGGATGAGGGTTGCCAGAGTGAAAACCAGAGAAGGCTCCTGTGCAGAAGAGGGAATTTCAGCAGGTGTCATGGTTAGCTGGTTCCAAGGCAAGCAAGCCCTTCTCATGGAACCAGGTCAAAGGAAACAAGCATCTTTCTGCTGGACACCTTTCAGAAGTCTTGGGCTGCTAGTTCCCAGCCACTTGGCTAGGGATGATGGGAGATATAGTCAAATACATCTGTCGGGATGCATGCTGAAGAAGACTGGTGAAGGGAGCCATGAGTTCGAGACTGTGGCATCTTTAAAGGGGAGTACCTTCACATATTAACTTCTGCAAGATTTTCCTCCATGTTGCATCCAATGCAAAAAGGCAATGAAATTCTCCATAGCACTGCATTGAATGCAAAAAAAGCCCTGTTGCTTTCTGGGTGTTTTCTGCCTGGAACGTGTCTGTAAACATTTCCCGTCAATGTTGATTTCGTGCGATGGATGGCCTTTGCCAGCGGCAGCGGTTGCCTCTTTTGCCCTCGGGGGCTGTGTTTGTGCAAAAGCGCTTTGTTTAAACAGAGAAACAAACAAAGGGACTGATTCCCTCCCTCTAAGTCCCCCTTTTATATAAATATCAGAGGCAAAGGGGTCAAGTATTTTGCCAAAAATGAAGACTTTGGAGATGAAGGAGATGCAGAAAGTGATGGAGAAAGCGATGGGAGCCAAAGGTCTACCTTAAAAGGGATGGAAACGTCCCAGTTAAGAAACTGGGGAAAACTCAGCAAAAGGGGAAGAAGATCAGAGGAAAACTCTCTCCATTCCTAATAATAATAATAATAATGATGGTGGTGATGATGATGATGATGATGATGATGATGATTTATTGCCTGCCTTTCCAGATGGATCAAGGTGGAGAACAACAACAGATTAAACAGCTGGCATCAGTTAAAAGAGCATATAAAACCAATGCATCTTAAAACCAACCAATCAATACTAATACTACTACTACTAATAATAATTTATTTCCTGCCTCTCCAGATTAATTGAGATGGAAAACAACAACAGATTAAACAGTTTCCAAAGTTTTGCATAAATTAATAGGGATGGAGGCGACGATAAATACTAGCATGGGCTCATAGGTTAAACCATGGCTTAGCGTTACATGAGATGGAGGCCATTGGATAGTTTACTTGTGGAACTCATTGCTGCAAGATACAGCATCCTTGCAGCTATGCACCGCCCTGAAAAGTGCAACGGAGCAGCCATAGAGAATGACATGCAACTAACATGCAATTACCATGCAATTAACGGTTAAATGATGGAAGCATGTGAAACTGCTTGTGTGTGGTGCATACCAGAAGCATCCTGAAAACAGGCCAGAGGTTGGGTATTTTTGCTTAACATGCGCCGACAGATTTGCTGGAGAAGTCCCGCGCCATCCGCCAAGCCAGAGAAGAGAGGACCTTCCACATATTTTACTATATGATTGCCGGGTCCAGCGAGCAAATGAAGAGTAAGTTGGTTGCAGCCAATTGGAATTGGGGGACCCTTCCAAACTGTGCAATGATAGCAATTCTCTATAATACTATATGATTGCTGGGGCTAGTGAGCAAGTGAAGAGTAAGTTTGTTGTAGCCGATTGGAAGTTGGGGATCCTTTCACATTGCACAATGATAGCAATTCGGTTCCACTTTAAAATGGCACAACAAATGCTCAGGAATCCTTGGATAAATAAATGCTAAGATTTGGGACTGAATGTTTTGCTTTGGAAGCCTTCATTTTTCTTCTTCTTGGCTTCCTAGATGACCTCCTCCTTGAAGGTTTCAACAACTACACCTTCCTCTCCAATGGCTATGTCCCCATCCCTTCCCAGCAAGACGATGAGATGTTCCAGGAGACCCTGGAAGCCATGGGGATAATGGGCTTCAATGAGGAAGAGCAGATCGGTAAGCGGCGCCAAGGGAGTGCGGCCCTTCCCTCCATCTTTTATCCTGGCATCAGCACTAATCTGGGCAATACCAGGTACAGTTGCAAGGAGATATATAGATGCATTTCTGTTTTTCAATGGTCTCTCTCCTTTATCTCTTTGCAGCGATGCTGAAGGTGGTTTCCTCTGTCCTTCAGCTTGGTAATATTGTCTTCAAGAAGGAAAGGAACACTGACCAGGCCTCCATGCCGGACAATACGGGTAAGACAGGGAACCGAGGGGGATTTCTCTCCTTGCGGTCAGTTTTCCCTGCAAAAAACATGGCCAGGGCTGAACATGGATGTGCAAATGCACGCATCAAAGTCCAAGTGGGAAGATCTCCCTGCGCATCTACACTGCAGAATGAATGCACTTTGACACCGCTTTAATTGCCATGGCATTCTGTAGATTTACAAGACGTTTAGCCTTCTCTGTCAGAGAGCTCTGACAGCAGAACAAACTACAAATCCCAGGATTCCATAGGATGGAGCCATGGCAGTTAAAGCAGTATCAGAGCAGTATTAATTAAGCATTAATTCTGCAGTGTGGCGGCAGCCCTATAAGTGATCCTTAGCTGTGCATCGCATGCCTCTCATCGGTGGCTCAGATCCAAATGCAGGGAAAGCGGTGTTTGCAAAGTGAGGTTCCTCCCTTGTTTCCTTCCAGCTGCCCAGAAAGTGTGCCATCTTATGGGGATCAATGTGACGGACTTCACCCGGGCGATCCTGACCCCGAGAATCAAAGTTGGGCGAGACGTTGTGCAGAAAGCCCAGACCAAGGAGCAGGTGAGAATCTCGTCCTTTTCCACCTCCTGGTTCTCCCTGATTCTTTCATTTTCCCCTTACGGTTGCCATCAGTCGGAAAGGACTCAAAGGCATACAGCAACAACCTATATATATATGTATGTATGTATGTATATATATATATATTCCCTGCCTCTTTCAACAGGCTGATTTTGCAATTGAGGCTTTGGCCAAAGCAACGTACGAACGGCTTTTCCGCTGGATCCTGACCCGCGTGAACAAAGCACTGGACAAGACCAAGCGGCAAGGAGCCTCTTTCCTGGGCATCCTGGACATTGCCGGCTTTGAGATTTTCGAGGTATGGCAGCATATTCCGCTTTTCCCTCTTTGTTAATGGAGCCTCAGTGAAGTCAAATTTCACCTGCAATGAGTGATGCTTTTATTGGTAAAAGAAGCCCCAGAGGGTTTTGGGGCCACTCTTTACAACCGTTCACCGGGTCTGTTTTTCCCAAATTCTCTACTCCAGATCAATTCTTTTGAGCAGCTGTGCATCAATTACACCAACGAGAAACTGCAGCAGCTTTTCAACCACACGATGTTCATCCTGGAGCAAGAGGAATACCAAAGGGAAGGCATCGAGTGGAACTTCATTGACTTTGGTTTGGACCTGCAGCCTTGCATCGAACTGATCGAAAGACCAGTAAGATCCATTGATTGAATTAGATCTTGCCTTTCTCCTAACGTTTGTCCCAGATTATGCAGATTAAAACCACGCACCAAGCGTTCTGTCCGGAGCGTTCAATGACAGCCCCCCATTTGCCATTTCAGAACAACCCTCCTGGCGTCTTGGCTTTGCTGGATGAGGAATGCTGGTTCCCAAAAGCGACGGACACTTCCTTTGTGGAGAAACTGAGCACAGAGCAAGGCAACCACCCCAAATTCCAGAAGCAAAAGCAGCTGAAGGATAAGACCGAGTTTTGCATCATGCATTATGCAGGGAAGGTATGGAAGAATTACCCTACGAGACTTAAACCTCCTGGGTACCTTCCAAAATGGTGCATTTCTGGGAAAGCTTTAGCAAGGGCAAATAGAATAGGTTTCTGCGTTTATCCCAGCATGGTATCCTATACAGGGCTGGAGTTGCAACTCCAGCTGCAAAATTTGGAGTGAGCCACATGGTGTGTGTGTTTTGTTTTGCTTTCCCCAAAGGTCATCTACAATGCAACTGCCTGGCTGACCAAGAACATGGATCCCTTGAATGATAATGTGACGGCTTTGCTAAATCAGTCTTCGGAGAAGTTTGTGGCAGACCTCTGGAAAGATGGTAGGCTTGCAAAATACACTGTGACCCCATAGTTAAAACTGTGGGATTCATAGTTGCAAGATGCAGGAATTGCATTTCGATCATTGCCATCATCATCATCATCATCATCATCATCATCATCATCATCATCATCAATCTTTTCCCAAGCTTATGTTGTGTGTGTATGTTGTGTAGCATCCTTATTTATTTGCAACTGGGAGTGTTCTTTGAGGCTCACAGTGAACTTGATTGCCTTTCAGTTGACCGGATCGTGGGCCTTGACCAGATGGCCAAGATGACCGAGAGCTCCCTCCCAAGTGCCTCCAAGACCAAGAAAGGCATGTTTCGGACAGTTGGGCAGCTCTACAAGGAGCAGCTCACCAAACTGATGACCACCCTCAGGAACACCAGCCCAAACTTCGTCCGATGCATCATCCCCAACCATGAAAAACGGGTCAGTCCAGAAATGCCAACTGACCACCTCCTTTGACTCCACATAAAATGCAAACATTGGAGTTTTGCCATTAGGCTTTGCATTCTTTCCTCTGTATTTGGATGGAACGGCAACATTTCTCTCTTTCTCTTTGCATTTTGCAGTCAGGAAAACTAGATGCCCATTTGGTGCTGGAGCAACTGAGGTGCAACGGCGTTTTGGAAGGGATCCGTATCTGCCGCCAAGGTTTCCCCAATAGAATTGTCTTCCAGGAATTCCGCCAGCGGTAAGAGAAATGAACGCTAATGGATTCAAAGTTATAGCTGTGTTAGTCTGAAAATCAGTATGTAAAGAGATCTAAAGAAAGTTGGCAGCATGAGCTTTCCTAGACTTAAGTCCACTTCATCAGATGCATTTCCAAATTCCAAATCTACAAAACTCCAAATGCATCTGAGGAAATGCATCTGAAGTCTAGGAAAACTCATGCTGCCAACTTCTTTCCTTCGGTTAGTCTCAAAGGTGCTACAAGGTCTCTTTGCATACATTAAGGCTGCAGATCTTGAAGTCCAAGTTTGCAAATCTACATCTTCAGGAGCAGAATAATCCCATCCAGTGCAAGTGACCAGTGCAGACTGGGTCTGATAGGATGCGTATATCTTGCCCAGCTGGTCCTAAAGTGCTACTGGCATTTGGGGACTTTTGCATTTCGCAGACACCTTTCAAAGACAAACCCACACTCTGTGCATTATGGTTGTCCAATTTCCCCCCCCCCCCATTCCCCCCACAAAATCTTGACATTCAAGGTGTTTACAGTCTCATAGACTGTGTTTCTGGGACATCACCAAAATCCAAGTATAAGCAGCCCTGACTGGATTAAAAGGGTTTATCAGAGCCAGACCCTGGATGCAAAAGATCAACCGATTCTTCAGTTTTGGGGGCAGCAGATGGTTGACTTGGGACCCCTATTTTGGTGGGGCAGTCAGTGGGTTTTTAGTCTCTGAGATAGCCATTGCCACTGTTAATGGAATAATTTTGGGTGGTTTTCAATAATATTCTTAACATACTTTCCTCCTTAGCTATGAAATCCTTGCTGCAAGTGCCATTCCAAAAGGATTTATGGATGGGAAACAGGCCTGCATTCTTATGGTGAGCAAAGCCAACTCCTCCATCATGCATGCTTTTAATGTCCTATCATTCACTCTCTTACAGGTTGAGTCTGTAATTCCAAAAATCAAAATATTCCCAAATCCAAATTTTTCCATTTGGGCGGCTGGGATTGTGACGCCTTTTGCTTTCCGACGTTTCAGTGTATACAAACTTTTAATTGAATTTACTGAAGATATTTTTCTATCGCTTCCCAGACCATAAGGACTCCCAAAGCAATGCGCAAACAAAAGCAATTAAACTGGATTATTTCTGCAGTGCGGATGCAGCTGAAGTCAGGCTGATCCCATTTCTTCGGAGCAGTGCTGCTTTGCATTGGCTTCCGTGTTAGAAATTGCCCTGTTTTAAAATTGCATTGGATGCTTATATTTAGACTACCTAAAAATGCCTTTAAAGAGCATTCAAAATTAATTTTTGTAAGGTTTACTATTTACACTGTTTTAATTGCTTTTGTCCATTGCCTTGGGAGTCTTCCTGGGCTGGGAGGCAATAAAAGATATATCTTGAATAAAACACAGCCTTCCTTCCTTCCTTGGCTAAGGGGTTTCATAGTTGGGGTGCCGCTACCAAGGACGCCCTGTTTATATGCATTTGCATGTGATGCATTATGCTGATATAACCTTAATCTTTTCCATTTTTGCATAGATCAAAGCCCTGGAACTTGATCCCAACTTGTATAGGATTGGCCAGAGCAAGATCTTCTTCCGGACAGGTGTTTTGGCTCACCTTGAAGAGGAAAGAGACCTGAAGATCACGGACGTCATCATCACCTTCCAAGCCCAATCTCGGGGCTACCTGGCAAGAAAGTAAGGCACTTTCACCCCCCAAAAGTCCACAAACTGGGAGACGCACCGGCCAGAGCTTGGAAGCAATTCCTTGCAAAGGAGTGGAATTACTTGGAGTTGGTTCATTTTTAGCTTTGAAACAGTTATCTCTTGCCTCTCAGGCTGCATCTGCAGAAATAACCTGGTTTGATACCACTTTACCTGCCATGGCTCCATCCTACTGAATCCTGGGATTTGTAATTTGGGGAGGCACCAGCATTTTGGGGCAGAAAAGGCTAAAGACCTTGCAAAACTACAAATCCCAGGACTCCATAGGATGGAGCTACAGCATGTCGAACTGCATTATTTCTACAGTGAGATGCGCCCCAAGAGAAGACTAAAATATCTCATGAAACCAAAATCCCAGAATTGCATAGCATTGCATCATGGCAGTTGAAGCGGTGTCAATACATACAACCTGAGACTGTGGCTAATGGCATTTTTAAATGATCTTCTCCAGCTTTTGTGTGTGAGATGGATGGACCTGTTTTTAATTTTTGCCCAGGGCTTTTGCAAAGAGGCAACAGCAACTGACCGCCATGAAGGTGATCCAGAGGAACTGCGCCGCTTACCTGAAGCTGAGGAACTGGCAATGGTGGCGGCTCTTCACCAAAGTAAGACCCTTTCTCGGGCGCCCCTTTTTTTCAATATTAAACTTGCAGATTTACTTGAATCCCATTTGGGGGGGAAAGGTGGGCTAGAAGTCCAGTCAATCAATCAATCAATCAATCAATCAAATTGAGAATGGAGCTGGCATTGATGGAGTTTTTATTGCATTTTGCTGGGCCAAGCCAAGGGAGCCCTGAGAGGTTTTGAGAGCAAAAGATGACCTTTTCTTTGGTTTCCAGGTGAAGCCGCTGCTTCAAGTCACCCGTCAAGAGGAAGAGATGCAAGCCAAGGATGAGGAGCTGAAGTCGGTGAAGGAAAGGCAGATGAAGGCCGAGAGCGAACTGAAGGAACTGGAGCAGAAGCACAGCCAGGTGGGTGTCTCCTATCTTCTGATCTTCATTCGGACCATATGGGATGGTCAAGGGGTCTGGAGATCTGACCTTGTGAGGAACGTCCCTTAAGGGGTGCATTCGGCTTGGAGAAGAGGAAACTGAGATGATACGGCCATCTTTAAATATCAGAAAGGATGCCATGCAGAGCTTGTTCTCTGCTGCTCCAGAGACTCAGGACTTCTCTCCATGGACCAAATAAAACGTCCTCCCTTCACTTTCACATCAAGGTTCCCGTCTCCAAATCTGGTGCAAACAACATGTGGCCCTTTCAGACCAAACCCCTGTTATACCAGCCTTTCTCAAAGTTACCATTTGCTCTGGGTTTTGCAGAAACTCCCGTGTTTCCCGCCACCGGGAACGGGAGGGAGTAAATCATTACCATTTCATTCCTTAAATATTAATTCATGCCCTGCCTTGTATCTAAAGACCTCAGAGTACGCAATGCAGGGAAATAAAATTTTCAAAGCTGTTACTACAAGATCCCTTTGGAATTTAAAAGAGTAAGAGCAAGTGAAATGGACTGGGAAGATACTCAGCAACCTGACCGGTTAGCATTCTGGTTAAATGTAAAGATTTGCCTTTCATTTAGATCTTATTTCATTTTGTTTTTTATACTGCCCTCGATGTCCAGGACATGGTAATAGGGAAGGGTTTTTCCCCATCCTTGGTTCCACCGCTTGATCTGAGATCAGGAACAAGGTGTCCGTCCATGTGGTCAACAGTGAGGGACACAGACCTTGCATCTGACCTCATGGCAGTGACTGTATTCTTAAAATTGCATGGACAATGCAAAATCCCAAGAAGGACGACATTAGCATTGCGATGGCTAACCTTGTTGCCTCCTTCGTCCAGCTGACCGAAGAGAAGAACCAGCTCCAGGAGCAGCTGCAGGCAGAAACGGAGCTGTATGCCGAGGCGGAGGAGATGCGGATCCGGCTGGCGGCCAAAAAGCAGGAGCTGGAGGAAATCCTGCATGAGATGGAGGCGCGGATTGAGGAGGAAGAGGAGCGTGGGCAGCAGCTTCAAGCCGAGAAGAAGAAGATGCAGCAGCAGATGCTGGTAGGTGATGGGCAGATGTTGTGGTTGCAGCCTCGGATGCCCTCTCCAATGCATGGGCACCACTTGAGATAATGGCCAGGCGCTTGCCAACTGACCCACTTGGTGGTGGCTCCCATATTACTTGGAAGCGGTGAGTCTACTCTGGGTTCTGCGCTGAGCAGGTTCCAAGGGATGCCTTGGGAGGACCAGCATCCAAGTCGGAATAACTTCCACTTCTTTCCTAAAGGAACTTGAGGACCAGCTGGAAGAGGAGGAAGCGGCAAGGCAGAAGCTGCAGCTGGAGAAGGTGACGGCAGAGGCCAAGATCAAGAAGATGGAGGACGATATTTTGATGATGGATGACCAGAACAACAAACTTACCAAGGTTGGTGTGGACTCAGCTTTCTGTTTCCTCCTTGCCATAGCTTTTAACTACTTACTCAATTTCCCCCCATCTGGGCCCAAGGTGGCACAAAACACAAACTAAAACAAACATGGTTTCAATGGCAGAATAGTGAGAATACGTCACAGTTAGTATTTCACTCCATCCATCCATCCATCCATCTATCCATCCATCCATGCTTCCATCCATCCCTCCATCCTTCCATTCACCCATCCATCCATGCATCCATGCTTCTGTCCATCCTTCCATACATCCATGGACCCATTTATCCATCCTTCCATGCATCCATCCATTCATGCTTCCATCTATCCTTCCATCCATGGATAATGCAAACGTTTTCTTACAAACAATTAAGCGATATATAGTGGCCCCTTGGTATCTGCTGGGGTTTGGTTCCAGGAACCCTGTGGAGACCAAAATCTGTGGATGTTCAAGTCCTATTAAATGTAATGACAAATGGTGTCCCTTGTATAAAATGGCAAAATCAGGGTTTGCTTTTTGTAATTATTATTTTTTGAATCTTTTCAATCTGTGGATGCCTGAATCTGTGCATAAAGAATCAGTGTATTAAAAACATTAATTTTAAACAGTTTTAAAAGACTGTTGAAATGATGAAAATGCAACCTGCCCCAATCCAAAGGCCTTCTGCATTGGGCTGTTGACACTCAAAAGTGAACAGAATTTAAGAGCTAATGGAACGATTCTTGCTGTTTCTCCTTTTCTGTCCAGGAGAGAAAACTGATGGAGGAGCGGATCAGTGACTTGACCACCAACCTTGCGGAGGAGGAGGAGAAAGCCAAGAACCTGACCAAGCTGAAGAACAAACACGAGTCGATGATCTCGGAGCTGGAGGTCCGGCTGAAGAAGGAGGAGAAGAGCCGGCAAGAGCTGGAGAAGGCCAAGCGGAAGCTGGAGGGGGACGCCAGCGACCTCCATGAGCAGATCGCCGACCTCCAGGCCCAGATTGAGGAGCTCAAGGCCCAGTTGGCCAAGAAGGAAGAGGAGCTCCAGGCTGCCCTGGCAAGGTGGGTGGGTCAGGGGCATTTGCCAAGGGATGGGGGGATTGATGACCCCATTAATGCCCTCTTCGGCTCCCAGAAGGGAACCTAAGGTGGGTGGTGGCTCCCAGCACATGTGCAAAAGAAGGGCAGTCAGCCCTCCACATTTGTTACTCTGACTTTTGTGGGGGTTTGATTAATATGTTCTCTAGGGATCTCTAGGTCCTCCAGCATAACTGTCAGGCTCCCAATTGCCACCCCAAACAACAAGAGGCTGTGCTTCTAAAGAATAACAGCTTTATTGAAAGGTAAAGGTATAGGCAACAGAAGTGACTTCTTTGTCAGGAATGAAGATACATAGTTACAGATGGGTTATATAGTCCCACGAGCAGACCCACCCCCATTAAGCAATAAAGTTAATTAATTGGATCAGTCTTTCCCGCGCAGTGAGGAATCTCCACCCAGATGACGTAGTGTCCTCTCGTCCGGCCTCTCCGGCATGTTCCCAAAACAATGAAGTTCTCACCAAGCGTTATCTCCTCCTTGCACCTGTGGCCTTGAAACCCAGACATCCCTCTCTACTAAACTAAGTAACATAAAACCTTAACAACCTATGAGTATGTAAGAATGGTTATATATCCCATCATCCCACAACCCAACATACATGGCAGCATATAAAGCATAACAACAACATATATTAACATTAGGAACATATTACTATAACAACCTATGAGTAGTAGCATTAACTCTTAAGGTGTAACTCACCCCTCCCAACACAAGAGCAGTCTCTGGCTGGCTGGGTAACTCCCTAACATTGTCACATTCCAATCCTAATAAGCAAGCACTGAAGCTAGCCATCTATCCATCACCTTCTAGTACATTCTAACTAACCAATATATATCACACCCATTATGTCCTTAATCAAATAATATCTAAACAAAACCCTAAACTAATAATCCCTCTGACAGAATCCCCAAATGAATATATAAATGACCAATGAATATATGAATGCAGGGGAGTTCTGACAATAACTTTGCCAGAAATTGACCATAGAGTTGTGCTGGAGGACATAGAGATTCCTAGAGAGAACACTTCTCAAGGCCTTTGTAGGTCCTTCAGTGCAATTCTATGGTCAACGTTTGGCAGATATTGACCATAGAGGTGCCCTGGAGGACCTAGAGATTCCTAGAGGTAAAAAGAATAATAGTGTATTTTATTGGTATTTTTTCCACTTTCACGGGAGTCCTGCTATCCTAATCCCAGAGAATGTGGAGGGTGACTGTACCCAGGCGTTTGTTTCATTTTATTTATGCCATGCCTTAATTCAGTTACCTAAATGATTGGTTCAAAAGCCATTTCACCCACCAGGCTTGAGGATGAAATAGGACAGAAGAACAATGCCCTGAAGAAGATCCGGGAGTTGGAGGCCCACATCTCGGACCTCCAAGAGGACTTGGACTCTGAGCGGGCGGCCCGGAACAAGGCCGAAAAGCAGAAGCGGGACCTGGGAGAGGAGCTGGAGGCGCTGAAGACGGAGCTGGAGGACACCTTGGACAGCACTGCAACCCAACAGGAGCTCAGGTGGGCATCAGAGAAGGAGAGATTTGGGGAGGACAGTGGTCAGGGGTCACCCCAGTCTAACTCAAGGGAAGGCCCCCTGAGGATGGTGTTCACCAACCAGAGTCCTACCTTGCAAGGTCTAAGTACACTTTGTACTGGTCTCTGCTGGTTGGGAAGGATAAAGGGATGGTGTCCAAGTGCCCAAACAGTAGTGCCAACTCTGGTCTCCTCTCTGCAAATGCAACAGGGATCCAATGACTGGTAGGAGCCATCTAGACCTGGAGGAGAACTGGTGGGAGATGGTCACACATTACTCCAAGGTTTTTCAAAAGCAGAAATCTAGAAAGACTTAAGGAATAATAGTGGTTGAGGACCAGGACTTGGGAGGTCTCCCATTCAGAAGTTCGCCGTAACATGAATTTAATGGCAAATAATAACAGTGAGGCGACATTGAGTGGATTGTTTGTTGTTAATTGTGACCAAGTCAGCTTTGACTTACGGCAACCCTATGAATGGTGTCACCCATAGCCCTGCTCAGGTCTTGCAAACCCAGGGCAGCAACCATGGCTTTCTTGGTGGAATCAATCCATCTGGAATGGAGTCTTCCTTTTTTCCTACTGCCTTCCACCTTACCAAGAATTATCATATTTTCTTTTGAGCCATGTCTTCCCATGATACGGCCAAAATATGCCAGCCTCATAGAATCACAGTGTTGGAAAAGACCCTGAGGGCCATCCAGTTCAAACCCATTTTGCCATGCAAGCGGACACCATCAAAGCCCTCCCAACTAATGGCTATGCAGACATTGCATGAAAACCTCTAAAGGAAGAAGACCCCACCACTCTCCATTGAGGCAGCGTCTTTCATGGTTGAACAGCTCTTACCTTCAAGAAATTCTTCCTAATGTTGGGATCTCTTTTCCTGCCTCAGTTTAGTCATCTTGGTTCTAAGGACAGTCCAGGCTTGGTTTGCTCTTGGACCTATCCTCCATCACCGCACATCTGATGAGTTGAACATCCTATGTTGCGTCCATCCAAAATGCATGGCTGGTGCAAAGCCACATTTAATAGCAATGGTCTGGGGGAGGGTGGATACAGTGCAAAAAGGTCCCATATTTCATTCCTTTTTGTGTTTCAGAGCCAAGAGGGAACAAGAAGTGACGGTTTTGAAGAGGGCTCTTGAGGAGGAGACCCGAACCCACGAAGCCCAGGTCCAGGAGATGAGGCAGAAGCACACGCAGGCCGTGGAGGAGCTGACGGAGCAGCTGGAGCAATTCAAGAGGGTAAAAGTGGGATGGAGGAAGGATTCGGTCCTGGTCCCCATACAGGGATGACCGCCCTTTCAATGACCGGCTGACTCTTCCCCACCCTTCCAGGTCAAAGCCAACCTGGACAAAGCCAAGCAGGGCCTGGAGAAGGACAACGCTGACCTGACCATTGAAGTACGGTCGCTCAACCAGGCCAAGCAAGAAGTGGAACACAAGAAGAAGAAGCTGGAAGGACAGCTGCAGGAGTTGCAGACCAAGTTCGCTGACGGTGAAAGGGTCCGGACGGAGCTCAACGAAAAAGTCAACAAGTTGCAGGTGATGCAAAGGGAGAAGGGGGTCTTTTTCTTCTGCATTTTTAGTTTGCACAAGGTCAAAATGAACAGCCAGGAAAAGAAGTGCCTCTCGGTGAATAACAATTTTTCTAAATGAGGAATTCCAGAATTGCAACTTAATGCTGTTTCTTGTGACCCTTTTCCTCAGGTGGAGGTTGAAAACGTAACAGGGCTGCTGACCGAAGCGGAAAGCAAGACCATCAAGCTCACGAAGGATGTTTCGGCGTTGGGGTCTCAGCTGCAGGACACGCAGGTCGGCGGTCAGAGGCAGGGGTCTCTTAAAGACAATCTGATAATTTTCTTGTCCTTGATGAAAAAGCGTGTTGAATTCAGCTGCAGGGACGAAAGTGACCTGTGAAATTATTCTTCCTCCTCCTTTCCTTTGTTTTGCTCTGGTTCCTCAGGAGTTGCTCCAGGAAGAAACGCGGCAGAAACTCAACTTGTCCACCAAGCTTCGCCAAATGGAGGACGAGAAGAACAGCCTCCAGGATCAACTGGAGGAAGAGATGGAGGCCAAGCAGAACCTGGAGAGACACATCTCCACCCTCAACGTCCAGGTTGGGTCTCTAGCATTTTAATGGGGCGCAAGCGCATGCCCATTTCTGCCCAAATGCAGATGTTTGGGGACTATTGGTGACACCCTGCTTTATGGTGTCCCCTGTTGTGGTCCGCACACCTTGCATAGCTCTAGTGATGCCTAAATGTCTCATGATTTGCATCCATCCTGGCTTAACTTTATTTATCTTTTTTTGGTCCCGAACTTGGATTGTAGCTCTCCGACTCCAAGCGGAAGCTGCAGGAGTACGTTGGCACCATCGAAAGCATGGAGGAGGGCAAGAAGAAGCTCCAGAAGGAGATTGAGGGCCTGACGCAGCAGTTCGAGGAGAAAGCCGCTTCCTACGACAAACTGGAAAAAACCAAGAATCGGTTGCAACAGGAGCTGGATGACTTGGTGGTCGACCTGGACAACCAACGGCAGCTGGTCTCCAACTTGGAGAAGAAGCAGAAGAAGTTTGACCAGGTAAGCCCTCTGTGTATGTGTGTGTGTGTGTACAATATTCCTGCGAGGAAGGACCGTTGGAAGCAGTGGGACTCCATTCCAAGGAGGGATAAATACGTTAGGGTTGCTTTCAGTGCAACTTAAATGGAGAACAGTGTTGTTGGTCAAGGCACCCAGTTTTGTAACAGCTCCATCTTTGCAAACTCTCCTGGACAGAGTGAGCTGCAAGTAATGTAGTTGCATGTAACTAGTTATCTTGGGGGAAGGGGTAATGAAGGTGCAGGAAAAAATCATATTTAAAAAATAGTGCAGAGAGAGCTAGAAGTAGTTGTACATAACTAGTGAGTGACACATTTCCATTAGGATTTGTGCCTTGAAAACCCCACAGAGCGATCCTGAATGCCTTTTCTGTTTTCTCTGCAGATGCTGGCGGAGGAAAAGAACATCTCCTCCAAATACGCCGAGGAGCGCGACCGTGCTGAGGCCGAAGCCCGAGAGAAGGAGACCAAGGCGCTGTCTCTGGCCCGCGCTTTGGAGGAAGCCCTGGAAGCCAAGGAGGAACTTGAGAGAGCCAACAAAGCCCTGAGAGCCGAGATGGAGGACCTGGTCAGCTCCAAGGATGACGTCGGCAAGAACGTGAGTCTCTCCAAACCAGTCTCCAAGTGCTCTTCCACCACTTGCTTGGTTGCTGTTCTTGGATTCCTCCTCCATCTGCCTCACTTTTGCCTTTTGCCTCCTTTTCCTGGGAAGGTCCATGACTTGGAGAAGTCCAAGCGCGCCTTGGAGCAGCAGGTGGAGGAGATGAAGACTCAGCTGGAAGAGCTGGAGGATGAGCTCCAGGCCACAGAGGATGCCAAGCTCCGGCTGGAGGTCAACATGCAAGCCCTCAAGGGACAGTTCGAGCGGGATTTGCAAGCCAGGGATGAGCAGAACGAGGAGAAGAGGAGGCAGCTCCAGAAGCAGGTATGCAATTTGTCTGCTTTTGCATCCAAGGGCAAACTTAATAAAACAGATGAAGGAAATGGCCTATCTCCTCCAGGCCCATTTCCAGGCTTTTAGTGGTCTGTGCGTTGGAATAGGACTCAGAAACACCATAGTCCCCACTCAGCCATGGAAACCTACTGGGTGACCATGGGCAAGTCATACTCTTTTAGCCTTGGAGGAACGCAAAAGCAAACTCTCTCTGAACCAATCTTGCCAAGAAAACCCTGCGATAGGTTTACTGTAACATTGCCATAAATTGCAAAGCTACTATAAGCCATCACCGGAGCCAGTGCTGGGCTGTTTTTCACCCCAGGTAACTATTTGTAATGCCCCCCAGCCACCCCCAAAATTGCTAACTTCCATTCCCCCTCCCAAAAAAGATGTCTTGTTACGGGGGAAAAACATTAAAAGCACAAAATCTGAAAGTGCTTAAATTACAGTGGGCCCTCCACATTCGTTGGGGTTAGGGCTGCAGGACCCCCATGAAAGTGGAAAAACTGCAAATAAGAAAGCACAGTGTTCTTAACCTGAGAGAACACCTGAGGACCCTCACCCATAACTTGTCCAGGACCAAGGCTCCAGGCTTCTCTCACAGGATCTGGACATTCAAAGGGTTATCACTGCACAGGCGAGAACCTTCCCTAATGTTTCTCCATCTGCCCTGTCTCTTAGCTCCACGAAATGGAGGTGGAATTGGACGATGAACGGAAGCAGAGAGGTCTGGCCGCTGCGGCCAAGAAAAAGCTGGAGGTGGACCTCAAGGACCTGGAAGTCCAGGTGGACTCGGCCAACAAGGGCAGGGAGGAGGCCATCAAGCAGCTGCGGAAACTGCAGGTGGGCAGGAGGCTGGTGTTCCTTGGAAGCCATTTTGGTGGTTGGGGCAGCGTGCTTCATCCTTTCTGACTTCTTCCTGAGAAATAGATCCACCTCTTTCTTCCTCTTCCTTTTCTCCTCTTCCTCTTCCTTCCTTGGTATCTTTTATCGCCTTTGCTAGGTCCCTCACCCTCTCCAGTTATCCTTTCTAAGTTCTTGGCGATCTTTCATTCTCAAAAATGCTGCAGTGTGGTAGACCTTTTTTGGAAAACAGATGTGTTTCTGTTTTAGCTCCTTTCTAACCAAACTTTTCCAATTTTCAGGCTCAGATGAAGGACTTCCAGCGGGAACTGGACGATGCCCGTGCCGCCCGAGAAGAAGTCTTTGCCACGGCCCGGGAAAACGAGAAGAAAGCCAAGAACCTGGAGGCTGAGCTGATGCAGCTTCAGGAGGTAAGCAAAGCCTAGCAGAGAGGGCTTGCAGACAGACTTCAAAGGGAGATGTATTTCTTTTGATGGCAGCCATAGACAGATACATGGATAGGTTTTGTAGCATGCTGATTGTCTGTTTTGGCTCCTTGGGCAGGATTTGGCCGCTGCAGAACGGGCGCGGAAGCAAGCGGAGCAAGAGAAGGACGACTTGGCGGAAGAGTTGGCAAGTTCTGCCTCGGGGAGGTAAGGCTTTGCGGCCCCTGGATGAAGCCATGGCAAGGTGGCTCCCATCCGCATCCGCATCCGCATCCGCATGTAGTTTCTTTAAAGGTTGGACTAAAACCCAGAATGTCATCTTCCCTGCCAGCATGGAAGTATTTAGTTGTACAGCTGATACAATTTTATTCAGTGTTGTTGCTTTTTTCCTGTGAAACCATAGGAGAGCAACATCCGAGTGTCCAGGGAATTAATTTTTACCCGGCACAGTTTTGTCTAGTGTTTATAATTTCCCCTTGTGTGTCATTTACGTATGAATAAATGGAGATAAACAAATGAGCCTGCCGACTTCATTCCCCATCCTCTCGATTCAGGACAAGCCTCCAGGACGAGAAACGGCGTTTGGAGGCAAGGATTTCCCAGTTGGAGGAAGAGCTGGAGGAAGAGCAGGGCAACATGGAGGCCATGAGCGATCGCTTCCGGAAGGCCGTCCAGCAGGTACGCCAAAAACCACGCATTTTATCAACAAACTTTGAGCTCCTAATGACCTGTTGTGTTATGTAACTTTGCATATGCCCAGCTACGTAGGAGAAGTGCTAAGAAACCCCTTTGCTGAGTTGCAAAGATGCAGAATGGACAATATACATTAGTGCCTGATGCACATCGGGACCAATGCAATGTGCATCTTGTTGTACATTGGTCCCATTCTTGGTGCCGTTTCTGGGTTCTAGTCGGAGCAGCTGAACAACGAACTGGCGTCGGAGCGTGCAGCGGCACAGAAGAACGAAAGCGCCCGGCAGCAGCTGGAGCGACAGAACAAGGAGCTGCGGTCCAAACTCCAGGAGATGGAAGGGTCTGTCAAGTCCAAGTTCAAGGCCACCATCACTGCCCTGGAGGCCAAAATTGTTCAGCTGGAGGAACAGCTGGAACAGGAATCCCGGTAATGGCCAATGGCCCTTTCCTTCATGATTGGCGCATTTGGGGAGGAGGGAACCCAAGGACGGAGGGGGGGCACATTTTGCAACATGTGGGTTGCAATGGTTTGACCATTGTCGCATGGGCTTTTAATTATTAATTAGTTGTTATTTTAATTATTATTTTAAAAATTCAATCCCACTCCTTTTGCAGAGAAAAGCAGACGGCCGCCAAGGCTCTGCGCCAGAAAGACAAGAAACTCAAGGAGGTTTTGCTGCAGGTTGAGGACGAGCGGAAGCAAGCAGAGCAATACAAAGACCAGGTAAGTCTTTGTCCGGCCCTCACTGGGAATGATACTGTGCCCAGTTTTGGGCACCAAAATTCAAAAAGGATATGGACAAGCTGGAGAGTGTCCAGAGGAGGGTGACCAAAATGGTGGAAGGTCCAGAAACCACCAAGCCCTGTGAGGAGTGGCTTAGTAGAAGAGCATTGGATTGGATGACGCTTGGGGGTCTCCTCCAACTCATAGATTCTATCATATGGTGGACATCACTTGGCACCTGATGTTGGACCTTCCAAAGGTGACCTTCAGTGGTCAGTGTGGGAGTGGGCAACTCTTCCAAGTGTCCCATCCCAAAGCGCTGACCACCCTCCATCCTCTTGCAGGCGGACAAAGGCAACGCCCGGGTGAAGCAGCTGAAGCGGCAGCTGGAGGAGGCAGAGGAAGAGTCCCAGCGGATCAATGCCAGCCGCCGGAAGCTGCAGCGGGAGCTGGATGAAGCCACCGAGAGCAACGAGGCCATGGGCAGGGAAGTGACCGCCCTGAAGAGCAAACTCAGGTGGGTCCTGGTTTCCCCAGGCAGCAGTTTCCAGGGGGGAGTTGGCACAGTGGGCACCCTTGGCATCCCCTGCGGTTTGTTCCAGAAGCCCCCCCAATGATACCAAAATCCACACATGCTCAAGTCCCATCATATACAGTGGGGTATTTATGATGATGATTGGTATCTGCTGGGGTTTGGTTCCAGGACACCCCCATGGTAACCCAAATCCATGCATGCTCAAGTCCCATTATATACAATAGGAAATTTATCATCATAATCATCATCATTATCATTCTTATTACACTGGGCCCTCGGTATCCTCCAAGGTTTGGATCCAGGACCCTGGTGGATATCAAAATCCATGTGTACTCAAGTCCCATAATATACAGGGGGACGATGATGATGATGATGATGATGATGATGATGATGATGATGATGATGATGGTTGGTATCTGCAACCCCTTGTGGGTGCCATAATCCATGCATGCTCAACTCCCATTAAATACAGTTGCGTAGCAAAATAGTGTCCCTTATATAAAATGGTAAGGTTTGCCTTTTGGAATTGCTTAAACTGTGGATGCAGAATCCATGGAAATGGTGGGTTGACTGTATAATTTAAGGAGAAGGAGGACAATGAGTTCCTGGGGAAAGTTCCTCTCTTTTTTTTTGGACTATGTCTCCCAGAAAGAATCAGCAGCCTCCTAAAATCTCGAGATGGGAGGAAGAGTGACTACAAATCCCGGTGAACCAAATCGGGTATAAATGGGGGGTCCCTTCCCACCCACCTCACCTTCATTTGGTTCGAAAGGCCTTGTCTAGCCAGATTTTATTTTATCTTAAAGGTATTTCTATCCCACTTTTTATTGCAAGATTTCAGGGCGACCAACAAACAAAAGGTCAGCTTGAAGCAAATTAAAAAATGTGAGATTCAACACTTTAAGCAGGTCATTTGAAGTTTAGAATAAAACTTGGAGAGGATTTTATGGCTTCCGTGGAACCCAGGGGAACCCCTGGCCTTCTGGACTACAACTCCCATCATCACTGTTGATTCTGCTTGGGGAAGATGGAAGTTGTAGTCCTCCTGGTGTTCCTTCCCCAAGCAGAAAGTGATGGCAACTTTTGAATGTCTTGCAAGCGTCCTGCAAACCTCTGGAGCATTGGGCTAACTGCTAGGGACGCTTGTCTCTCTTTCAGAGGGAACCCAGAGCCTTCGCAATGACTGAGCAGGTACCATGCCTCCCACTTTGCAGCCCCTTGTCTTTGTTTTTAAAACAGAAAAACAAATCCCTCCTGGTTCTTCTCTCCCCCCTTTTTTTTTGTTGTCGTTGTTGATGATGATGATGCTGTCCTTACATAAAACCTACGCGAGATTCTTGCAAACCATGAAGGCTTGGATACTAAACGTCAACTGTCTTGTTCCAAAAGAGACAAATATTACAGATTTTGCTTTTATAACCCTTCTCTTTTTTTGTCCTTCCTATTTCTTAATAACATAGATTTTTGCCAATTTTTCTCTCTTACAAGACACTAGCGTCTTTTTGGCCAAACGTACTCAAGCCAAGCTCCCTCTGCAAAACACAAATGCACGGGTTCAGACAGTGCATTGATGCATCCAACTGGTCATCCATCCCAGTCGACATGAATGAAACCTGGGGCAAGAAAGCAATTTTGGCAATTGGCATCCTAACCCTCTAATCCTGCCAGACCATTAACATAATTTCAGAACTGGAACCCTAACCCTAACCCTACCTGTCTAATCCTGCCAGAGCATCAACATAATCTCCTAACTCTGGAACTGGAACCCTAACCCTAACCCTACCTGTCTAATCCTGCCAGAGCATCAACATAATCTCCTAACTCTGGAACTGG
>NC_056529.1:23899902-23909087 GCF_019175285.1 Sceloporus undulatus
TACCCTAACCCTAACCCCCTAATCCTTCCGGAGCATCAACATAGCCCCATAACTCCAGGACTTTCTCCATAACCCTCTAATCCTGCCAGGGCAGCACCATAATCCCCTAACTCTGAGACTGATACCCTAACCTTAACCCTAACCCTAACCCTCTAATCCTGCCAGAGCATCAACATCACCCCCTAACTCTGGGACTTTCCCTGTAACCCTCTAATCCTGCCAGGGAAGCATCATAATCCCTTAACTCTGGGACTGGCACCCTAACCCTAACCCTGAACAGTTTCAATGCACTCAATGCAGCTTGAAGATTGGGACAATATCCGGATTGTATGCATCTGTTCATGGGTCTGAGGTGGGAACGAGTCCAGTTTAACCAGTCTGGGATGGTTCAATGGGGAAATGAAACGTCTGCACTGAACCATCCCATTCCGCGCAAGAGTAGCCCTTGTTGAATATGGATATTGCCAAATTGCTCAATTCTATTTCCTGCTGTTGCAAGCAGGAGTCCGGACTTCAAACTTAAATCCCAGGATCCCATAGAACCATATTAGTTTAAGTGGAATCATAGTGGTATAATTCTGTGGTGCGGAAGGGGCCCAAAGCAGCGGATCAACTCATTTTCTGTAATATTTGTGGATTCTCTTTTGCAGGAAAAAAAACCACCCCACCCCTCCATGTAACCTGCTTGGCTTTGCTGTTACACAGATATACCTATATATATATATATATATATATATATACAGTATATATATATATACACACCGTATGTTGTAAAGGGGCCTCATCCTGCCCAAGCAACTGCCTCATTCTCCCACTTTTCAGACGCTTTTCCTCTTTCTGAAAGGGAACAGGGGCATCCAGATGCATTGCACCCAACCTCTTTCCCAAACCTCCCCTTTTATAACTTTATTATTAAAAGGTAACCCAAACGCTTGGGAGAAAATGTGTATTATCTTCGGCAACCTCTTAAGCGATTTTGAAAGGTGCTGCATCCAACCTAATTCACTTTTTTGGCCGTTGTGGAAGTCCAGATTTCCCACTGACTTTGCACAATGACCAAAATTGTGCCCAATCCTCCCCAAAATGGGGAAGAGCAGCAAGGACAGGGCTCTCTTTGGGTGGGCAGTGGAGCAACGTTTTGGGAAAAGGGTGCATTTTTTAAATGTTAAAACAACGCAGGAAGCAGGAGTTTGAAAGCTCTTGGAGAGGGTTGACCAGAGGTCCTTTTTCCCCCATCCCTTCCATTTCAACCTTTTGTCCAGGAAGAATTTCAAAGTGTCTTCCATTTTGAGCAGCGATTCCAAACTCTGGCCTTCCAGATGTTTTGGACTTCAGTCCCCAGGATCCCAGGCCACTGACCAAGACGGCCAAAGCTTCTGGAAGATGAAGTCCAAAAACACCCGGAGGACCAGAGTTTGGGAATCGTTGAATTTTTGAAAATAAGCATACATTTGCATTTACCGTATATGAGTGTTCTTAGCTTTTATTTGGGAATGTCCTACAGTTTGCAGTGCCTTGCCTTCCTTTGTGGTTATGACATCTGGTCATTTGTCTTGGAGAGGTGGACAATCCTCTTTTTTCTTAAGCCAAGGACACCAAAATAAAGGCAGCTGGACATCTCAAAGAGGTGACCAGAGAGGAAAAGCTCTTGCAGGGGGTGACGTTGGCAAGGCTTGGACTAAATAGCCTTTGGGGAGACCCCTTCCAGTTCTACAATATCCTGGAGGGACAATCCCCGTTTCCCAAAGGGCCATTTGGAAAGGTCAAGGGCCATAAGGACATCCCTGGGGTGACCACACTGTGCATGCACCGCCAGTCTAAAAGAAGCAGTTAGAGATGCAATGGGGAAAAGGTCTTGCAGATGCAAGTGAGTTGGCATAAATGACTTTTGGGGACCCCTCTTCCAATTCTACAATTTCCCAAAGTGCCTGGAACCCTTGTCCCACAGGAAGGAGACAGGCCCAATTTCGGGATGCGTTCCCTTGCATGCTACAAATTTCTGCCCTCTTTTTACCTTGGCCGAACTTTTCGCTTTCTCCAACAGTTTGCTCCTGTGAGATTCTCCATTTCTCTTTTTCTCCATCCCACAAAAAACCCCTTTCCTCTGCAGACGGGGCAACGAGCCGTCCTCCTTTGCCCCTTCGCGCCGATCCGGCGGCGGCCGGCGGACCATTGAAAACGCCGCTGAAGGGTCCGAGGAAGAAGTGGACGCCCGAGACGGAGACTTCAACGGAACCAAAGCAGAATGATCACCCTCCGACGTTTGCCACGCTTGCCGATTTCTGAATGCCGCAGCCAAAAAAAAACCCACACTGAGAAAACAAAGGGGAAAGATAAAAAAGGAAAAGGACCCAAGGCGAAAGGTTTATGGTTTTTTAGCACGGTCTGCCACTTTATTTTTCCAAAACCCACATCCGGCGAGAGCACGACTGCCTTTTCCGTGAGTGTACGCACCGATACTCTACGCTGTCGCAGGATTATTACTATTAGTATTATTTTTATTATCATTAATGCCCCTCTCCAAGAGTTATTGTATTGCAAAGTTTTATGGCCGCTCCACTTGGTTGGCGGGGGGAAAATACAAACTTTTGCCCTCTTTCTCCCTTTTAAACCCCTCCATCCCCAAATCCTGCACCTTCGACTCCACACTTTTCACGTGCGCAAAGTGCCTTTCTGTGTCACTTTTAAACAATTCCCTCCCCCCGGTTTTTCCCCAAAGACGCAAACCAAGAATCAAATCCAAAAAGTTAAATATTCAAATTTGTTTACTGTTTTAGATAATGAACTTTGTGCTTTGAGACACACTAATAAAGGTTTATTAAAACCACGTGGCATCTTGTCTTGAAAGGGACGGCTTCCCAGAATTTGGAAGGTACTGAAAAACTCCCTTCCCTAAGTAAACGTCCCGAAAAGTGGGCTCCGATCCCAAGCAGACATTTACTGGGAAAGGATGGATTGGCGTAACATTTCAACTACTAACAGAGTAAGACCATCTAGAATGGCGGTTCCCAAATTCTGCCCTTCCAGATGTTTTGGACTTCAGTTCCAGGAATCCCAAGATGGCTTCTGGGAACTGAAGTCCAAAACATCTGGAAGGGCAGAGTTTGGAAACCACTGATCTGTCAGGAAGATGCCAACTTGGGCAGGCAGTGACAGGCAGGCGCAGGACCAAATATTTCTTATTTGCAGAAAACAAGGTCTCGCCCATCCCTCTGGCAACCTCTAAAACAGTCATTTTGCACCACCCAGGTGCCATTCGCAATGAAGTTTATGCCCCTTGGCGTTGGCGGATTCCATGCCAAGGTTGGCTCTGACGTCAAAGAGATGCTCACATTTCTTTTTCAGAAACAAAGCAAAACTGCAAAGCGATAGTGGTACATTGGAAGAATGTGGTTTGTCCTGTTGAAGGGATCCCTTCCAAAAAAAATGGGGTTTTTGCATTCGCTGTTTGCAAGTCGGTGCCCACGACTGCAGCTCCACTGTTCCTCTCTATGGAATTAAATGTCATTACTTCTCTCCCATTACTGTTCCTTTTTCCAAAATGTTAACCTTCCGCCTCGGTTGGTTCATCGCAGGCGAGCGGCAGGACTGGATGTTAGCACTGCATTAAAAACTGGCAAGGATGCACATTTTTGCATGGAGGAGACCGTTCTGTGGCCCTTCAAAGAAGCATCTGGACGACTCCTTGTGGAGGGAGGCCCACCGGTCCTGCGTGGTTGGACGGCCAAGTCCCCAAATCTAGCCGCTTCGGCAACCTGGGAAATTTGGGGAAGAATAAGACACAAGTGGATGAGTTTGCAAGGGATTAAGAGTCAGGATAAGTGGAAGCAGAAAGATTCTTGCAGGACAGCGGTTGGACTAAGTTGCCTTCCAACTCTATGATTCAAAATTCAGGCCTCCAGATGTTGTGTGTATAACAGTCAGCATGGTCTTTACTGAGACCAGGGTTTGAATCCTAGGTCTCACTGGGTGATCTTAAGGAAATCACACTCTCTCAGCCTCAGAGCAACCCCTTTCTAACAAACCTTGCCATGAAAACACAATTATAGGGTCATCATACGCCGGACATTAAAATTTTAAGATTAAAAATTGAAAATTATAGGAGTTCTCCTCAAGTGTGTTTTGTAGCAGGAGTAGGGAAAGTGGTGCAGGATGGATGCCTTGGAGTACAACTCCCATGGGTTCCAACCAGAATGGTGAATAGTTGGGGATTTTGGGGAGCTGGGGTACAAAAATACACATCAGGCGCCAAAGTGATGCTTGAAAATAATATGAAAACCACAAATCTACTGGTCAGGTAATGCTAAGTTCTTCTCATTGTGATGATGGACGTCTTCCTGAACTCTGCACTCATGGCAAAGGAAAGCAATGACACCCCTGTTTCTAGTCCCTAAGAAGGGCTGAGACCCCAAAGACTCACCCTTGGGGTCCGTAGGGACCGCTCAGGCGTCTCTCGAAGGCGTCTCTGCCCAAACAGACCGGGGTCGGCACAGCGCTTCGGTAAGGAGCTTGGTCATAGACGAAGTTTCGGCAGGAGGCCAGCTTGGATTCCAGAGCCTGGAAGGGAGCAAGGCAAGCAAAATGTGGGTTTGGTTCATGGTTAGTCTGAGGTCTAGGATGGATTCTGGGGCGGGAAGCACTGAGAGGTCGGGGGGGGGGGGTAATCTTTTCCAAGGGTTGACCAACCCTACTTTGAATGCAAAGAGTAGAAACTGAATGCGCAAACACACATGCAACCCTGACCCACTGTAATGGAGAGACCCACAACTCTCTCATTCATTGCTTCCATGCAGCAGACGCTCAAATGCTTGCAACTCACCCCAACTTTCCGGAGAAGGTCCCCCACGATGTTGAGCGCCGATATTCGGGCGGCCGGCGTGAGTGGAGTTGCACTATAACTCTCCTCAAAACCTTTAGCAGGGGGAAATATATATATACATATACATATATGATTTCATTTACAAAGTACAAATTAACAGCAAACAGTACATAGTACTTTGCAGTAGTAGATGTGGGGAACAGGTACAGAATGCAGCCCCCCATGAGCATTACTTTTAGGGTTTATGTGCCAATTAAAGCAGAAAGGTTACTAGTCCTTGAGGCTGTTGCCAGAGGTTTGCAAATCTCTTCAATGTTTAATATTTAAATAGTCTTTAAATATTTGGAACGCCCTCTTAGGTTTTTAAAGTCACGGTTGAAACTTCATGGCCAACTAATGTTTTTATTCCGGTTTCTTTTCCATCCTGGAAAAGCCTCTCTGCAATCCGCCATTTACTTCCTTGCCTTTGATCCTGGTTTATTATAGTTAGCTAAACCACAGGGAACTGCACTGAAGTGCATTGCGTGGCTATTTCTCTGAACTGCCCATAAAAGGGAGCTGCTGCTTGAACTAAACCTCTACAGGTTGAGTTTCCTTTATCCAAAATCCCTGGGACCAGAAGCGTTTTGCACTTAGAAATACTTGCATCTCCACAATGAGATGATATCATGGGAGACTAGACCCAATTCTAAACGCAAAATTAATTTATATCTCCTAAATGATCCCTTCACCTCTTCTGAATGTCCCTGGGGTATGTATTCCAAAGCTGGACCCTCGGTGGGCCATAGGGGTGGACGGGACGGACAAGGAGGCTTGGACAGCTGTGTCTATCCGCTCTGCTTCCAGGGCACCGTCCGCCGAGGGTTTGGGCTTCTCCTGCTTCTGCTGCACGGCCAACTCCTGACGTAAATCTAGGAGAGAACATGCAAACCTAGGAAGGACAGTGCAAGGGTGATGCTCCCTTCATCCAGTCCCGCTTTGCAAGGAGGGCGCTTGGTGCCATCGCAATCGCAACTGGCCTCACCTCGGGCTTCGTCCTTCAGCCGCTGGACTGATTCCAGGAGGTTCTCCTTCTCGTCCAGTTCGCTCTCCAGGAAGGCGTTGCGCTCGATGGCCTGGTTCATCCGCTGCTCAAAGTCCTCCAAGGACATGATGGTGGCCCTGGGAAAGAAAACATGCGCCAGAACGGTCATGCTAAGCACTGCACATGGAACTAGGAGGAGGGCAGGGAGAGTGTGGCCTGGGGGTTGTGTCCAGTCCCCTGGAGCCAATTTGAAGACCCCCAAAGTTTTTCCCAGGTTGCCCAGTGGGTTTCCGTGGCCAAGATGAGATTCAAACAACGTCCAAAATGCTGCACCATGTTGGCCCTTAATGGAGCTGTCCAAAGTGTGGCACCTTATCCTCACCCTTGGATAGAGTGCAAGGTTTGGACTCGACCCCGGAGCAGAATCCTGGCCAGTTTCTACCTCTTGAGTACTCAGCTCTACTCCCTTAAGGCAACAAGTGGGGCACGGAGGGGATTTGGGGTGTCCCTCGTCCACCGTTTTGGCCAGCGGTACCTCTTGGCTCGTTCCAGGTCGTCGTTGGCTTGCTCCAGTTCCCGAATGTATTTCTGCAGCTGGTCCTTGATGGCCTTGGTCTGGGCCAGCTCTTCCTCCAGCGCCGAGATCCTCTGGTATCCCTCTGAATGCTGGGCTGTGATCTTCTCCTAATTATTAAGAGGTGGGTGAGAAAGAGGAGAGGAAAAAGAGTAAGCAGCCCGGTTGCAGCACATTTGATACTTGGAAAAAAACCGGTCCGGTTTCCTTCCTGGGACGAAATGCATCAAGGGAGGCACTTGCTGGAAAGAAAAGGGTCGTCATCATCATCATCATCATCATGATGAATGGGGTTCAAGCCTTGGCTGGCCCAGATGGAAGACATCTCCAACCCCACACCAAAAATCTTGGTGGCTTCCAGTCCTCCCACCATTTTGGCCGCCCTCCTCTGGACACAGTCCAGCCGGTCAACATCCTTTTTGAATTGTTTTGCCCAGTACTGGACACAGGATTATTATTCCAGGTGACCACAGCAGAATAAAGTGGCTCTATGATTTCCCTTGATCTAGACACTAGACTTATATTGATGCAGCCTAGAATCGCATTGGCCTTTTAAGCTGCTGCATCACACCATTGGCTCATGTTCAAATCGTGGTCCACTAAGACGGCTAGATCTTTTTTTTATGCGCTGCTGCCAAGCCATCACTAGTTGTTCCTCAGAGATTGTGAGGCCACTGCTTGTTTTTGCAGAGGTCACGAACTTTCCCCATTGTTTTTTGGAGATGCGGAAGCCGGGTGACGCGGCGCACGCTGGGTGGGCTGGCAGTGTCTTTCTCACTCACACCCCTGACCCAGATTCGGCCTCATGTCTTCAGTACAACCACCAAAAGCCAACCCTCCCTGCGGTCTTGGATTTGAGGTCTCTCCCCAAAAAGCTCCGATGGGCAGCTGAACAAAGGCATCAATAGCGGCACTGTTTTCTCTCTTTCCCCTGAACAAATGAATGGAGCGATTGTCGCAGGCCTTTCGCCTCCCGTCAAAAAGCGCTTCCACCAAAGTCTCAACAACAAAAAGACGGAGGAATATCCCATTTTGTTAGGAGGTTTTTACTGCCGCTTTAGCACCGAAGAAGAGCTGTGCCCCCAAACCAGGACCCTCTTCCTTTTCACCTTCTGGCATTTTAAAAATTATTTTGTGGTTCCCAAACTTTGCTCTTCCAAGTTTTTCAAACTCCAACTCCCAGAAGCCCCAATCAGCTTAGCCAATGGTCAAGAATTCTGGGAGATGAAGTCCAAAACATCTGGAGGATGAAAGTTTGGGAATCCCTGTTTTAGAGCAAACCATGCGCAGCTGGAAAAAATGATTTCCAAGGTCCAGCAAAGGGACTGAATGGTGCAGCATTAGAGCAATCCAGGGCAAATAAAGTGGTTTCGAAGTGGTTTGAAGCTGGGATGTTTAGACACAAAAGCAGGTGCAAAGCAAAACAAAACTGCACCCCAAGACTAAAAACGGGAACAAAAAGGAGCTTTGATGCTCTGACTCGAGGATGAAAATGCGCAGCATTGCATTGCTGATAAAGATCCCTTGCAAGCGCAGGAACGTTGCAAAGCCAAAATGTGAAAGTATGTCCAAAAAAAAGGGCAGCATGGGAAGGAAATCTCTCCTCAATTTCTGCACCAAATGGTCACTTGCAGATAGACTTTGCCTGGGAGTGGAGGCTCCGCTCACCTTGACCGACTCGATCTCCATCCGGAGGCGGTTGTTGTCCGAAAGGAGGTCTCTGTTCCGCGTCTCCGTTTGCTGCAGCTGCATTTCCAGCTCCGCTTCGTATTCGCGGCTCCCTTCCTGAAATTCACGCAGCTCTGCCTGTGCATTTTCCGCGCTGGAAAGAGAAGGAAAACGGGCATGATTTGAACCCAGGGCAGGCCAAGTGCGGCCCATGGGTACCACTTTTGGGGCCCATGAAGCACCCCAAACCCAGCCCTGAGGTCTTAAAACCATCCCTGCAGTCATTGTAGTCGTCATGCGGGAATACAACCGGGGAAGTCTTACCATTCTTTATATTTTGCTGCCAACTCTTTCCAATAATCGCGCTCCTCTTCCGCCGAACCAAACTTTTTCTTTTCGACGTTGTTCATCGTCGGCGTCCTTTGCGCATCGTCTCCGAAAAACATGAACTGGGAGAAATAAAATACGAATGAGAACCTTTTTGTATACAGCGAATTTCCCCCAACGCAACAAGATTGGCAGAATAAAGCAGGGAAAAGACTGGAGATATATATATACTGTATGTGTGTGTGTGTGTGTGTGTGTGTATATATATATATATATGTACTACTCTATTTGCTTTTAACTTTTGCATGATGATGATGATGATGATGATGATGATGATAATAATAATAATAATAAATGATAATTAAGATGTTGCAAGGCCAAACTAAAAAAAAGGTGAGGATAAAAATCAATAATAATAATAATAATAATAATAATAATAATAATAATAATTTATATCCCGCCTCTCCCTACGGATCGAGGCGGGTTACAGAAATGCAATTAATACAATAAAATACATAGTAAAAGCCAATATACCCCCCAAAATAATGTTCCTTTCGTATTCTTGCATATTGCAAGGAAAATTTCCCTTCGGAAAGGCTCTTGCAAAACCAAACCGGATATAAATGCATATAATGTTTGCTTTCTAACATTCACACGCTGCGAATTTCCCATTAAGCAACTATGTCTTAGGACCAAAGTGCTGAAGAGGCCAGATATCAATAATAATAATAATAATAATAATAATAATAATAATAATAATAATAATAATAATA
>NC_056529.1:23909097-24023891 GCF_019175285.1 Sceloporus undulatus
TATTAATAATATTAATATTAACAATAATAATCTCTGTTCTGGTGCCGAAGCAAACTGCAGTTCCCAGGAATCCCTAGCACTGGGCTCTGGAGTTTAAAGTGGTGCCAAACTGGGTTATTTCTGCAGTGCGGACACAGCCCTGGCCGTTCCACTGGGCTTTGGTTTCGGACCAGGATTCAGATCTGGAAGCAGACAGACGGCTTCCCTTCCTCTTTAAGAGGAAGAGCGGATGGCAAGCGTTGCAAAACCACAAACCCAACAACGCTCTGCGTCAGGAGCGTCTTCCGGAATCTTTTGCGTGGGAGGATGAGGCCTCGGGAGGAACGGCTGCTTCTGCAACATCTCTGACAACAACAACAACAACAACATTCCTAATTGCACCAAACAGGGAGGCTTCCCTTTATGGGAGCAACCAAAATGCACAAAAGCCACGCTGCAAGCTTTCGAGACTCCACCGGCTTCTTCGTCATTAAGAGCAAAGTCTGGGGATGATGAGAGCAGTAGTCCAAAGCTTTCCAGAGGACTTTCTTGGCAGATAGAAGGGGGAGAGTCCAGGGCAGCCTCACCAGTAGGTGGCTGGGGATGATGGGATCTGCAGTCCCAAACCACGTCCCTGGAGTTACAGAGAAGTTTCCCACCAACAGGAGAGGGGGCTTTCTGTCCGGGAATGATGGGAGTTGTAGTCCACAGTTAAAGAGAATCTCGCCACCAGCCTGCCAATGGGAGAGGGGGACCCTGCTGTGTGAGGATGATGGGAGCTGCAGTCCAAAGCCACAGCCCTGGAGTTATAGAGAACTTCTCCGCCAAGAGGAAGGCCCCCCTCTGCTGCCTAGGGATGATGGGAGCTGTAGTTCAAAAGCCAAACCCCTTGAGTTACAGAGAACACCCCTGCCAACAGAAGAGGGGGCCTGTTCCCTGGGGATAATGGGACCTGTAGTCCAAAGCCACATCCCTGGAGTTAAACGAGAACTTCCCCACCAACAGGAGAAGGGGGCCTGTTCCCTGGGGATAATGGGACCTGTAGTCCAAAGCCATATCCCTGAAGTTTAACGAGAACTTCCCCACCAACAGGAGAGGGGAGCCTGCTGCCTGGGGATGATGGGAGCTGTAGTCCATTGCTTCAAAAAGGCTCCGGGAGGTAAAGGGGGCAGGCTTTTCTCCTCTAATCCTGGGGAACCCAATGCAAACCTTTGCAAGGAAAGGAACCCCCCAAAACAAAAGCCAACTCACCCTTTTGGCAAAGCAGGGGATCCCCAGCCAAGTCGCCTCTTGGGTCCGATGCCCTCCTCCTCCTCTTCCTCCTCCTGGGTCCCAAAGATCCCAAGCAGCCGGAGCCTCGGCCCCCCATTGGCTGCGGGTCACGAGGGCCCTCCGCCTCAGCCAATCAGCGCCTTCGGAACGCCCGGCCTTCGAACGTTGAAACTTTTGTATCTCTCGCTTCTTCTTCTTCGTCGTCTTCTTCTTCTTCTCCGCCGGAAGTGGGGGGAGGGGCCGCTGGGGCTGGAAAAGTTACTTTTTCTTGGGGGGGCTTGTTGGGGAGGGGATCCTGGGAGCTGCAGTCCAAGCTGTCTTCACTGGGAAAATGTTTGGGGGTTATTGATTTTAAAAAAGTTACTTGCTGGGGGATTCTGGGAGTTGTAGTCCATGACGCTTGGCTGGGAAAATGTTTGGAAGTCACAAGCCAAACAAGCAACTTTCTGGGGGATTCTTGGAATTGTAGTTGGCTTGGTTGGGGAAATGGGAGTCATAAGGTAAACAAGTTACTTGCTAGGGGATTATGGGAGTTGTAGTCCAAGATGGCTGGGCTGGCAAAACGTTTCAGTCATTAACCCAAAAAAAGTTACTCGCTAGGGGATTCTGGGAGTTGTAAAATGTTCCAGAGCCATTAATCAAAAATTAATAATTACTAGCTGGGGGATTGTGGGAGTTGTAGTCCAAGCCGACCGGGCTGGGGAAATGTTTTGGAGTCCTAAGGCAAAGAAGAAACTTGCTGGGGGATTCTGGGAATTGTAGTCCAAGTGGGCTGGGCTGGGGAAATATTTGGGAGTCATTGACCCCTTTTGAGGAGGCTCCCTTGATGATGATGATGATGATGATGATGATGATGATGATGCCTATAGACAAAGGAAGGCTGCCAACGCCTGGCTCCTCTTCTTCCCAAAGGACTCTTGGCAGACCAGTTTTTCCAGCTGGGAAGGAACCAGGAGGTGGATAATAGATACCTATAATGGCATCCCATCCGCTCCCGGCCTCCTTCCTCCCGAGAGCCATCATTATTGTGTACCATTTGGGTCATTGGAGGCCAATGGCCCACGATGCCAACCATCCCGGACTCCCCTTCCTTATGGAAAACCCCCAGATGCCAATGTCTGTCTCTAGCTCCAGGGAAGTCCCAGTGCCACTCCAGTCTGCTTTGGTCAGGCCTGACCTGGAATAACAACAACCCTGTGTCCAGTCCAGGGCAAAGGACATTGAGGAGCTGGAGCCATGTGTCCAGAGGAGGGAGGTCAACATGTGGAAGGCTCTGGGAACCATGAAGAACTATGGTTTGTCAGCATGGCATGCAAAAGCGATCTTTGGCTGCATCCACACTGGAGACAAAACCCGGTTTGGCACTGCTTTTTGGCATCTTGGCTCAAGGCTATGGAATCCTGGGAGTTGGAGCTTGTTGTGTGGTCCAGAGCAGAGCTCTGCTCCGCTCTGGGCCCACAACAAACTCCAACTCCCAGGATTCCATAGCCTTGACCCAAGACTAGGGTTGCCATAACTGTCAACCTCCAAATGTAAAAATAAATGTAGGACAAAATTTAGCCCCAAATGTAGGACATATTTTTTAATGGAGGACATGCGAACAACTAAAAAATAAAATTAAAAAAGCATGACTATGAACCCATGTTTCTTAGGCATGCTCAAAATGGAGGACATTTGGGCATTATTCCTAGACAGATGGCAGAAATGTACTTCCCTTTATGGCCATTCCAAAACACACACGACACACATTTGGGCATCGAACATGGCTTTATTGAACATGGCAATCTCTTGCATATTTCAGAGGCTTATTATTGCATAACCATACCAAACCCTTTGGCTTTCGGACTGAACATGGGTTCACATGGCTATGCATATTGAACACGTCAAGAAGTGGATTTGCCCTGGGTTCCAACTGTACTTCTCAGAAGTGTGCACTTGGCCAAAGGACTTTGGTTTTTCTTCTCTGCGCATGAGTTTGTAAAACAGAGCAACTTACACTGGCCATGCCTCAGAGCGTATCAATATCACCACCATCATCACCATCATCATTGCCACAACAAGGCAGACTTGTTAGCATTAAAAGCACAAAAGATACACAAAACGGTGTTTTGTTTGGCTCCTCGGGACTCGCTGCTTCCGATGCGCCAAGCAGTGCTCCTTCTTGTGCCTTTCCCCCGCCTTGCCAAGCGGCAGACTCCCAGCATATAGACACACATGTACACAAAGACACAAGATAGGACAGGATAGGATTCCCAGCTGGCTGATGGAAACTGGAATGTCTGTGGCTGATCTGAAAGTGGGTTTGAAACTGTTTTGACTGTTTTTAAAAAACTGTACTGTCAATTTTTGTATTGGTCAAAAACCGAATAAATTTTACTATACAGTATATATCTATATATGGTCTTATACACAGACACAGAGACATATATATATATATAGAGAGAGAGAGAGAGAAGAAGAGCAGCCCTGAAGTGCTGCTGCAGTGTGCCAGGGGCGCCACAGGAGGGCGGCAGAGGGCAAGGCAGGACAGGAGCCGCTTTCCTGGCTTTGCGAGAGAGAGAGAGAGAGAGAGAGAGAGGAGGACAGCAGAGCCCCCTTTCCGCCACCAGAGGGCGCTCCGGGAGAAGGACTACAATTCCCATGATCCCCCTGTGAAAACTTGGCCACCGCCCCTGAGGGTCAGAGGATGATGGGAATTTCATTCGGAAGCCTTCTGAGGGTCCCCAGGTGCAGAAAGGCTGGCTTTTAGGACGGAGTCCCTTTGCCTTCTGCATCATCTGAGGATGATGGGAACTGTCCTTCAAAGCCCCTAACACTGACATGCGAGTCACCAACAAAATCATATATATAACTGTGTATATTATATAGGAGTGTGTGTATATATGTATGTGTGTGTGTATATATACAGTATGTGTATATATGTGTGTGTGTATATATATATATATATATATATATAACATAGTTTCTCTCTCCTCTCTCTATCTTATATTATATAGAAACGTGTATTTATATTATTGGATGGGAGTATGTGTGGTGTGTGTGTGTTGTATATATATATGACTGTATATTATATATGTGTATGTGATTGGGCGGGCTAAAATAAATTATTATATCTTATTATATTCTTATTATAAGTCTATCATGTGTGGTATAATATATGTGTTTGTTATATATATATATATATAATCTCTATATGTGTGTGTGTGTATCTGTTCTGGTTGTGTGCCTTCATACATAATATTACATCCAGAGATTTTGGGGGTCTTGGAAAAAAACCCCAACAGATACCAAGGGCCCATAATAATAATGATAACAACAACAATAATAATAATGCCCCATTGTATTTAATGGGGCTTGAGCATCCATGGCTTTTGGTACCCCAGGAGGATCCTGGACCCAAACCCCAACAGATACCAAGGGCCCACTCTTATAAGTGATGATGATGATGATGATGTCCCATTGTATTTAATGGGGTTTGGGCATGGATGGATTTTGGTACCCAAGGGGGGGGGGGGTCCTGGAACAGAGACCAAGGGCCCAAAATGTACATCTGGAGCTGCAGTCCCCCAAAAGGCAGACTTTCCCCTGCAAAACCAGGCCATTTGGACCTGGGTTCGGGAGATGCGAGCGAAGGCCAGTCCGGCTTCTGGCGTTTCCTTTGGGGTCTGTGCCTGGTTTTCCGACCGCCAGAGCAATGATGCCCCCCTCTTTTCCTTGGGATGCTGTGAGGAAGATTAAAGGCCCATTTAACCTCTGGAGGAGAGACTCTATTACAGGCCGCTTTAATGAGTTCATACTTTCTGCCTGAAAGATAATTACCTTAAAACACTTAAAAAGGGATTTATTACCCCAAAGCCCTTCCCTTCCGCACCCCAAAAACTCCCTTATTCTCATCCAACTCCAAGACCGAATTATTTGGAGAGGTTTGCTTCCAAAGCCATTTTTCAAAAAGCGGAGAAGAAAGGCCAGATTTTGCAAATGCGCCTCAAAGTCGTGCTGCAAAAGAAATGCTGGTTTGGTTTGGTTTACAGGCTGCATCCTCACTGCAGAAATAATCCAGTTTGGCACCGCTTTGACTGCCAGGGCTCCAAGAGTATGGAATCCTGGGATTTGTAGTTTAATGGGATGTTATTCAGCCTTCTGTGCCATGACAAAATGATGAACCCATGTTGCTTCCATGCTTGGCTTGTCTGTATGCAAAGCGCATATGCACACCTTTCCCAGCATCTTCGGAGGATGCTGGCATGGAAGAGAGTGGGATATATATATATATATATATATATTCATTCCAGGGGACCTTTTGAGGCCGTCCGGCCAGAAAGAAAAAGAAAAGGGCTCTCCTTCGACGGTTTCTCAGCCGCACAAATTCAATTTCCCTGAAATCGCCCTTTTCAGAAAAGAGAGCAAAAACAAGAAGAGCGAAGCCGCAGTTTCAATCTTTCTGAGGGATCAGAAACCAGCTTCAGGAAACAGAACTGGCTTTGATGGTAAGCGGAGTCACCGAAAGCAGAGAGAGAGAGAGATAGGCCCTTTTCTTATTAATTCGAGACCAAAGGAAGTCTTGCTTGTCTTGAAAGAGAGATGCAAAACATATATATTTCACGCCGGTCGGGTCTATTGCGTTGCAAAGAACCATCGCAAATATGCCTCTGGTTCATTGCATTCTTTGCATATACAGGCATCTGGCATTCAGCATCATGTCTTCATAAACAGACTTAAAATGTGCAAGAAAGAGACTGGAGTTGTTTTGCAATCTATCATCATTATAAAGCACAGGTGCCTGTTGTGCAATGGAAGCCAGTAGTGCGACTGATGCACCACATCCTGATGCACCATGGGCACCAATGTGTGCTGGACATGCTCACCTATGCTCACCGGGACACCACCTTGGGAAGCGCAGAAGCACAATGGGAGCACCTAATGTGCCTCAGTCTCCAGCGTGCATCATGAATGCCCAATAAGCATGGGAAGGGTCCAATGCACTGTAGGAGTGCACAATAAACATGCTAAATGTCAAATGCGCATTTAAAGTACCCAATAAGTATGAGAAGTGTCCAGTGAGCATCACAAGGGCCTAAAAAGCCTGAGACGTGCCCAATGCTCACCAGAAGTGTCCGATTCACATTAGAAGTGCCCAATAAACACAAAAAGTGTCCAATGCACACCGGAAGTGGCTGATGCTCATCTGTCCACTCCGATGCCCATCTTTGCAATTCACAAACAGGGTTTCGTTGCGATGAAATTTCTGCCGCGTAGCCACAGTTTGGAAAGTTACAAAACCTAGACTGCGATGCAGCATCTTGGCTGACATTGTTAGTAAACTTTGGGTATGTCTTGGACGCTAAGCAGCCCTGGTTAGTCCTTGGATGGGAGACCACCTCCAAACCCAGGTGCAGCAAGCTCTGTTTCAAAGGAAGGAACTTCCGAGTATCCCTTGCCTAAGAAAGCCCTACAAAATTCATGGGGTTGCCATACATTGACAGGAGACTAGAAGGCACATAGAAGCACACACATGTTCACAAATAATATTAAAGCCATCAAGGACTGGACTGGGAGGGCCCCTGAATCCAGTTCTCTTGCATCCCACATGTGACATAGCCAACTGATGGGAGTTGTAGTCCAACAATGTTGGCAAGGCCAGGCTTCCCATCTCCTTTATCCATTTGCAGGGTGCATGCAGGACCACGTTGTTTCTTCCAGGGATTCCTAGATTAGAAGGCCAGGGAAATGGGTCCATTGTTTGGAAGGAAGCTTTGCTCACAGTATTTTTCCTTCCCAGTAACGCTGCAGAAGAGCCCCGCAGCTGCCACTTTCTTCCAGGAAACCCAAAGCAGCCTCCTTGCCTTCTCATCTCTTATCTCATCGGTGACTCTTTCATGGGTGCTTTTGATAAGCAACCACAAAAGAGGGTTTCTTGAGAATCGAGGAGGGGCACAGATGCAAACTGGGGCTGGCCATGCTCCCTTGCCTTCTTTGCATCACTGCTGCATTCCCCTAAAGGCCACAGAATCTAACCCCAAACTGCCATGCAGGAACACAGAGTGCGCCCAAGAGACAGCAATGTTTGGAGACCTCCAAACAAAGGAAAGCCCACCTTCCTCTGAAATGGTCAATTCTGCATTGATGGTCAAAATGTGCTTCTAGAACCAGCACTTATTTTTGGACCTTGCTGGTCAATACGGTCCAGATTATACAGATGGCTGGAACATTGGCCAGCGCTGCCACATGTTATCACAGCACCAAAAAAGGCATGGCAAGGTCCTGAGACATGGACTTGGCTCACCTCTCTGCATCTGCTCAAGTCAACCCACGTTTTTGCAACCCTCTGAGCCAGAAATGGCAAAAACCAGGCCAGCGGTTGGTTTATTCTTGTCTTTGGACTCGCTCCTTCCTGGCAGAGAGAGGGTCAACTCTGCAGGGAGAGCGGCTGGCCTTTTGCTGCCTCAGGTGCCTTTTGCAGGTGTCTTTCGCTTTCGCCTTTGCAACCGTGGCTGCTGCCGCTGTCATTGCCCTTCCAGGGCTCAGATTAGAGGAAGGAAAAGCAAAAGCGTTTCAGAGATCAAGGCGATTGCAGCAAGGCAGGTGCTTTCTGAGAACTGCAAAAGGGCCAGGAGGAAAGGAGTCCTCCGAGGTCCTGCAAAAGAGCATGGCATCCTGGAAGGGTCATCCATGCGCCCATGTGGGGCTGGCCGGCAATGAGAAAGCGGCCAAAATATAGCATTGGAAGGCCTCACCAAGTCTCACGCTGCAACTCCCCAAAGGCCAGACTGGTTCGGGGGTTCTGGGAACTGTAGTCTCCAAGAGGACCATATAAGTCGACCTCAAATATAAGTCAAGGGCAGGTTCTGGGGCCAAAGTTACGGATTCCACCTCCCTTTCTTTCTTTCTTTCCTTTCTCTTTATCTTGCCACTTTTGATTTCTCTCTCCCTTCCAAACTGGTTGCCTTAATAGCTCCAGAGCAGTTGGACCGGATTTTGTTTTGCCAAAAACAGCCGGGATGATTTATCCCCTGAACCTCTCCTTTGGAAACCGGAGGGACATCATGTTCTCCGGAGACTACAAAGCCCATCAGCCTGGCCTGGGAGGGCCGGCCCCAGCCCTGTTTGCCAATCTCTCTCTCGTTTTCTCTTTCTTTCCCAGGCCTTTCATTTCTGATCAGCGGAGGCCGACTTCCTTTCTTGCAAAAAGGGCAACGGAGCAGAACGTCTGGCCTTTTGGTCTCAATTCCTCTGGCGCCGTTTTAGGGGGAACCGACAGGTGTCCTAAAAACGGACGCAATGTTTTTGGTGAGAGCCTGCAAGACCTTTGAGCATTTCATGATGTCCGAAGGAGGATGCCAAGGAAGACGGCCCTCTCCCTTGAGACACAGAGCCCCATTTCCCAATCCTATGACCTGATCCTCTATTGCAGATTTGGCCATATTTGGGATAGACATAACCCCAAAGTACTTTCCTCCAGGTGGGATGGGAGCGCATCCCTTGCTTCATCTCCTGCAGGATCGAGGCGGCTTCCAATAACAGATAAAATACAAGATAAAACACAACAAATGTTAAAATACATTCCATATATATATCTCTATGTATATAGTGGGCCCTTGGTCTCCGCTGGGGTTGGGTGCCAGGGCCCCCGTGGATCCCAAAATCCACAGATGCTCAAGTCCATTCAATCCAATGGCCAAACAAAATGGTGCCTCTCTTATATAAGATGGAAAAGCAAGGCTTGCTATTAGGAATTATGCCTTTTCTCAATATTTCCAGGCTTGAATCTGTGGATAAAGAACCTGGGGAGGAGGAGGATGAGCTGGATAGGAATGTATGCGTGAAAAGAAAGAAAAAGACTGGTCCCCAAATGGCCCCAGTCAGTGTCTATGTACAGATGTATGTGTATATATATACACACACACACACACAGAATGAGTCCGCAGAGAGGCAGTTTTGCAAGGCATCCAAGGCAAGGGGACTCCAGGGAAATAGGATCCATCAGGGACCTCCTGCCTTGCTTTCTCTTTCTTTTCCTTCCTTCCTTCCTTTCCTCAGGGGCCCCTCTGGAGGAGTCCCTGGCCAGGAATCGAAACCAAGACCCAGCTGAGACCAAGGAGGGACCCAGGCTCCAGGGCCAAAGGCTGCGGATCCTCTTCTTGGCTCCCAGTGCTCAGCCCCAGCAGGACTGGCTTGCCAGCAAGGAGTCTCCCAGTAAGATCCAGTCCGACCCAGTGTCCCACGACGGACAGGTTTCCCTCGCCTTTCTCCACCCATCTCTCTCTCTCTCTCTCTCTCTCAAATATATATGTTTACATATATATGTGTGTGTATAGATATATATACACACACACATACACGCATATACTAACAAATATACCCACATATACATATCTATACATACAGACACACACACATATATGTACATGCATATACATACATACATATATACACAGACACATATATACATATACATATTTACACGCACGTATCTATATACATACACACACATACATATACATTCACACATACATACAATACACATACATATACACTTATATATACAAGTATACACACATAGTATATGTATATATGTACACACACATGCACATATGAACATATACATATACACACACACACACACACGTGTCATGTCTTTGATTATTTTGACCAACTAGAAAGAACGGGGGAGAAGCTGGCTGGCTGGCTGCCTTGGGGGGGGGATGCTGGGTGCTGCAGTCTGCAAAAGGCCCTGAGTAGCAGCATCCCCTGGAGGTCTGGCCAGGCGTCCTGGGGATGCTGGGTGGTGCTGCCAAGGGCCCTTCTCTCTCCGGGGGATGCTGGGTGCTGGAAAGGGAAAGCGAAAGTGCTGCTGCTGCTGCTGCTCCTCGGGGCTGGAGCCAGGCGCCTGTTTTCTGGGAAGCAGAAGGAGGAGGAGGAGGAGGAGGAGGAGCCCAGGTCCGCCTTAAAAGCCTCCGCTGGAGCCCCGGACCGAGCACAAGGAGCCCCGCTGCAGAGCAAGAGCAGCAGCAGCAGCAGGAGGAGGAGGATGACCCGGCCCCGTTCTGGCTCCCAGGGGAAGCCGAGCAGGACCCTCGCCCTCCCCAGCCGCCCTCCTCCTCCTCCTCCTCGGGAGCCCAGGCGGACCTAGGCACAAAAGAGGTAGGCAGCAGCCCTCCTCCGGACGAAGGCTCCCCGGGGACCCTCCCTCCGCTGCCAGCCCTCGCAGGCAGCCTTAGGGAAAGGGTGACATGTCTAAACCTTTTTCTAGGGATCATGGATGCCCCTTTGAGCCTTTGGAAAGATAGATATATACATATGTATATATGTGTGTGTGTGTATATATATATATATATATATATATATATATATAGAGAGAGAGAGAGAGAGAGAGAGTTTGATCTGGATTAAGGTTTCTGGAGCAGGGCCCCAGGGGGACCCCCCTTGCTCTTCCCAAAGAGGGAAGCTGGGGGGGGGGAGATATAAGGTCCATATATATACACATCCTTTACTCAGATTAAGGGGACACAATCCGGATTAACGCGCCAGGGGCCCCTCTTGCTTTTTTGAAGGGGGAGCCCAGGCATCCCTTTAAAAAAGATACTCAATATATCTACATCCATCCATCTCTATTATATATATATATATATATATGTGTGTGTGTGTGTGTGTGTGTGTGTGTGTGTGTATGTATCTGTGTCTGCAATTGAGAGAGCAAGCAAAGAGAGACCATCCTTGCATCCCTCTGTTTTTGCAGATGAACCTGGAAAAGTCTGGCCACAATAGCATTACTCCAAGGCTGAGAGAGTGTGACTTTCCCCAGGGCAAGCTTTACCCAAACCCTACAATTTGGACAAAGTTCCAGAACTGGAAACTGGGTTCCAAGATGGAAGAGAAACCGGGACCTTTTAGAAGCATCTGGAAAAGTAGGATCAATTGGGAATATTGCCACCAAACTGGGAACACTGGTGGGTTTGCAATGGAAATAAATGGGGAAAGGAGAGAGAAACTGGGACATTGGGAACGCATCTGGGGAAGTGGGAATGCAGAGGACGGACCCGGATTCTCCTTGCCAAATGGGACGGTTGGAAGGGGATGCACTGGAAGCAGTGGAGACCCAAGCTCTGCAGATGCCAAATTCCCAGGAACTGGCTCTGCAGCTGCAAAAAGGCATCTAGGACTCGCTTTCTGAGAAAGGCATCCTGCGTTCTTCTCGGAAAAGGGCCAGCGGCAGAGATCTAGACACCGACCGGCTTATTCCACAGGGAATAATAACAGAACAGTACAAATCAGAGAGGGTCAGGTCAGGTGAGGGAAGTGCCTCCAAGCAGCATCCAGGGGATGGTCAAGCGGTCATCCTTGGCTCCCAGGGCCACAGGGTCAGATCCTTTGACCCCTGAGATAAAAGGAAGCCCTGGACCACTTCCAAGGACAGGAGAAAGGACATGGGTCTTCCTTTCTTCTAAGAGGGAGAGATGGAGAGCGCAGGGATCACAAAGCTTTCTGACAGGTTCGTCAAAGTGTGCTTGTGCAAGGATTTGTGGCATGCTTGTGCAAGAATGCTTGCGCGAGGGTTTGTGGTGCAAGGATGCTTGTGCGAATGTGCAGCTCTGGGGAAGAGGGGAAATAAAGTGACCCCTGTCACTTCCCTGATAAGGATTTTGCCTTTCCAAGGGACACTTTCTTGCAATCCCCACATTTCTAGCATTGCAATAACTCAGAATATCAGTCGAGTATTGAGAAATAACTGGATATAAGCATCCAAAACCAAAGGGTCTGGCAAAGGGACCACCGAAGGAAGGCCAATGCAGCAAACAGAAAAGGTCTAAGGCTCCATCTGCATTGTATAAATTCAGTGATTTCCAAACAACATTGGTCCTGCTCCAGATGTTTGGGACTTCAACTCCCAGAATCCCCAAGCAGCTCGGCCAAGAGTCAGATGTTGTGGGAGTCCAAAACGTCTGGAGCAGGACCAAAGTTTGGGAGAAGCCAATGATAGGTTTGCCTTAGGGTCACTGTCATTTGGAAACAACCGTGTGTCCATGCACACACTGCAGGATTGTACAGTACCTTGAAAACACTGGAGTGAAGGGTGTGTGTTTGTGTGTGTGTGAAGTCTCCATAAGGGAGATCTAGGACTACTGAGTCGCTTGGCAAACCCCGAGTTCCTTTTCTTGTGCGGTTTTTCCACTGCGCACAAAGAGGGCTATTATTCATCCTGGACATCTGCAACCACTTTTGCAGGATTGTGGTTCCTCTTTTCCGTTCTTCCGAATCCTCCAGAAAAACAGTTTTAGGGGGGTCCCCAGAAAGAATGGATTTGGCCGCAATCTCCTCCTGCGCCAGCCCTGTCGCAAATGTGTTTTCTTCTTCAAAGTGCACAAACTTTGAGACTTCCTTCCTTCCTTCTCATAAAACTTCAGAGTCAAAAAATTTCCGAAGCGCTGGCCTCACTAAAAAGGAGTGGAAATATGGGTTTTGTCTTTGCGGCGCCTTTTTAATGTTTGTTTCCATCTCCTTTTTGTGGAGCGTTGAGGGTTCCTTTCCGGAGGAAGAGCAGCCTTGGAAAGAAATCTTAGAAGTCACCCAGGTTTACATTGACGGATGGAAAGACCAGATGTCTCAATCCGGGGGGTGCATCTACACTGTAGAGATAACGCAGATTGGCACCACTTTAATTGTCAGGGCTCCGCCTTACAAAATCCTGGGATTTGCATTTTGGGGAGGTGTTAGGCTGCAAAATTATCTTTGCCGCAACCTTGCAAGGGAGGATCACAGAATTGTCTCCAGACTGACAAAGGCTGATTGATTTGTTCTCTCTAGGAATCGCCAGGTCCTCCAGTGCAACTCTATGGCCAACATCTATCGGAAACTGACCACAGAATCATACTGGAGGACCTACAAATGCCTAGAGAAATGTTTTCTCTAGTAATCTCTAAATCCTCCAGCGCAACTCTATGGTCAACTTCTGGTACAGTTGCGCTGGAGGAGGACCCAGAGATTCCTAGAAAGAACGCATTAATCAAACCCACAAAAGTCAAATCCGCAAACATGGAGGGCCAGCCGTTTACGCCGTTTACGCTGTTTCTTCTCTCATCGGTAAGACCGACATTTGAAATCTCTCCCCATCTCTATACGTTTTTAATCTGGAAAGCCGCTCTGAGTCCCAGTTTTAGGAAAAGGCTGGAATATAAATAAACAGTAATAATAGCATGTTCCGTTTTCAATCCTATTGTAGGCCGCTTGGAGGAAAGTGGGAGACACATCCAACTGAGGAAGATTAATATGACTTTTAATGTGGTTTCTTCTCTCTTTTTGGGGGATTGCAGGAGAGACCTGAGCCGCCAGCCGTTCTGCTCCCAGGCTCCGGAAGCGATGGGAGACCACACCGGCGGGTTTCGGCTGTAGGATGGTAGCGCATAGCAGCGTGACGCCTGAGCATGGGATTGCCGCCGAGCTGAGGAGCCGCCTGCAGCCACCGCCCGCCCGGGAGAGTTTGCACGGCCGTGTCCCCCGCGGCCATGTCCAGCCGGGCTGCGTCCGAGGATCCCGCGATGCCACCCACTTCCCCACTTTCCGCTCCCAGGAGGACTTTGGCACCATCACGCGCACCAGTGCCTTGCTGGATGCCTGCGGGTTTTACTGGGGGCCACTGTCAGTCAGCGCGGCCCACGAGAAACTCAAAGGTGAGCCGGTGGGGACTTTCCTCATCCGTGACAGCCGGCAGACAAACTGTTTCTTCACGGTCAGCGTCAAGATGGCGGCCGGCCCCACCAGCATCCGGGTCATCTTCCAAAGCGGCCGGTTCCATTTGGACGGGAGCAAGGAGAGCTTTGGCTGCCTCTTTGCACTCCTGGAACATTACGTTGCCTCGCCTCGCAAAGTCCTGTCGAGGCCGCTGCGCAAAGAGCAGTTGCGGCCCTTGCAGGAACTGTGCCGCAAAAGCATTGTGGCGACTTTTGGGAGAGAGAACTTGGACCGCCTCCCCCTTAATCCCGTCCTGAAGGATTATCTGGAGTCGTTCCCATTTAAACTATGAGGATTCAGTATTAAAGTTGAGCGCACAACCAGAGAAACGGAGACCTGGGAAAGTTGCCCCTGTTTTCAAAAGGGCGGATGTCCTTCCGTAACGGCGTCGCAGACCAGGCAGGATGCGGAGAGTGGCGGTCGCATGGGGGCCAGTGTGGCGAACAGCATAGTTGTGCATGGAGATTTTGGATGTGCGCAAGCGCGTGAACCGTGCAACATGACACGAAATCCGCTTGTTGGGATTTTCCTCGTATTGCTAAAACAGATGGACCATGAGCAAGAAGACGCGGTTATTTTTGTGTAGCAGTTCTACTGTATTTGATGACTTGAGTCTTTTTCAACAAATAATGTTTACAAAGTTGGGGAGAGAATGGGTTTTTTTGGGTGGGAAGACCGTTTGCACAAAGCGAGGCCTTTTTGGAGGCCTTAACTGGTCATTTTCTGCTATGCAGAACTTCCCTTCCTTTTATTATTCCTTATCTATTATTGTTTTATAAAATATTAATGAATGTTATTGTGAAAGGGTTGTTGTTTTTTTAAAAATATAAAAACAAACAGACAAACAAACCGAAACCTGTTTTCCTGGTCTTTAATTAGAGGGCTTTTTGCACACTCCTCTCTGCCAAAGGAATGATTTGTGGCTCTCTCTTCAGTGTAAACATTCATTTGGAGTAATTTATGACCTACTTTTGGCTCACAGAGGATCCATCTCTGAAACACGTATCGCCACAAGGAAGTCAAAGCTAAGGGTACGACGTTTTGGGTAAACCTATTCAAGTTTGGATTAAATCCCGGAGCAGATTGACTGCCTTTAGTGATATAGGAAGGCTCACAGCCACCACTGTCTTTCCCACAAAATCTGGAAAAAGATGCACTTTGCTAACGCTTTTCTGCAAAAGATGCAAAGAGAAAGTGCAGTTTTTGAAAACTATTTGCAGTTTGCTACAAAATTTGGGCACATTTTGTTTTGCAAGAAAATAACATTTTCCCATTTGCTTAGGAAACAGCTTTTTAATGTACAGAAAATAGCATTCCTGTGCAGAAATACTATTTCAGTCTCAGAAAAAAGCCAACCAACGGCTGGCATTGGAGACTGTTTCTGCACAGAATTTGCACAAGGGGCGAGAAAGCCTTTTCTTTGCAAAACGCCCACATACGAATTTTGCAGAGATATGAATTTTGCTCTGAATAAGCCCCAAATTTCTTGACGCTTGGAAAAAACACATTCTTTGGCCATTTGGGGACTATTTCCCAACATTGCTTTCATCCCTAGACGCATGGCATTGCTCCTGGGGGATCTTTTTAACTTGGTTGAAAGGGGGCAAGAGTGCCGTTTGCTTGTTGCTCTAGTTTCTCTTTCTCGCCCGTTTCTCTTTCCGCAGCCGCCCACCGGCCGCCCCCATTTCTCTTCTGGGCTTCTTGAGAAACCCATGTTCCCTTCTCTAGAAGTCCCTTCGCAGAAGTGTGAAAGGTTTGCTGCAGGCCTTGCAATTGCTCCGCTGCAGCCTTTGCAAAGTGTGTCATTGAGAGACACTGAGTCCCTTTGCAGAGGAATTTGGGGTGCTTAAATGAGAAGCAAAATATCCATCGCCAAAGCAATGCAAAAACCCATCATCCCCACCAACGAAGCCAAGAAACAGAACAACACCACAGCCAAACTCACTTTGATTTGCTCTGTCCAAAAGGCACTTTTGGGAAGGGAGAGGGTGGCTTTGGTTATTGCCTTCCCACCCATAACCTATAACTTTCCCTGCATTTTGCATTCTGTTCATTTCGTTTGTCCCGTCCCTTCCGTTATGTGCAGACCGCAACTGGCCCCAGGATCTGGGTTCAAGTCATGGCATATACTCCTAAGAAAGGCAGTTTCATATTGGATCCCTTAATATTGGACCTTGCTTTTCGCAGCAGCCCTGCTTTGTCTTCCAGCTCCGTCTCCATCTTGATCTCAAGATGTTCCTCCTCTGCAGCTCACTGACTTCATGAACAGCAGAGATTTTGGGGGGGGCTGGGACATCTCTTTCTTGGACTACAGTGCCCAGAATCCCCAGCCAGCATGGGAATCTGGATGCTGTAGTCCAAAACACAACATTTCCCTGTGAAAAGGGTGTGAAAGGCCCCACATATGAGACACCTGGGATGGAGACAAGAAGGACCGGGAAAACAAGACCGTTTCATTCTGGAGTCCTCTTAGCAGATTTCTGCTAAGTCCATAAAGTTACCTTTTCAAACCCTGATGCATATGTTGTGTGTACTTTTCCCATATGATCTGTACTGAAGGCAGCCTAAAAATTTCCCCAAATTGGGAGGAACACTTTGCAGGCTCAACATTTGACCCCTGAAAGTGAGAGGCCTTTTGGGCACCAGAGACAGGGAGAAAGCACCTTCTTGCAGGAGAGGCATCTTAGCTCCAGCAAAACGCTCCTTGCAGAAGTCTCCCCGATGCTGAAATGAATGAGATCGTGGCCAGCATTTACCCCAAGTAAACTCTCCTTCATCCATGGCCTCCAGTTACTCCTTGCATAACCCAGTTCTTAGGAACTGAGCTGAAAAGGGCTTCCAAGAGAGCCAAATGGACGCCAGCCGGACTTTAGCACCGTTGGGCCCCTGGCTTTGCAACCGTGCCAGACTTCCCTTGTGTTTGCCTGGCCTTGCTTTCTCTTTTTGAGCAAAAACCGGGCCAGAGAGCAATGGCAAAATCCAGGCCTCGGACGGTGCAACCGACATCTCCAAACCTTTTCGGACTCTGAGACGGCGAGGCAACCCTCCATTTCAGGTGGTACTTCTTGACTCTCTTTCATGCTAGAAGATCTTGGGCAGAAGATCAATGGCAAAATAATGCCCATTTTTTCCAATAAATTTGCTTACTTAATAAATATCCCTCCTTTCTCCCAGACGCAAGGCAGCTTTCAAGAAATGCAAACAAGGTTTCACACACTCCTTGTAACCGACTCCGGATAGCAATCTCCGGTTTGCAGTTTTTTTGGAGCAGGTCTTTTGTGCGCTGTCCATGCACCTGAGCAAATGTCACTGGGGCGCAAGCAAAAATGTTATGAATCATAATGTCCAGTTGCACCCGGCATTAACACTCCAGCAAAGAGACTGGAAGATGCTTTTAGTACCGCAAATGGAAATGGTTCATGATCAGGCATAAAGTTCATTCAGGGGCCAAAAGAGAAAGCTGTTATTCAGAAGACAAAGGATGCTCCTTCCAGGTCTATTTTCAGACCTCTTGGGAAGAGACTTCCCTTTTAATTTGGAAAGCAACAAATTAAATGGCTGATTCCTGGACTGACCGCCAGACAGTCCAGGAATCAGCCATGAAAGCCTCCTTGGAAGCCGTCCAGCCAAAAGGAAGGGTTGGCGATGCAAAATGACCAGAGATGTCCCTTTTAAACGGTTCAAGAATAATAGATTTGGAAGGGACCTCAAAGGCCATCCAAATGAACCCCATCACATGCAGAAATCCACTCTTGAAGCATCCCTGATGGGCAGCTGTCCAAACACATTTAAAAAAACACCTCAAATGAAGGAGAATATCCCTCCTTTCCTGGAGTCTATTCATTGTCAAATGATCTGGAATTCCTCCCTGATGCCCAATTGCAATTGTCTTTCTTTGAACATTGGCATTTGGGAAGGGGACAGTTTAGGATGACCCAAGCAAACTGTAAGGATCAAGGGGTCCAAAACAATTTTGGGGCCACATTGATTCCTTCTCATGACATACAGCTCAAAACATTGCACTGAATAGCAACCTGTCCCTTTCTAAATCCCATCTTTCCCTTTGGCTTCACCTGCTGCAACGTGATCATTTCCAAAGAGGTCTGGAGAGATCCATAAATATATTCTGGCCTCGGTGATGAAAAAGGCAACCTGGCCTCCTTTCCCAGGAGTTGACTTCATAGCGGTGGCGTCTCCTCTCCCGCTTCTTCTGTGCCTTGGCCCTAATTGCAAAATGGTGCACTTGTCGCCAATATAAATTAACGGGGTTTTTAACAATGAAAAGGCCCTTGTTTCATGCAGAGGCTGGGTCAGAGCCAGAGAAGCCCTTAAGAGGATCAGGAGAGAAGTCGGTGGGAGGCAGCCAAAGTCCCTGGTCGCTTTTGCTAATTGCAGGGCCCTGTCTTTATGACACCCCATTAGCACATGGCAATGTGTGCGCATGCGTGTGTGTGCATGTGTGTGTGTGTGTGAAAGAGAGAGAGAGATATTATATATATATATCACACACACATACACATACACACATAAATACGTAATATGCTTTTCCAGACTCTGCATTTTGCAAACAGCATGCATGCATGCATATAGACACACACACACAATATATAGGTGCCCCCCCCCAACACACACTTGTATGAATGTTGTTTGCAAAACACAGAGCCTGGATTGGCCCCATACAGACAGGCCAAAACAAACAAACAAACAAACAAAAAAACCCTGCTTTGGTCCACTTTGGAGGTATGCTATTTAAATGATGCATGCGTCCTAAGAGTCCGGAAGCCACGCCAAAGCCGCAATCCAGTCGTAAGGACTGGAGCACAGCTTTGGTGCAGCTTCCGGACTCTTAGAATGCATGCATCATTTAAACAGCATACCTCCAAAATGGCACGAAGCAGCTTTATTTTGGCCTGTCTGTATAGGGCCTTTTATTTCTTTTAAGTGAGAGAAGCGGTGTCCCTGTGGCTTAAGACCCCCTTCTCTGCTCCTGCAATGCACTTTCCGCTTCTCTTTCACATCCTCCATAGGAACTGGTGTGTAAGTAACCAACATTTCCTCCGGTTGTGATCTCAGTACTACTCCTGTTATGAATCTCATTTACAAGAATCCAGGCTTCACTTCCAGAGAGGCACTTAGTTACTGCTGCTGCTGCTACTAATACTTTTTATATCTCTTTCCCTTCTTCTTTCTGCTCATCTGGGCTTCTTCTAAGAGACTTACACCTTTGTGCATGGACTTAAGTTGGCAGAAACCTCCTTCCTTTCATCCTACAAGCAGACCAAGCAGGATGCAGAATAATAATAATAATAATAAAATAATAATAATATTAAACCTTATTTATATAGCGCTGTAGATTATAGTAATAACAATAGATTTGGAAGGAATGCCCAAAGGTCAATAGAGGAACCATGGATGAAAGTATCTCCAAGCAAGCTCAGGCTTCCTCCTTCCTTTCATCCTTCAATCGGGTCAAGCATGTTGCACAATTGTTGTTGTTGTTGTTGTTGTTGTTATTATGTTGGAAAGAATACCCAAAGGCCACCTCCAGACCGTCCCTTGACAATGGAGGAACCATGGATGGAAGCATCTCCAAGAGTGAGCCATCCAACCTTAGTCTTTTCAGACTAAGTCAGGCCCTGCGCCATCTTCCAAGGGAAGAGATACACCATCAGAAATCCTTTCAGCAAAAGAACAGAAAATGAATCAACCTGTGGTTTGTTTTCCTCATCCGCGCATATGCGTACGGGGTAGAAACCACATACGAAAAAGCCATGAAGAGGGAACATTGTGTACTTCCGCCACCATTAGGTAACTTGGGTGCACATTAGCCAATGCGGCACGGCTCATGGTCGAAGGAAGTGGATGGGGAAGAAGGCACACCGATGTCACACGCCGAAAGGTGACCCAGTTCCTTTCATCCTTCCACTTTCAAGCAGATTTTAACTCAATAACATCAAGGTTGTGGCATGCGTTGCTTTTTGCTACTGGGAGCGCGATGCTCCTTCCCCGAACCAGGTGCATTGAACCTGAAAATGAAATGCAAGCCATGAGCAGAACAGAAATTTGCATTTCTCTGGGAACTAAACAACTCAATTAATGCAGTTCCCAAGAAGCGAATCTGAAATTCAATCGCAGCATCACTAAGATACCAATTTAATTCTGAGGTTGGGTTGGGGAGAGAGAGAGAGACACACAATGTTTTATGCAGGTGAGAAACAAGTCTGCCTTAGGGTTGCCATGAGTTGGAAAGGACTTGAAGGCACACAGTGGCAACAAACATGTATTTTCACATCTATGTGGTCCGTTGTTATTAATGCACAACAGCTGCGCTTTTGTTTCAAGAAATCCAAAAGGAATGCTAGAATTTAAAAAGAAAATGGTTCCTAACCAGACTCTCTTTTTCTTCTTCTTCTTCTTCTCTTCCTTGCAGCAAATTATCCAGTCCTTTAATGGTTTCCAGTAAAACAGCTGGTTTCGCTTTCCTGAGAAAGTCCTCTGTTGACTTTGCAACCGTTTCTGGCCTTCTTAAACCAACAGCGGTGCCTTTGCTCCCTCCTTTAAGGTGGACAAGAGGCTAAGAGCACTGAAAAGCAGAGGGGCTACATGAACCATCCATGTTCCAGCGGAGGAACATGGGATCTGTAGTCCCAAACCCCACTTCCCTACAGTCCTTTCTCCAAGAGGAACGGCTCTGCATCTCTCACCTTCCTCCTGCATTGGCTTAAACGTATAAAACTCGCCATTGCATGAGAAACGGACGGCCATAATCCAAAGTATTCCAAAAGCCAAACATTGTTTCATGGGGGGCTGAAAGAGTGGCACCTTTGCTTTCTGATGCACAAACTTTGTCGCATGCACAAAATCATTTTTACAAGTAAAATTACATCCAGGGCATGTGTCTATGAAACGTAACTGAACTTTATATTGAGACTTGGGTTGCATTTCCAAGATATCGCCTTATATACAAATACAGGTATTGCAAAATCCAAACGCCTCTGGTCCCAAGCGTTTTGTATAATGGAGACTCAAACTATACTTTGTTTCCCCAGCTCCATGTATTTGATCATATCAACATGGGGCCATGATGGTGTTTATTGATCAGTATCTATTAGTATTGGCAGATAAATGGATCCTCCATGGACCAAGGCAGTCTGCTTCCGGACACTTCTTTCTGGAGACAAATATCAGCATCTCTCATCATAGGAAGCCCATTTCCCATCTTCAGGAACCCGTATTTCTATTGGAAATAGAAATAGCGCCTACAGTGTCAGGAGTTCATTGGTGGTCCACATCCAAGGACTAACCAGGGCTGACCCTGCTTAGCATCCAAGACCAGAGACAGTGACCTGGTGCCTTGAAGGTAGTGGTGTCTTCAAGCTGCCTTCGGCTTATGGCAACTGCATGAATTTTGTAGGGTTTTCTTAGGCAAGGAATCCGAAAAGATGGACTTCAGACTATGCCATCCATGAGCCGAAGCCCTGGATCCATTTTGTCACAGCAGGGAACCAAGGTCCAAAAAGTCATTGATCTCCACAAATCATTTCAATCCTTGAAAGTCCATGGAATGCATTTCCAAGGAACCTTTTAGCCGGAAAAGGGCCGTTGTCCCCCTCCCTTTCATTTCTCATTTACAGAGAAAAAGCTCATAAAGGGAAAAGTTTAAACACATATCTACTTCTGTTTATGAAGTCCCTGGTTGCATCATGTCTGAGGAATGGAAGGGAGGGCAGGACGCAGGGAAAGGTGGAAATCCCCTGCCCCACTTCTGCCCCGTTTCTTCTTTTGCAATGAAGGCCCAAAAAGCCCTTGGTTCCCTTTGAATCACCATCCTGCTTCCTCTCTTGGTGATTTCCAAGGGTTACGGCTCAGGCTGCCAAAGGGTCCTGTCCAAAATGGGTAGGTTCCCCCCCAAAAAATCTTCAGTTCAAGGGGTGCATTTGCCTTCTCCACGGCTGAGAGAGCGTGGCTTGTTCAGGGCCACATAGTGGGCTTTATGGCTGAGGGGCATCGGCCAACTTGGCTGCATTTTGTTGTGCGCCTTCAAGCATTTCTGACTTATGGCAACCCTAAAAGTGAACCTATCTTGGGGTTTTCTTGGAAAGATTTGTTCATCAGAGCTTTGCCATGGCCTTCCCTTGAGGCTGAGAGAGTGTGACTTACTGATTTCATGACTGAGTAGAGAACTGAACCCAGGTCTCCAAAGTCCTAGTCCAGCACTCAGACCACTTTGTTCTTGTTGTGCCTTCAAGTCATTGCTGATTTATGGGGTTTTCTCGGCAAGGTTTGTTCAGTGTGGGTTTTCTATGGCCTTCCCTTGAAGCTGAGTCTGAGAGAGTGTGACTTGCTTAAGGACACCCAGTTAGTTTTTATGTTTGGGCAGTGATTCGAACCCTGGTCACCAGAGTCCAAAGCTCAAACCATGCTAGCTTTCGAAAGCAATTTAGTTGTTCTTAAAATCCCAGTTCTCCTGCAAATGGCTGTGTTTGCAAAGGGATAGTCAGGATCAGCCAAGCAGGGATGTAGCCAGGATTTTAGGAAGGGGGGGTCCAGACTAAGTGCCACCATTATAATGGGGCTTGGGCGCGGTGGCACAGCAGCACACACCATTCATTTTTCTAATGGAAGGGGGGGGTCCGGACCCCAAGAACCCCCCCCCCCTTGGCTACATCCCTGAGCCAAGGAAGAAAGGCCTTTCTCTTTCACTTTCCAGGCTGGTTTTTCGTGTGTGTGTGTGTGTGTGTGTGTGTGTAGTAAATGTTTAGCTTTCTTCCAATGCTGGGCTTTCTTGTCCTGTGTCTGGCTTTTGTCCCAGGAGACCTTCTCCTCCAAGCCCTTATCTGACTTCTTCCCAAGCCTTTCGCGGCCTTTTCTTTGCAACCAAGATATTCTGGGAAGTCTCAGCCGGGTGCAAAGCTCTCCTTTTCTTTGCAAGAGGTTCCCTTCGAGGAAAGGGACCCGGGACGATAAGCCCAAATTCTGCCTGGGTCTCTTCCATCAGGAATAGCGGTGGCATGGAGTCCTCTCCGGTATAAAGTCAGAACTTGGAGTTCTCCAAATTGCTGAACCATGTCTTTCCAAAACACTTTCAGCACTGCGGACAGAACATCTTTAAAATCTGGGGCCGCATTCCCACTTACAAATAAACCGATTTGCGATCCAAATCGATGGATCGGTTCTTGCTGCAAAATAAAATAGAATAAAACAACCCACTTATGGTTCACATTGACGGATGAATCGGTTCAAACTGGACCCGCTCCAGCCGGACGATGGGCAGATTTAATTTGATTCCGATCCGCATCTGGTTCACACGGAATCGATTTATCCAAAAAGACGTGGGAAAAAAATCAGCATCAAAAAGGCACGGATTAAAAGGGTCTAGTGCGACCCTAAGGCAAGAGCCTTGGCCAGGGAAAGGAGCCAGCAGAGCAAAGGTCAGATGACTGACAGCTGTCAGAAGTGTGACGCGTGTGACCAATTCCCTTGGGTCCCTTGTGCCGCTTCTGCAACTGGGTTTTCTCATTTCAGAGTTTCTCAGGGACCCTTGAAAAGCTTTCAGCACTTTCATTCACAGAAGAGGGAGGCGGAGGTGGGAAGCCAGAACGAAAGGAAGAAGATCACAAAGTGCAAAACTGTCTCTCTCCGTAGGCCTTTTGCACCATTCCTGCACTCATTTTATTATTTTCTATCTTTCCAGAAATCAAGTGACAATCCAGAGAGGGATGGCAACCGTCCGCCGTCCATAGTGTTTGCTCTGCTTCTATTTCAATGGCAGTCATCTGGGGCTGTTTCGCACCTGGGCCAAGCAGCCCAAAGGCAAAAGTAAAGATACCTGTGGCTTTATCTGAGCATAGAAAGGAAAAGGGCAGAGTGACTGTGGAGGGCTGAGGCCAGGCAGGCGCTGCCTCTGGCTCGAATCACCTGCCATCAGGCCTTGCAAATGGATGAGACACGATTCTTTGGAAGTGGAGCTAAAATGGGAGTTTGGTTTTGGTTTTGCAATATGATTTCTGGGCAGGGAGAGGCCTTCCTGGGAACTGATTTGCACCGCTCTGGCTATTCGTTCCGCTGAAAAAAGAGCCCAATAACCCATTGGCAAACAGTGCATTTTGCACAGATGAACCACCCTCAAGTCTAGCAAGTTCGGGCAAAGTTTTGGAATCAGGACCTGCATGTTTCATGAAACACCGAGACAAATGAACAGCGAGCGGCTCCTCCTGCAAAGCAGGACCTCTGAGATAGAGACAAAATAACGCATACGATGCAAAAGGAAGAGAAACGCATGGATCCCCAGCTTTCCCATTATCTGCCTTGTTTCCAGCCAGTGCCAGTTGGTTGGTGCAAAAGCAGAGCAAAGCAAAGGAGAAGATGAATGTCCAAAAGGAAAAAGGAGTTTAAAATAAGAGCCGTGTGTCCAAACGGACGCTCATTCCAGGCCTTTGGAGACTCGGTGGAAGTTTAATTCTATTTTAATGCTCATTTTGTGTATATTTTTAATTGCATTTTTAAAAAAGAAAATGGTAAATTGCTTTGAGTTCCAAATAAATATAAATAAATATAAATAAATATAATAGTAACAACTCAGCTGGTGAACCGCATGATTCTCATCTCCTTATGAAAACCAAAAATGAAAACATCCCCAAATATATGTCTTTTGCAGTCCCAGATCACTTGAACTTTAAAACCAATTTTTGCAATTTCTCTTCTTTTTAATTTAAACATTTTCTGGATAATAATAAAAAAATGGCGAGGTTATTGATGTGCGTAAATACATTTGCAGCTCTGTATTGATTTCTTCCTTTCTTGTATGATAAATCCAATGCAACCTGAATGCTAGAACTGGACGTAATGGAGAACTTTGCAGCCGAGAACCGTATGAATGTGAGGATCCATGCGCAAGAGCAATTCATTTTCAAAATGTCCCGAAATGAAGGCAAAACATCTCTAGGAGCAGCTTTGACTGCAGCTGCCAATGGCTTTCCCCAAAGGTGCCAAGGAAAATCATACTTGAGAGCCAGCCAAAATCCTTTCTGCACATGGAGCACATCAGTTTCTCTGATGTCTGAATGGCTTCTCGCTTGCAGGGCTTTGGAAGGAAAGCAGAGGAAGAATGAAGATCCAAAGCCGATAAAATGGGTCAGGATGGCTCCAGAAGGTCTGAGGTTGCAAAGGCTGAGCATCAACTGAAAAGCAAGAGCACATCTGCGCATGTGCCTCCTGGTCGTTTACTGATTTTGCTGTATGTAAAAGGGCATGGAATAATGGAAAAGCAAGCTGGGAACTGTACTTTATGAGTTTGAAATGCGGAGATGTCTATTGCCTCAACCGAAGACGACCTTGGTGTCGAAACGGCTGTTTGACTCCAGAGGTCAATAAGAGGCAATAATCCAAGTACTGTAAATGGCAATCATTCAGGTCAGGAAGGAAGCAAAGGGAGCAAGACAGTCTTGCAACCGGTGCTCCTTTGCTTCCTTCCCAACCTGAATGATTGCCATTTATTTGAATTGTTGCCTCGTATTGACTGCCATTGATTCGCAATTTGCCTTATATGATCATATTTGATGACGAAGAACCCTATGCACTCTTCCAGAAGAGAATTCCCCCCCTACATTTAGCTACTGCCATATTTAGTTTGCAGCAGAACTTTGGGAGATTTGGACTATTATTGGGCTTTTCATCAGCAATTTTATTGGAAGCAATATATGTACGGGGATTAAATATTAGCTGTCGGCATTAGCACATATTAATATATTTTGATTCAGAAAGGGTTTTTTTTCTAGTGCCTTCATTAGTTCTTAATACATGTACTTTGGGATACATAGCGTTGGGACACTTTGCTATTATATATATATATATATATGCGCATACACTATATATATATATATATATATATATATATGGAGTTATCCAGTGCCTCTTTGCACAACAACATATCTTTTGCAGCGGAATTTCCTCCAGATACTAGACTACAACTCCCAAAAGCCATCTGAAACAGGAGTGAGGGATGCTGGGAGTTGTAGTCCAAAATCTTCCAACAGAATGAGACCATTCCCAGCCCAGCATTAAGGACCCAGAGAATGCCAGAGTTGGGATGCAACGAATGAATGAGAAAACCTGGAGTAGAGGAGAATGATGGTTTCTTTCTTTCTCTGTCTGTCTGCCTCCATCCCTCCTTCTTTCTTCCTCCTTTAGGTCCTTTGTTCCCTGGAAGACAGAAGCGCCAGTGTTTTCTATTGTGGGCTGAAAGCCTTTCTGGGCCAAGCCCTTCTGCAGAACTGGCCGGTGGCATATTTCCAAGGCTAAAAGCTTACTAGGAATAGCCACCAGTTTCAAGGGAAGGTGGAAAATAGCAGGGCTTGGAGAGGAACACACAGCAAAACACGCAAGGCCTTGGGAGCAGCGTTTTGTGCGCGTCGGCTCCTGGTTTTAGTCTGAACTTGGGAGTGGACTGGGCCAAATTCACACTGGCAAGACCCAAGACAATAAGATCATGGTTCAATGGTGACTGAGCACATGGGTAAATCCCATGGATTCAATGGGTCTACATTCTAGGTCTCTCAATGGATCAATCCTATGGATTCAATGAGTCTACATTCTAGGATGTTTACAGGTGAATCCCATGGATTCAATGGGTCTACATTCTAGGTCTCTCAATGGGTAAATACTGACTCAATGGGACTACATTCTAGTTTTTTTATGGGTAAATCCCATGGATTCAATGACTCTGCATTCCAGTCTTCTTAATGGGTAAATCCTATCTATTCAATGGGTTTGCCGTCTAGTTTTCTCAATGAGTAAATTCCATGGATTCAAGGTGTCTATATTCTAGTTTACTCAATGGGCAAACACCATGGATTCATGGGGGTGTACATTCTAGTTTTCTTAATGGGTAAATGCAATTGATTCTATGCATTTAGTTTTCTTAATGGGTAAATCCCATGGATTCAATGGGACTTGGCCAACGTCCTTCCTTGACTCCAGGCCTTGTTTGCCTTCCATTCCTGAAGTTAAGAACTGGATCAGGCCAAGGGTCTCCATTCAAAGATGGGGCCGCCATCTTGACCCCAGTTGTGCGCTGCTCACGGGCGCTAACCAACCGTTTGAACATCGCAAAGGGAACACAAGTGTGCTTCGCAAGGAAGGCCAGTGTTCTTGGGCGATAGCCTTTGCCTTTGGATGACCTGCAAGAAAAGCAGAGCAATAGTATTCCTTTCTATGTTTTGAAAGAAAATAAAAGCCATAAGGCAGTTGTCGTTGTGCAACTTGGCATGAATCACAATGTGGCGGCAACGTTGGCTGCGATCCTACAAAGAGCCTCCTCCTAGTGCTTGCCGGAACGCATGTTTATTTCTGGGGCGTGGAAAGGAAACGCTCTGAAATGCTATTGAGACGCCATGGTTTAAAAATAAACACACAAGTTGTGTGCGATTGCGCCTGCATGTGCCTTCATGTCACCTTATGGCAACCCCAGGCATTTTTCCATAAGGTTTTCTGAGGCAAGGAATCCCAGAGGAGTCTTTTGCCAGCGCCTTCCTCTGAAACAGAACCTGCAGGATTCCTTGGTGGTCTCCCATCCAAGGGCTAACCAGGTCTGACCCTGCTTAGCATCTAAGATCAGAAGGGATTCGGTGCATTTTAGGGTATTTAGGCTCACATAAACAGTGTGGTCTATTAAGCTTGGGTTGTTCAAGTCTGGACTATCCCCAGTCCTGAGAGTATAGAGCCACAACCAACACTTAAGGGGACCCCCGTTGTGACGTCACAAGTGTCAAGCCCCCCTGGTGATGTCATGAGAGTGATGTCACAAGGGGTGACCCCCTAGTGATGTCATTAAGGGTGATACATTAAGCATCAACCACAGCTGGCAATCAGGAAAAGATGCCCTTTATCCCACTGCTGTGGCTGCATCTGCACTGATTGACTCTGCTTTAACTGCTGTGGCTCCATACTATGGAATCCTGGGATTTGTAGTCCCTGCATCAGACAGAGAAGCTAAATCCGTCACCGAACTACAAATCCTATTGCTACTTGGGGCAGGCAAACGCAAACGCAGCAGGGAATGCAAACACAGCAAATAGAAACGTTCTAGATTTTCAGCAAAAACCCTTTTCGAAATGCTAGAAATTTGGGGACGGAGGAGAATTTCACTCAGGGTGCAAACCTCTGCAAAAGTTGGGGAACAAGGCCTCCATCTCCCCTCCTTTCCAGCTGCTAAACCTCTCCATCTACTGACTCCAGAAAGACCTGTGTTTATAACATTGGGCGATGCGTCTCAAAAACATTTTGATTCCCCCATTTCTCCTCTTCTTTCTCGGCTGGAGCCTTCTGCCTCTTTGCTGGCCTTTCTCTTTGGCTATAAATAACTTCACAACTTCTCTGGAAGGGAAGCCAAGGATGGCATCTCCCTTTGCCTAAGAAGAACCCTGTGAACATGCATTAAGCCGACATCTTGCAAAGAGGATGACTGCGCAGCTGGTTTCTCTCCAGATGTGCCCATTCCTCTCCCCATGTTTCAGCTCCATGCGTAAGAATAATAACAATGTGTTCTTGCACGCCAAATGTTCTTTTTCTTCTCCTCTCCCACTTGTTTACTCTAAACAAACCGCAGCTGCCCAACGCACAACTGCACACAACCTTCTTGGGGACACGAAAGCGAAAGCTAACGTCCCAGGAATACCAGAGGAACAGAAAGTTTGTGCTGCCAGCAAAAGGCACAACAGTCAAGGCCGCACCATCACACACCCAGCCGTCCAGGCGAGGGATTGGAGGCCTTTGGGCACACACTCACAAACACACCCCTGGAAAGCTGGCAGGGACAGGGTTACACAACACAAGGCCTGCGGAAGACGCAGGAGCAGCAGCAAGAGGAGCAGAAACCCAGAGTGAAACGAAAGTTCCCCCAGAGAACGATTCAGGCTTGAAATCCTGCATGAAGCACACAGCCTCCGTCTGTGTCTGGATCTAGAGTTTGGAAAAGCTCCTTTTCTGGACTCTCACATCCAGAAACCTCCCTGTTATCACAGTCCCAGATTGAAACTCTTTCTCTCTCTCTCTCTCTCTCTTTCTGAGAGTTGGAGAGTTGGAAGAGACCCCAAGAAGGGCCACCCAGGCCAACCCCATTCTGCCATGCAGGAATTCTCCATCAAAGCAAGGCTAAGACGAGTCAAAAAAGACTAGTCACTTGAAAACGAAAGCAGCTGAATGAAGGCTGGCCACTTTAAAATGATATATATACTGTACATATATAATAATAAGATACTGGAAATATGAGATCCAGCTAAAAGGACAAGCAAGAGGAGGAGGAGAAATGAGCATTGGCCACATGCGACACGGAAACCATAACCCGAACCCAGACCTTTCCGGATCTCTTCGTTGCGGCTCTTGGTCCTTGGTGCCAAATCTCTCTCCAGATGTTTACCCTCTGTGTTATTGCACTTTTCTTTGTTTCCTGGAAAGGAATGTGAGCAAGGCATGGATCCCGGCCAAGGAAAATACATCTCTCCTTCCAAAACTTTCCGTTTGCCAAAGCAACCCAAACCAAACCGGTGCCAAAGAAAACGGTCCTGGAAAGATCTGGATTCCAGTTATTGAGGGGGACTCAGTGGGGAGATATATAAGGCCCCCTTTAAAGTGTAAAAAGGCTTGCATGGTCCGGTCCGTTTGGGTCTTTTGGGGCTTCTTCATAGCAGAAAGGAAAGGCACAACTTGGAGGCTGAGGACTCTTAAGAGCCGGCTAGTCATAGCCATGGCTGCTCCTGTTGGTTGCCTTCCAATGGTTTCTCATTGATGGTGACCCTATCACCAGGTTTGCTTGGCAATAAACACCAGTCAGGAGTTTATCACACTGGGTCTCATTTCGGCATTAAAGAGAGATTAAAGCACATTTAAAGCATCCTGCAAATAAAGCGGAAATGGTGAGTAACTGCGGGAATGATTACCAAACACAACTGCGCAAATAAAGTGATATCGGAAATGCATTGTTGCTGAAATCCCGAAAGTAAAAAGGTGCCTGTTAATGCTTCTTTGTGACCACTTTAATGGCAGGTTTTGTGTGACGTCGTGTGAAATCATTACACATAATTATGTGATTTTTCCAGGATATTCATGGGATAGTTGTGCAAATGTGCATCCTGCCTTTTGCTGCATAAAGAGGTAAGGAGAGTTTAGGGCGAAGCCGATGTGGCGGAAAAACCGTGGGTCCTTCCAGAATAGCACAAATCCCAGCCCTTGTGCCTTATTTTTGTCTTCTCCACCTTCATCCAGACAACAGCAACCACTTACTCAGATGTCAACAGTTTACTCGGGTCGGGTGAGCAAAGAGCAAAGACTGGGAAAGTGAAACCTAACGCAGAAACAAAAGCTATGCCCAGACAGGACTTTGGCTTGAAATCCCACACCTGACGACGAGTGAGTCCTAAATACAAAAACAGTGCATGCACATCCTTGCAAAAAGCTCACATGCAAAAAGCAAAAAAAGACATCGGTAACGACAGAAAATGCGTATGTTTCTTGCTGTGGTTCTCGGCATTACTGCCGGCCACGGTCTTCCTTTGTGGTTTCGGCTCTGACGCAACTGGTGCTTGGTTGTACGGTGCGCATATTACGAGGTTGCAAAAGGAGAGTGCGCGCAGAATATGAAAGTAAAAGTAGTGCCTCTCGCAGAGCACCTGCCTTCTTCGCCATCTGTGCCTCCGACATTTTCAACGGTGAAAACTTTTGCATCTTGAACTCGGATCCAGGGATAGCCTTATTGCCCATGGAGCAAAGTAAAATAAAATCCCAAATCCACAAAACAGCCCTTAGATGCCAAAAATTACATGTTGCAAGCTTTCGGGAAAGGAGTTAAAAATCATACAGCTTCGAAAACTTGTAACATGTGTGTGTGTGTGTGTGTACATATATCATAATATATTGCATTTGGTTGTCCCAATAAAGGTATCACTGTATTGTGGATTTGGGATGTTATTGTATCTTGAACTCGGTTCACAGCCCACTGAAGTAAGCTGAGGATAAAGGAGGAAATTGGGAGGAGGAGAGATTAACTTGGAAACGTTTAATGCAGCGGAGAAAGTGGGATGGAAGGATTAATGAGGACTATCATTACAAAATCAGGGCAGTTGGAAGGTATGGGTGGCTCTCCTCCAGAAAGGCCTGCCTTTCCAAGATCTTGGCACCAGGTTGGCACAGCATGACTTCCCCTTGGCTGAGAAAACGGATAAATTATTCCTTAAACCCAGCCAAGATTTCACGCCGAAAGTGACTCTTTGGCAAGAAACTGTTGGGAACGGAGGTCAGGAATGGATCGGTCAAGATCTTGGGGCTCCGGTGGGAGACGGATGGCTTTGGAGAGCCACTGGCTGACCCCTCCAGTCCCTCTTTCTCAGTGCATCCAAGGTCCTGCCACTGAAGCATTGCCAGGCCCCTGACACTTTCGCTGGCAAGGAGCCCAGCCTTAATGGAGGCTCAGAGCTGGAAGAAGGTGACCGCCAAGCTTTGGTCCTTTTTGTCAACCAGGATCCCTGCATTTGGGCAACGTCTGTGGAAGGAGGAGGCAAAGGATGCTCGGATCTGGAGGACCAAGACTGGTCAGACACCTTCTCATTTCGCTTTGGAAAGTGTGGCTTTGGGGCAGATGTTAAGTGTTTTAAAAAAAGGTTTTCTCTGGTTTAAAGCCACCAGCAAACCTGCCTCCAGCAAGAAAGGAAAGAGAGACCTTGCATTTTTGGCTTTCTGTTTCCTTTCTTTGTCGCCGGTGGACTTTGAACAGTCCAAACAAGGCTGATGTTCCCCAAATGAGCCAAAGCGGCAGCCCTTCCAAGAAACAAAAGGATTTCTTTTAGAAGGGGAATGACCCTGTTTTTCCGGTCGGAAGAAGGCCCTGGTGCTTTCTTTCTTATCAAAGGCCGGTTCCTGCAAAGCCTGTCCTTTGCTCCAGGATGTGGCATGAAAAAGATTAGGGAAAAATTGAAAGAAAGAAAGAAAGAAAGAAAGAGGCCCTTTCCACATTACCCAGTTATAGCACTATGATTCCACTTCAATTGTCATGGTTACATCCCCTGAAATTATAGGGTTTGCAGCTTAGGAGCTCTAATGCCTCAGTAAACTACAAATCCCAGGATTCCAGAGGATGCAGCCTTGCAAGTTAAAACTCCTTAGGGACACCGTACGTTGGAAACAACTTGAAAGGCACACAACAACAAGGGTCTAAATATCCTAAAGTCACCCAATTCCCATCTGATGTTAGAAACTAAGCAGGCTTGGCCCTGGTTAGGACTTGGATGGGAGACCACCAATGAAAGACCAGGTGCTGTAGGTTATAATAGAGGAAGGGACTGGCTCAAGACTCTCTTGTCTAAGAAAACTCTATGAAAATCCATGGGGCTGCCATAATAGGTCAATAGGCGACCCCATGCAACTGTCGGCTTAGGGTGACCCCATGAAACCCATGGGGTTTTCTAAGGCAAGGAAGGTGGTTTTGCCCATCCTTTCCTCTGAAATGTGGCCAGTTCCCTACCAGCCCAAAGTTCACTGGCAGATGCCACTTTCGCATCTCTGCCCCATGGCACCCGTTTGCCCCTTTGCTCCCCTCCAAGGAAACCACAAGGCGAAAGGGACACCCACACCCAAAACCAAACCCACACCCAGGAAGGGAAGACCGAGGTTGGGCACCGGAGAACAACCTGGCCCCGTTTCCAGATAAACTGCTCAGAAAGACTGCATGTTTTGCAAGGGGAGATCGAAAGTGTAAAAGGACAAGTTGCTTCTGGAAGAAGAAGAAAGCCCAGAATCCTGCCATGCATGGAAAGCCTTTCCAGGGAAGAAACAAAGGGCTTTATTGGCTCCCAGAAAAAGCTGTCCAAGGAAGGAAGGAATAATGGGCTTTATTGGCTCCCAAAAGAGCCTTTCCAGGGAAGGAATAATGGGCTTTATATGCTCCCAAAAGAGCCTTTCCAGGGAAGGAATAATGGGCTTTATATGCTCCCAAAAGAGCCTTTCCAGGGAAGGAATAACGGACTTTATTGGCTCCCAGCTGAACTTCTGGGTTGCATTGCTTTGCTCAAAAGGATGGACTCAATTTGCCCCGTTTCCTTGAAAATTGGGACTAGAGAAACCTGGGCCCAGAGCAGGCCACTGCTTTCTCTGGACTGCATCTCCTAGCATCCCTGAACGGCTGAGCATTCCCTCTGCGGTCATAGCTGGAGCTTTTCCAGGAGTCAAAAAGCTCATTCCTTGATCCGGTGGGACATTTGGTCCCATGGATTTCCTAGAAAGGGCCCTTATCTTCTCTCACAAGCCCTTATCAGATGAATGTGGAACTGGGGGTCTTCTGCACTGGGTGGTTCGAATTCACGTTATTTCGCACAATACCATCATACCAGCATTCGAATGGCCCAATCCGCACTCTCGTGAATGCGCGAGCTGCCGAACTGAATGCGTACTGGCTCCTCTTTTTGGAGCGTGTTGGCCAGTGCGCTGATAAGGGGATTGGCGATATCCTGGATTGGGGCTCTGTTCGATCTCAGTGCGAATGGGTCTGGTGTGACTACCCAGTCCTGAATTCCATCGCAAGACCCCCGGATTCCAATTTTTACTTCCGGTGGGTCTTTCCTCTTGCCGGTCGCTGGAACGGCGGCGATCGCCGCGATTCTAGCGGCCCCGCTCCTGTTCCCTGCCTGGGATGCAGCCCAGGCTGGATCCCAAGCCGGGAGGAGGAGGAGGAACTCTTAATCAAAGCATCCCCATTTACTTAGATGGCCATCCAGCCTCTTTGACAGCCGCTGGAACTGCTCCTCCCCCCCCAGAATACATACTCACACACTCACACACACACACACACACACACACACACACAGACACGTAGAACCGGGCATTGCTAATTTGTTGCAAGGGAAGGTCATGGTAACGTTAAAACCAAGCAGGAATGTAGAGAGGAAACAGAGAGGAATGTAGAGAGGGCACGTTGTATCGCGATTGTTAATGTGCATGAGCTGGCTCTCCAGCTGTTTACCGGGCTGTCATGATGGGACCTCCCCTTTCACCCCGGAAGCGTTTAAGGTCGCAACCCATGCAGGGCACCACTGAGCATGTGCGAGGGGGCCGATACGAATCGGCCAATCCTCATGTTGAACACCGGTGTGACAAAACATTCTGCACTGAATGCACTTCGCGCGAATGCAGATTGGCCAATTTGAATCCTGCCAATGCGGAAGGACTCCCAGGTATGACAGTACTTTGCGAAATAACGCAAATTCGAATCGCCCAGTGCATCTGATAAGGGCTACAGTTGGAGCCAATCCAGCTCATTCCCTCACCCTCTCCATTTCCAAAGAGTGTGTGTCTCTGTGTGTTGTGTTTTAGTCCTGATTTCCCCCCTGGCCTTCCCACAAGCACAAAAAGCACACATCCTGCCAAGAAAAACCAGTTTGCAGAAATCTGACCACTCTAAAATGGGCAAAAACTCAAAAAGGAGGATATAAATACAGCGATTCCAGGGAGAGGACCAATTTGTCTTAAAGAACTTCAGCCTATCTGGTGCCCTCCAGATGCACTGGACTGTAACTCCCCGCATCCCCTCGGCCATAAAGAATGCAGGAGAAGAGCCCTTCCCTCCAAAAAATGCTATAAGATGTGGGGGAATCAATAAATCAATCATCTATCCATCAATCCATCCATCCCAACTATTCTATCTAGATAGATAGGATAGTTGGGATGGATGGATAGATGATTGATTTATTGATTCCCCCATATCTTTGAGCCACTGACCATTGGAAATACCTCAAATAATTCCACTATTATGGCATTTTTCTATCCATCCATCCCATCTATCTAGCCATTGATCCTATCATCTCTCTCTCTCTCTCTCTCTCTCATCTCATCTCATCTCATCTCATCTCATCTCATCCCATCCCATCCCATCCTATCCCATCCATCCCTTTATTTATCTATCTCTGACTGTCTATCTTCCATTTTGAGCCTGGCAAAGAAGCATGCATTGACATTTATGAGTGCTTTTAGCTTTCACTGGGTCATGTCCTCCATTTTGCGGTGCCTTGACCTCCTTTGCGGTTAGGACCCCGGGTCACCCTGCCCTATTGTGAAGACAGGGTTTTGCAACCCTATCATGGTTATGCCTTTGCAGTTTGCACTAAACCCAGGAGTGGACACGCAAGCACACCCCTCGCTGCCCTGAGAGCCAGGGTCCGCCATACTCCGGAGCGGCAGGCCGCTTGGTTTCCCACCAACGGGTTTGTGGCTTCCTGCCAACTAGAAACAAACAAAGCCTTTCTCCGGAAAAGGCCGCTCGGGGCTAAGGCCACATTTGGGCTGATAAGAAATTCAAGGGAAAACAGAGAGTGGAAATGCTGCCATCATGCAAAGCAAAGGCCATGTCCTGCAAACCCCCTCAAGTGCAAATTCACCTGCGGAAAGGAAGCTGGGGGTCCGAGAAAGAGGTCCAAGACCCATAAACCACACTCCTTTCTGCTCCGGATTCCCTCTGGACTGCCAATTTAGACCCAAACGTGTACAATACGTGGCACTGCTTTATTGGAACCGGTTTTGGCTTATGTTGGAAGTCGCCTCACAACCCTGAGAAAAAGGAAAAGTGGGACAACAATCAATTAATCAAATCAATATGTTATGAATCCCTGTCTCTCCATTTTTATTCTCCTGGTGAGGTAGGCTAGGCTGCCTTTGGAAGGCGCTTGAATCCACATAAGACTAATAGGTCAATTGATTGATTGATCAGTCAAAGCGATTAAAATCAATGCTTTATGAATCCCTGCTTCTCCATTTTTATTCTCAGAACACTCATGCGCAACTTTAAAGAAAATGCCAAGGATTCTGGTGGATAACATGGCAGGTCCACAAACTCCCAATTGCCCCAGTTCTCCCAGTTGTCCCTCACTGGTGGGCTTTGGAGCATTCCTAAAAACAACCCTTTGGTTTTGAGGGAGAAGAGTGCATTCCTATTATTATGATGATTATTTTCCCTTCTAGCCGTTTCCAAGAATCGATTGACTCCGGTACAAAAAGCCTTTCAGCAAAAGGTCTTGCTTCCTTGGACCATTTTTGGGATAAACGGAGGCATCCACAGAGTCTCAGGGTGAGTCACTGCTGTTGCAATTGCAATGCGTTTCTTAAATGATTTATTCCTAGGAGAATTGTGACTGCTTTCCTCTTAGACTAAGACCATGGAATTTGCCCAAAGACATCATCCAAGGAGTTCCCATGGCCAAGCGGGGATTCGAACCCAGAGCCACATGCCACGCTGGCGCTGGATTGGTTCTTCAGGGGAGGTGTCCGGTTTTCTGAACCCGCTTCTCTGCCTGAGATGAAGCAGTCACTTCCGTTTATCGCAGGAATGGCTTTAACTCGGCGCCTTCAACTTTGTCCTGAGTAATTTTTTAAAATAATAATAATAATAATAATAACAACAACAAATCGGCATCCATTATCATTTGATGAGCCAATATTGATTACCAGGGAACTCACATCCCTCTCTCCTTCCCTCGTCCTCCAGGTTAAAGGCGCAACCAGACCTCCTTGGAGGAAGTTCAGAGAAAGATTGTGGCTTCCGAAGTGTTTGATAAGAGGCTAGTTTTCCCTTTTGATTTTATCATCCCATTTTGGGAACGCATTGCACACCTTCCTGGAAACGGTTCCTCTTTATTAATGTATCCCATTTCCCCAACTACTTCTCAAACGTCCCAGTTTCTCTCTCCTCTTCTCACTCCATTCTGTCCTCAATTTATATCTGTTCTATTATTACCCAATTTGGCAATGATATTCCCAATTAATCCTCTGCCTTCCCACTTTTCCAAATGCCCTGGTTTCCCTCTCCTCCTCTTTCTATCTTCTACCTTGGTCCTCAACTTACTTCCATTTGTATTTGCAAAGTGCAAAAGTCATTTGCACACAATTCAAAATTAAGGACGGAGGGGAGGTTTCGTTCCTTCCCATTTAACAAATACAAACAAATATCCATCAGTGATACCTTTATCGGTCAACCGAAATGCACAATATATTTGTTGTGACAAGTATTGTGCTCTTCAGTTGGCCAATAAAAGTTAGTGCTGATGGATTTTTGTTTTGTGTTTTGTTAAATGGCCAGCCCTTGAATGTCTTCAGTTTAAAAATAGTTAGCGGTTTGCTTGTAGCATAGATGCTTTGCGCATTATGAATTAAAGGGAGAGAAAGTGTTCATTGGTTCTTTTGTATTACGTTAGGATCGCTGTCGCCTTTTTCGTTTGTACTTTTTGAAGGGTAATTTTAAGTCATTCTCACACATACATACATACATATAGACACACATATTGTATTTGCTGTTGTGTTGTTTGTGTTTAATAAACATGAATGAAAAGCTACTAGGTCTTATTTGGCAAAACCGTTGCCAGTGGGCTGCAATCCACGAAAAACAGAATTTTGCTAGCGTTTAAAGTTGCGCAGAGATCCCACAACCTGGAATTGGCAGCCTGCTCTTGCTCTTGCGAAGGAAGTTTTTAAACTGCTTTCCTCCTCTTTCTTTCTCTCTCGGTGGCAAGGCACTCAATTACTGGCTAATTATTGTTATTTCCAGAGTGTTGCAAAGGGCAACTGTCGCAAGCGGCACAGAAGCCATTACTCACGTCCCGTGGTTTAATTATCGCATCATAACTTTATGAGCTGCTTCCATATTGATTTCCCTTTCCCCCCCAAGGCTAACGAAACTATTTTCAGCCTTAACATCTGCTCTTGTCGGTATAAGATACTATCTTGGGGTCTGGGTTTATAAGGCATCTTGTAGTCAACAGTGCGCCCGATACTTGCATTGCTAAACAGACGTCATGCGCCGCGAGCTTCGATGGAAGGAGCATCCCCCCGTTTTTCTGCCGAAAAAGGAGGACTCCAAAGATCCCGGAGGCGAAAGAGTCTTCCCAAAAGTTGGGTTGCATCCATCATTGTGGAATCTGCAAAATTGAGAGGGATGAATGGGATCGACAAAGCATTTAGGACTGAGTTTGTGATGTCTCTTTCTAGGCTCAGTTTCATCCAAAGTCCACAAAAACCCATATGCACAAAATCATTGTGCAAGCTGTGAAGCTCCAGTGGGGTTTTCTTAGTAAGATTTGTTCAGAGAGGGTTTGCCTTTGCCTAGACCTCTGAGGCTGAGAGAGTGTGACTCGAATTCGAACCCTGGTCTCGAGTCATAGCCCAGCGTTCAAACCACAACCTCACGCTGGCTCTAAAGGTAATTGTGAACAGATTTTCATCTACTGACCGTTGCAAGCAGAAGGCAAAAAGACGACAAACGACAAAATAAGTGAGAACGCCAGTATGCTAAAATATTTTACATTCCTCTGAAATTCTTTACACAAAACTTGGCCCGAGATTCCCGCTCCGTGTTCATCCAAAGAAGCCCTTTAAGAAATCACAACCCACCCACCCACCCAAAACCATTTCCAGATTGTGTGTGTGTGTTTGCAAATCCCCACCCGCAACAGATGTGCATCCCACTTTTAAGTTTAAATCATTAGCACAGAAAGAAATACACACACAAGTCGAATATTAAAGTCTACAGTCCTATCAACCACAAGCGGCCCAATTTCGGCTGGTAATCCCTCCATCTCCCCGGGCTACTCATGCCTTGGAAAGTTGTTGTAGGGGGAAAACGGAGGAGGAGGAGGAGGAGAATAAAATGAAGTGAATGTGGCTAGAGAGACGAGAAGAGGGGTCTGTCCAAATCTGGAAGGGGCAGAGAGCGACCCGTGATGCTGCTGAGGTTCCTTGGACAACTGCCCTCTGCTCCAGAAACAGAAAATTGGTTGGGATTGGAACAGAGCTTCTTCAGACAAAGGAAATTGTTTAAAAGTGGCTTTTAAACAGGAAAACCATGGGAGAAAAGAACGGGAGGAATCCCAGGACACCAGCCACAATCCATTCCCATAAACCATTTCCCCACCACAACGCCAGTGTGGCAACACCCGCTCCAGTTTTAACCACGTCTCCTCTTTCAAAACAACAACTGCAGAGCGTTTATTGTTGTTAAGCGGCCAGGACAACAGAGTTGTGTTGTGGAGGGAAGTGTATATCAACAGAAACTTCCCCAACGGGGCTCACGTCTAGTTCCTTCTTCTCCGGCCGTCACTCTCCGTCAGCATCCGACGGGTGACTCAGATGGCCGTCACTGCCGGTCTCTGCGCAAGCGTCCGCCTCGGAGGTTGAGGCCTGGAGGACGACGCTGACGGCAAGGATGCTGTCCGGGTCGACCGGCGGGACCAGCGTCAGGGAGTCGACGCTCAGGGTGTCGGCGCTGTCGCTGGAGAGGAGGGAGATGGTGGGCTGCGGGGCTGGGATCAGGCTGGGCGAGAGGTGGGGCGGCTCCCCTTCCGCCAGGATCCGGGATGCGGACAGGTTCTTGCTGGGTTTCAAGGTATATACAGAGGAATTGTCCGTTGCCGACGAATGGTGGCTAGAGGAGGAAGAGGAGGACGCCACTGCCGGAGGCTGTTCGACGACTGCTAAGTCATCTGTGAAAGAGAAGGAAAAGACAGGCCCATGGCTCCATTAACATCTGCGGAGAACAAGTGGGACTCCATCACCCTTCTGAGCTAGAAATTAGGAGGCCTTACTTATCAGTTAGGGGTGCTAAACACAGCTCCTCTCTGCATGACACATCCTAGACCAGGGGTTCCCAAACTTTGGCTGTTTTGCACTCCAGCTCCCAGGATTCCCTACTGTTGGCTTTCTGAGAGTTGAACCCCAAAACCTCTGGAGAACTAAAGTTTGGGAACCACTGGCCTAGTGGGAATCAGGCAGCTTTCCAATAGACTGTAACACCCAACACCCTCTTTGTGGAACAACCTGCCTGGAGGGAGCTTTGCAAGGACGGTTGTCGCCGTCGCCATCGCCGGAAGGAAGGCCTAAACCCAGTGTCCGCCATGAACGTCAGCCTCCGAGAGACTGAACACCCGGCGCCGTCCTTTCCTCCCCGGTTTGACTATAGAGGGAAACACAGCAACAAGATCACGTGAAGCCTTGGAGGACGGAGGGGTCGAGGACGGGGAAGAGGAGGAGGAAGGAGACAGGAAGGAGAACATGGTTAAGAGTCACAACAGAACCACCACAGCCGGCCGAGACGGACAAGGGCCCTTCCACATTGTCCCAAATTATAGCATTTGGATCCCACTGCCATGGTTCCAGCATCCTAAGCAATATTGGGATTGGCAGTTTTTGGGGAGCGGGATTTGGGAATTTGCAGCCAGAGAGCCCTAATGAGAGCCTTTTGGGCTGAAGAGTGGAGTGTAAATACCATAAATAAATAAAAATAACTAATGCCTGCCCAAGCTACATATCCCAGGATCGTATAGGATGCAGCCACATACCTTCCGATATTTCACAGATGAAAACCGGGAAGCATGTGATCAAGATAGGAAACGTTATAAATGCAGCAGTTTGCTTTTGCCAGAGCAAACTGGGGAAGGCAAAACTAGGCAGCTTTTTCTCTCCTTTCCTGCTGAGTTAATTGAATGCAAACTACTTTTGTATTTCGAACTCAGTAGCAGCAACTGAAGTTAGCTGCGGGCGAAGGAAGGAAGGGGAAAGGAGGAAAGAGAAACTTGAACATTTTAAAAAGGAGTTGCAAAAATGGGAAGATGGAGGATTAATCAGTACTGTTCATATCCAGTTAGGACAGATAGAGTCATGCAACCATGGCTGTTAAAACTGGTATCGTAATGCTATAAATTACAGAGTGCGAAAGGAGCTAGCAGAACACACAATCCTTTCCAACAACTTAGATAAAGTTACTTCCGGGGCCCATTACTCCCAGAATCCCAGCTGGGTGAGGGATTCTGGGAGTTGTAAGCAGGGAAAGAAAAGGAAGGATGTAACTTTTCCAAGCTCTGAGACTTCCCCAACTTTGACCAGAGCAGACAGGCAACAGCAGCTAAGCCTCCAAAGAAAGACAAGGAGAAAGGTCCAGGAGGCGAGGCGTTCTGCCATCAAGGCTTGGAGCGCTCCACTTAAAAACAAAGCAAGAGCAATCTTTTACAGATTTTCCGGTGGGTTAGCAATATTCCATCCGCTTAAAGGGCCGTAAATCGCCTTGGCACCCTCCGTCTCCCAAGAGCCAGGGATAAATTAAAAAGGGGGATAAATCTCCCCGGTGCAGACAGGGGCCTGAAATACTGGACTTGGATCCCAGTCAAAGCTGAGGGCAGCATCTTTTGATTTTCTTGGGGGAAAAATGATCACTAAAGACCCAAAGAGAAGCCATTATTTAAAAAGTGGGGAAGGAGGAGAGACAGAGGGGAGGAAAAACACCCACAGAATCCAACACTCCCATACAAAGAGGTCTGCAAAAGGAACTGAATCTTTGGAGGAAAGGAACACGCTGGTTGTTCGCTTCCAGAGCGGACCACTTCGCGCAACAAATAACAGCCCTTTGTGGTATTTTGCAATGAAGGAAAAGGAGAAAGTGTCAATAGGGCTTGCCTTTGTCCTCCTCTGAGGCTGAGAGAGTGTGGCTTGCCTAAGGTCACTCAGTGAGTTCCTATGGCTGAGCGGGGATTCAAACCCTGGTCTCCAGAGTCCTAGTCCAACACTCAAATCACTACACGACGGGGGTTAGAACCTGTTTTAAATCATGAGGCCTCAAGCTATTTCTTATATTTTGAGTCTTTTTAAACCATGGTTACCATTTATTGTTTTCATTGCAAGCTGCCCTGAGATCTTTGGATACAGGGCAGGACATAAATACCTTAATAAAAGAAATACTGTGTTTTAATCTCCTATAATTTATTCATTTTCATCCAGTATTGTTTATCTTGTTCTGTCTGCCTGCCAATCTGGGATCTCATGATAAAGGGCTGGTATAAAGATATCTTAATAAAGGGGGGGGGGAAGTATATCAGTACTTTCCTAGTACGTAAAATACTCCACATCTCAATGTGTCATATTTGGATACGGAGTATGTTCTTGAATCTCCATTTAAGCACGGTTTCCCATCCCTCGTAATGCTGAATCTTCTAACAAATATGTTAGAACAGCAGCCACATGGGACATGCATTCCTCCTTCTTGGTTGGGATCTGTAGTCCAATGCATCTGGAGGCCTGCTTGCTTCTCACCCTTGAATTAAAATGACCCTGCAAGGAGCGATGAAACTCTTTCTGCTCAACTCTGTACTTTGGGGCCGTGTCTCTATTAAAATGGAATAAAAATAAAGCACGGCTGGCTGTGGGATGATGGGATCCAATGCCTCTGGAAGGCCCCAGGGCTGGGAAATAGTGCTTCGGTGGAAGAACCAACTTGGCTTCAACGTTTGTTTCACGATTATACACTCTGCCGAAGTTACCTTGGACTTTGCTTCTTCTACCGACTGGAGTTTGCAAGACCTGAGCAGGGCTGCTGCTGCTGCTGCTAAGAGTATCTTGGTAGTTTCCCATTCGTAGGGTTGCCAGAAGTCAAAGTCAACTTGATGGCAGGGAACACCCTTTGATCCTTAAGAGAGGAGTCATAAAAGTCCCCTCCGATCATTGTCCCGAGGGATTCGAGGGACTTTCCTTACTTCCCGGACCAAAAATGAAAAGGACAAAAGAAAGAGTTCCTCTTCTCATGTTTCTAGCCCCTCTTATCTGCTCTCCAGAGCGAGAGGCACAAAATGATGGCACTGTCAAGATAAAGACCATGGAATGGAGATTACGGTAAATGCCCTAAAAGCGTTATATATATATATATATATATATATATATATATGTATGTATGTATTCATGTCCTTCTCTCAGTATAGAAACTGCTCAGTCCTCTGTGTGTATATGTGCCTTAAAGTCACCTGTCAACATACGGCAACCTCATGAATGTCAGTTTTCTTAGGCAAGGAATATGACTCAGTAGTGTCTAGGATTCATTGCCGGTCTCCCATCCAAGGACTAACTGGGGCTGATCCTCTTTAACTTCCAAGATCAGAAGGGATTCGGTGCCTTTTATGATTTTGGGGCCCTGGAAATGAGGTGGCTTACGTGAAATAAAACAAAATTAAAATCCCTCTAATCATCATGACACTAAAAAGATTTCCCGGCCCCCCCAAAAAAGTGATTAAAGAATCTATCCTATTGAAAGCACCACTCATTTAAACAGATTAAAAGCATTTAAAGTGCAGCAATGAGAATACAAGTTCAGCATCCACACCTCAATGAAAAGGTTGTTTCTGCAAAACCGATTGATAGCTCATATGGGGAGGGATGGTCTTTCCTATCTAAAGGCTATTATGACTAGGAACTAACTATTAATTAATTAATTAATTAATAACTGAAAGAGACCAACTTGATCCAATGCTAAAAAGCCTGCAAGCTGACTTGCTAAAAGCCTCAGATAATCCGCCACAGACATTGCAGGCTCCCTGCCTCCAGAAACATCCTTTGCGATTTCTCAATCCTGCGCCTGCATCTAAACCAGTTCTGGTTGTTTAACATAAAAACAAAATGATTGGAATAAAGTCGCTGGCTGTCTCTTCAGACTGGGAACTCTGACAGACAGCTGCCTGCAATTTCTCTTGGCGACACATTGCTGGAAACAGACTTCTTTTAAAAGCAACAGATGTCCTCTCTCTTCTTTCTTTTTTCTCTCTCTTTCGTCCTCTTGCAGGCTTTAATCGATTGAAGAGCTGAGATGTGTTTGTGCTGCTCTTGCTGGACTGCGCCAGTTCAGCATCCAAAGGTGGAATGGTCCAGCAAGAGTAACTTCTCCTTGAAGCCAAGAGTGGTGGGCAATCCATTCTCCAATTCTTTGGGCACAACAAGGAACTCACCTGAACCATCCCGGCTTTGCTTTGCTTGGTAAACACCAATAAGATTAAATATTCCCTTTATAATGAAGTTCAGGTGTCAGGCTTCAGGGGTAAGAGAGGTTAAAACGAAAGGGTTTTAATACCTGACGGGCTCTGGACCACCGAAGGGGTTGACACGGAACTGGCCGCGGCTGAATCGCAGCGTCCGGTGCTCCCGCTGGACGAAGGGGACGGCGATGAAAGCGGCGAGGGGTTGTGTTGGTTGATGCACTGGGCGACGGCAAAACCTGCAAGAAAGGAAGGCAGTTTTTATTAACAAAGTAGGAAAGGGGTTGGAAAGAAACAAAAAAAGGTCTCTGTGCAGGAAGGATAAAACTGCAGTGTTTGCATTTGTAGCATTTGGATGGAAATGTCCTCTTCTTTAGTTCCTGCAGGCAAGGATAACCAGGTTGCGTTTGGCTAAATTATGCACATAAACTACTAGGAAAGATTATGAAAGGTTTGCACTTTTTTGATGGGTTCCCCCCCCCCCCCCTTTGGATGCATTTTTCTGAAAGAAATCCTGTATACAAAGGCCTTGTTTTCTGTGCCCAGGCCTGAGTTGGGCTTGGATCTTGTGCAGTGAAAACAGAGGATGAACACAAAATGCATATTTTAAATACCAAACCAAAGGGTGGGTTGTTTTTTGCAAACCATTTTCCCCCATATGTTAAAAAAAAAATCTCTTAGTTGACCTGCTTTTTTGATAAAGTGACTTGATACAGCAATGCTTCCTTCCTTGTTGAGGATAAGAATACCTGGAAGCCCGACAAAATGGTATGGGGAGGTCAAAATCATGGTGAGCCCATTGTAATGTGGTATGGGAAAAGGAAGGAAGGAAGGAAGTTTTTACACATTGTCCTTCGTTTCCCAACATGGTTCCTGCTCCGGCAACCTTCACAGTCACCCTACAAGGTGGAATAGCCTTCTTACTGAAGCTGAGGGTGCTTTGCTTGGAGGCTGAGATAGTAACTACTTGGTCTGAGATCACTAGATGACTTTCTGGAAGGCCAGCTTAGAACTAGGGGCTTTCCCTTTCTCTCCTTTGTATACTTCTGAGGAAGGGCTTTGTTGAGAGAGGCATGCAGCTGGGATGGAAGGAAAGCGGCAGACTGGCAGCGAACGGCAGAGCGTGCCGTTGGTCAAAACTCAGTGTTTCCTTCCTTACTCACTCCGATGGCCTTTTTCTCCTGAGTTGTGCTGTAATGAATTCGAGGGATTCGGTGACTTCAGCAGATTTCATGGAGCCAAGGGCTAGAAGTGATTAAACAGGGGCTGGGCTCCCCTATTTCTGCTGAGCGATGACCGAATGCTATAGTGAAGCACCAACAAGTTCACGGGAATTTGGGAACATGACTAAAGCATGTGCAGATGATCTGTGCATCTCTCCTTACACCCAAAGCACCCCATGAAAGGTTTGCATTTCTGAGGAAAGGCATGCTTGTGAGACCATATGGACTCATGTCAGCTCTCATAAACACAATGCCTCTCTCTTTTTGAGCCCTTAGACCCTTCCCTTGTTCTCATTTCTAAGAAAGCACACAGCTGTGCCTCTCACAGACTCTCCCATTTGGCCCTTGGGACTGGGAGGGGAGAGGGAACTGGAATGAGACTGAGAGATACAAGCGGTCAGGGGGATCCACCAGACTGGACTCTCCCTTTCACTCCATCTCTGCTCATCCATTTGGAAGAAACAGACCCTCCTGGCTCTGGGCTCCCAGCCATTAATGCAAGGACCACCCTCGGAGTAAGGACACCTCAACAACGTGGCTGCAAAGCAATCCACGGCTCTTTGCTAGATGCGTGGAAGGAAACCAAGACGGCAGAGATACTCAGCCATGGGGCAGAATAGCCATTGGGGCACCTTTGGATGCTGGGGAATAGGGCTAGCATCCAGGTTTCCTGGTAGCCCACCTGCTTCCTTAATCTAGTAAGACCCAGCCTTAAATCAGGCAGAGATAGTCATGGGAAGGCAGTCAAAGCACAGAGGTAGAACCTCAGCTTGCAAAAGTTATTCTCTTGAACCACGAACCCATCAAACATCCCAACCGGCATGAATTCAAAGCTGGGTTGGTTAGGAGATGCATTGTAGCCCCAGTAAAGAATCTGCACACTTTCCTGACACCCGATAAAAGGGATTTGTTGCTAATTGTTGTCACATTGACTTCAGCTTCAACTTGAACAAGAAACCTCCAAGGAACCTTGCTATCGACTACCTTGCTCAGGTCCTCCAAATTCAGAGAATCAGCCATGGCTTCCCTGACTGAGTCTCTCCATTTGTAAATCAGTCTTTCTCTTTTCCTATTTCCTTCCATCTTACTAAGCATTATTGTCTTTTTTATGGCTTCCACGATACAGCCAAAAGTACGACCATTTCACAACTATCCAGAGATATTGGAAGTATGACAGCATGGGCAATCCTGACTTTGGTATGTCTCATATTTGTGAGTCACATCCGTGCTTCTGCACCTTGGAGAATGACTGATAGAGGTTCGTAGCATGAGCTTTCGTAAACCTGAGCCTACTCCCTTAGATTCTGTTCTGCCGAGAGGAAAGTGAACTATCTGGTTGAACGAGGTTATGAGAGAGATTGGCGAGTATGCTGGGATTTCATGGAAGCGCAGGAAAAAACGACACAGGTTGTGGTACCAGGTGCAAGGCCTTCTCTACTTTCACTACAAATGCAAACCCATGCTCCCAGCCTCTTATGGCTGCAATCCATGCCTGAAAGCATGTGGACAAGAGGAGATGAACTCTTTAAAGATGACCCCAAAAGAAACAAACACTTGGTTTCCAGTTGTAGAAGCAGGTGAGAAGAAAAATTGCAGCGCCAAGATGACTCCCTCCTCTCCTGCGAAGAGTTAAGCACTTTTGCAGAGAGGAGGATGCAGGCCAAACATCTTCTCTGCAGAGAATACAGTTCCCTGAAATTAAGCAGTTTTTTTACAGAAGCAGTGCAGTCCCTACATTTAAGCAGTTTTGCAGATCAAATGGACATCTACGTAGAGAATAAAACTGCAGAGTGGATGCAGAGAAAATCCACTTCTGTTTGGGGAATAACATTCCCAAGACCAAGCAGCTTTGCAGAGATTATACCAAGGCATGGGTGAAATGGTTGCGTAGTGTGTCCCCTTCAAGGTTGTTTGTGTGGCCCTTGATGCCTCCGGACTCCATGGATGGTGTCTTTTCTGCCTCCATGAATGGATAAACTGGAGGGGAAATTCACTTTTGAAATAGGTTGGCAATACTCCCAGCTCTGCAGAGTTTAATATTAAAAAAATGAAAATGAATTTCTGTATTTCTTTGGTATTTTTGGCAGTCCACACTTTACCTGGAGGATCCCAGGAGAAGATAACTGGCCTCTGGAGCTGGCAGAGTAGCCCTCATGTTGGTTTACACAGATAAGATTCATGGCTGTGCAGTGCAAAGTTTGACTGAGGAATAAAATACATTAACACACAGAGTTCTGGGCTACAACTATGGCTGTTCTGGAAGACCTGAGATAGCCCCAAAATGGTTTCTCTGGTCCTGACGGCCACGTGGAAGCAAAAGATGGTCCCTATGGAGAAGGTGCCTTTCCCCTTTATTGCATCTTTAATCTGCTTGCCTGAATCACCGCTTCCTCCACCGCTTACAGTTACTCACAGGGAAACGCAAGGGATTCCCCCTTTTCCTTTGGGAATTGTGCTGCCAACAACTTCCCAGAAACAAGGGCAGGATCATTCCCTCCGTTTCCACCATTCTGCCAGGGTTTTAATTGAAAGCGTTCAAGAGATTGTGCAAGGGGCTCCGTCACAGATAAGAAGAGGGAAAGCAAGAGCAAGGAGCCTGATGGTCTGCAATACCTCTGAAACACATGCAGCGGAGTGAAAAAACAGCACATTCCTAACGCTTAAGAAATCCAAAGTAAGAGCTATCCAGACCAAAGAAAACCCTGATCTTTAGGGTCAGCCTGGTGTAGTTGGACTAGGACTTCAGGAGACCTGGGTTCAAATCCCTGTCCAGCCATGAATATGCACTGGATGACCTTAGGCAAGTCCCACTCTCTCAGTCTCAGAAGGCAGCGGTGGAAAACCTCCTCCGATGAAAACTCTAGGAGAGGGTCACCATAAGTCAGAGTTGACTTGAAGACACCTATGAACAACAAGGACCACCGAGGCCTCCTAGTTAAGGCCACTACATATCATCCCTGGATATGAAAGAGTGAAGGGTTATCTCTGTATCTTGCTACCACGGAGAACAAGATGGAGGATGCGGTTGCCTTCACGTCCTGATGGTGAGCTTCCCAGGGGCACTGGTTGGTCACTGGGAAGAAGGACGATGGATTAAATGGGCCACCAGTCCGTTCCAACATGGCTCTTCTTAGGTTTTACAAAGGGGAGCACGGCAGACTGGGAACTCTGGGACTGGAAAACCTGACTGCCAACAAGTTCATGGAAATGAAAAAGGGAAAGAGCCTGAATCATAGAATCATAGAGTTGGAAGAGACCACTAGGGCCATCCAGTCCAACCCCCTTCTGCCATGCAGGAAATCCAAATCAAAGCATCCCTGACAGGTGGCCATCCAGCCTCTGTTTAAAGACCTCCAAGGAAGGAGACTCTATCACCCTCCGAGGAAGGACTGCATTCCACTGTCGAACAGCCCTTACTGTCAGAATGCCTAGCTCCATTGGCAAGATGCCCTAAGGACCGCATGTGCCACAATGAGACCATTGGGAAAATATGCACACATACATGTTGGGTGTATCTGTTCCCACCTGCCTCACTCTCCTGCTCTTTCTCAGGACTTGCACTCTCCTGCAAGTATAATGTTCATTATTCATTATATTATCCTGCCTTTGCATAAATCAGTTCTGCCACGGAGAGGGGAGCGGTCTAATGCATACAAATACGAATAAAAATTCAGATGAAGTATCATGATACCCCAAAGGTAATAGCAACAACACCCTTTGTAGTTGTTTGTAGTCGCTCTGCCCACGCAATGCAATCTTTAGCCAGCTGCTCTGAGTCAAACAACCAACGCAGGTGGAGGGGAAGAAGTGTGCAACAACAACATGCAAATCCCTCCCAACGTTCAACACCCACCTTTGCCTGAAACAAGATTTTGGACTCACCTCTGTCAAAATATTCATTTAAGCTATGCATCACCCAGTGATACACAACCAGACTTGCATATGCTATACTCAAGGCTTGGCAATATTACTCTTTGGGATTACTGCTCCCAGAATCCGCCATGGCCATGCTGGCTGATGGATTCTGGGACTTGCTGTCCAAAAGAGTAACATTTTAAAGCTTGGCGCCATACCAAGGGCATGAGAAATCAAGACCCTCGCCCTAAATTTGCAAAGGGCTGGGTGAGCAATGCAGCTCTTGCAGACCTTTACAGTGGTCAGTTTGTGTCAAAGCAATAAAAATGTGCTTAGCAAATGTCATTTTCCTGGATTCAAAACTCATTCTAAGAAGATTCCTTTTATTACACGATGCCCCAAAACCCCTCTTATAGTTTTAAAACAGAGACAGGCAATTCTACTAAAAAAGGGGAAAGTGCCACTTTTCACAATCTCTTGGTGGGTCACGACAACCTGATTTTCAAATCAGTTGATTTCCGGCCGATTTTTTCTGCTACTTTCCCAAGGTTGGGGGGGGGAGGCATGTGTTTTTTAGCACTCCTGACACATATCTGAGACATTTTGGGATCAAAAGAATGTGCGTTGCCCACCTCTCTTTTGAAGATAATGCAAGAGCCTTTGGCTGGTTTTTGCTAGCATTGACTCAGCCAGCTCTGGAAGTGACTCAGAGGCTTCTGGAAAGGTTGACAATGGCCAATGGAGGAATTCATTGATGACTGACTGGACTTCTGAGTACTGGGTCAGGTATCTGCTAAGTGACACTTAAGGCACTGTTTGCTCACATCTTGTGTGTTAAACGGCTTGGAAGGAGGCTGGGTTTGGTGGCGCCTGGTGGTCTCCGAAAGCAAAGCCTCTAACTAAACCATCCCAGACTCAAGACACATTCTGTAGCAAACTCACATTCCATAGTGAAATATATGCATTTGGATCTGGATCTGGTTTGGGAACCCAGAACCCATGGGAAATGGGATCGACAAGGAACTTTATAAGAATGCACAATGGGGAAAAGATTGAATTAAAACCAGATTGCAACTGAATGTTTCCTTATTGCCCTACTTACTCATTCCAGAAATGATACCCTTTCCCAAGTGATTTATAAGAAAAGCAGACCTTTAACAAGTATTAGACAGCTGTTTTATTGGGAGAGGGAAGATGAGGAAGAAAGGCAGAAGCTGGTATACATCACTTGGGCCGGGCTGACAAAGGGATAGATCTTTTTTCTGCTTGGGCATGAAAATAAAAGCTTTTGATTTGCGTATCCGATCAGACGGGAAAGCAGCTAGCTCTTCTTCACTAGAGGAAGTAACACAGGCTATATATATATATGTATTTTATGACAGCACTTTCACACGTGACACCGCAATCGGCAGAGCAGGGGATTTCCAAACCCTACTTACATGCAAGCGCCCAAATGAGACAATAAGCTTTTGTGAAACGGTCACATTTAAAACTGCAGGTGAATTTAAAAGCAGCAATAAGAACACTGAGCATAATTTGGGGTATTGCTGTCTCTGGGAAGTGATCTTCATCTTTTCCCTTGTCAGCCACACTTTGCAAAGATGGCCTAATCTAATGTTTGATCAGTCTTAATGTTAAACAGGTTTTCACCGTCAAAAGGGAGTTCTTCAATCTTGCGACGAGTGTCGCTGGACAAGTCTGTGGAGCGCAACCAAGCAAAACAGCGCAGGGCCACTGCACCAGCCATGACCGTCGAGGCGCAATCCACGGTGTGGCGAGCCGAGTGGATCTGTTGTGTGGCCAAAGCTTGGGCCTCTTGGCAGAGAGACAAGGCTGCATTCTTCTGGTCTTCTGGGAGACTCGGGATAAAGGCCTTCATCTTATCCCACAAAACCTTTTGGTAAGCAGACATACAAGCTTGCATGTTGCCTACTTTCACGGTAAGAGAGGCTGATGAATAAAAACAACGTCCAAATGCGTCAAGGTGCCGGCCTTCTTCGTCCATGGGAGCAGAGTGTGGTTTCCCTGAAGAACCGGACTGAGAAGCTTCCACCACTTTCGAGTTTGGAACAGGGTGAGCGAATAAACATGAAGCGCTCTCAGGCTGCATCCTGTATAGGCCTTCCAGGCATTTAGAAGCTGGGCAAAGAGAAGCCGGCTTAAGCCATGACTGCTTCATAACTTTATTAAGCCTAGGCAGCAGGGGTACCAGCGCTGGGTGCGATGTCTCAGCGTCGACCATTTGGAAAACTGGATCCGCAACTGAGGCAGGAGAAGCTTTGACTTGTATGTCCAGTGCCTTACTCATCTGAAGTACCACATCTGAAAACAGTTTCACATCCTCAAGAGGAGAGGAAGGTCCAGTGTCTTCTACTGCATCCTCAGGTGATGATGTCTGCGGGGAAGGAGAGCCTGTTGTAGCAGTGGCTGAGATAGAAGCGGACACAGATATGGCAGGAACAACCGCAAGCAAACCAGGGGCTGATGTAGTTGGTACCGATGTAGACTTGATAAGATGGCATGGAAGCATGCTAGGAACTGGAGCTGTGATAGCCGGAGTAATAATAGTCGACATCTGAGGAACCGCAGAGGAGACTGAAAAATCAGGCAGTTTTGACAGAGTAGCAGTTGTTCTTGGTGGAGGGGATGGAGGGCCACGCGAGGGATGTGGCGACGGAGAACGAGACCGAGGAGAATGCGAGGCCGGAGAGCGACTTCGATGCCTGTAAGGCAAATGGCGATACCGATCTCTAGGTGACGGAGAGTAAGATCTATAGGATCCAGATGGTTCTCTCTGATGATCCTCATGCCTGAACTGAGGGATGGAGGGAACCGATGTGAAAGGGGAGTCTTCTTGGTAGCCATTGTCTCGACGGGGTGATCTTGAGGGACTACGCGAATGCTTTTCTTGGTCACAGGGAGACAACTCTCTCCTATGTGACGGTGACAGTTGGCTGGTAGAAGAATGGTACTGATGTGGTTCTGTGGTGGCGTTGGTCTCTCGGACCAAGTGGGTAGATGAGGCGTTCGTGACCGATGTCACTGCTGCTGGTACCGAAGATGTAAGAAGGGGTGGTAGAGTTATCCCAGAAGCAGGAGCTGTGGATATCACCGTTGTTACAACAGTAGCAGCAGGTGAAAGCACAGAGTCACATCCAGATGGTTTCTTCTTAATCATAAGCTTAAGCGGAAGCACAGTATCCTTCTCCGACAGCACCGTCTGGCCAACTGGAGATGCTGGCTCTTTCTGCCCAGATTCAGAATGGCGTTCGTCAGTGTGTTTCCGCCGGGATGGTTCTGATGTTAGAGTTGATACCGAAGGAGCCGGTGCCCTTGATACTGAAGACTCAACCGGCATCCAAGATATTACGGAGGAGGAGGTTGCTACTGAGGTTTCCATTGGGACTGGCTCCAGCGTCTTCGGTTTTACTCCGGCCGAAGTGTCCTTTGAGACTGGTTCCGGTGCTTTCGGTTTTGCAGCAGCCGTGGAAGAAGAAAACAAAGTTTCATTCTGAGCGGACAAGTCCAAAACTTGAGGGAATCGTTCCCTCAGCCGCTTTGCTCGGCTGTTGCGGGTTTGCTGGCAGAAACTCTGGCAAATCTGGCACTGCTCTGTGTCATGTTCCTCCCCCAAACAAAAAAGGCAGAAGAGGTGTTTACCTGAAGAAGAAACTTTCCAGCCACATTTTTGGCAAAACTTAAAAAGGGGAGCCATAGAGTAGAAGGCAACTATTGAACAGGAGAGGAAACAGAGAGGAAAAAGGAGAGACACCGAAAACGTGAAGAAAAGCAAAAGATTTACTCAACACACAGAACCGGAGGAAGGAAACTTGCTCCGGCGGCAGATGTTTCGCAGGCTTTGTCACACAGAAGTAGACAAAAGTAGACGGAAGGGGAGGGAGCGCCGGCCAAGAATCGAAACTTTCCGACTGGGAGCTCTGCAGAGGCACAGACCCAACTCTGTGAGTCACTACAAAGGCTACAAAGGAGATGGGCTTTGCAGTCCGGACCACCGCAAAGGCACCAGGACCGGGAAAGCCGGCTCCAGAACATTTTTTACAAGTTCAGTTATAAAACCTGTACCGCCAAAAAGGAGCATTTTGAGAAACGACAGCTCAACTGAAAACTTTAAAGCTTCTTTGGAAGCCTGTGATCTTTAATGGCAGGGAAGAGAAATCTATGACAAAGACTCTGTCTGTATGAGTGTGTATGAACTGGCAACAAGAAGCAGTGCCCAAGCCTGCCAGAAAAGACCACACTTTTAAATACAAACCACAGGGTTTCTTTTCTGCAGAAGTCAAATAAACACCCAGCTTAGGAAGACCTTGGGGGCACATAAAGCTTTCCCCATCCATTAGTTCACAGTGAAAAGAAGAAGATTTGGGTCGATTAAGAAAACTTTTCAAAAAAGAAAAAGCACCATAGAGGCCAAGAGAAGAGACGCAACAAATCTGCTGATAAGCAAACTGGACAAAATGGGGGGAAAGGGTCTCTGAAATAAAGGAAGAGCTGAAGAGGAATACAGATGCCCATAAAATGCGTATGTGCGAGTACTATAATCCCACAAGACCTGGCCTTGCCATTAGCAGGTCCTTGGGAATCTCTTTCGGATGCAAGAGTGGACGCCAAGTGAATGCTTACGCAAGTTACTAGTCCACAAAGAGTCTCCCTAGCACTGAATTTGAAAACAGAGTGGTGGCTTAACATGTGGATGGAAAAGGGAAAGGAATAGAGTAAAGCCTTGCAGACACAGGGGAAAAGACTTGGTGGTCTCCGCATTTGTTTTTTCTGTTGACTGCCGAAATCTGTTTTCAGCAACACTTGGAGAAAGGGGATTTGCTTGGCAGGCGTTCCTGTACAATAACAGAGGAAGGGAAGAGAAACCAAAACCAAACCACTTCTTTGAGTCCGCAGGGATGGACTGTTCCAGTAAGAAGGAGCCAGAGTTGCAGACCCAGCGGCTTGGGTCTCTGAACTTGCAAAACAAAAGACAGTAAAAAGAGGCCAAGCCTCTTGGGTTTCAGACATCTCTCCAAAAGAATAAAAACACAACTTTTTGCTCCGCAGTAGGAGGAATATGGGATTAACTGTGGAGAGGCAGGGAGGAGAGGAGACAATGATCTATGCAGTTGTGCTGACTGCTCCCAAAGCAGTGGCTAGCTCTTCAAACTTGGGAAAAGAAACGCTGAAATGGTCAAACCCATTTTGGCAAAACAAAGGCACCTCTCTGTCCATGCGCACAAGGAAGCAAGCATAATCTCTCCTTAAAGCACAGCCATGCTCTTTTGGTAGCTGAGGAACGTTTGCATGGGATTGCAAGCCACAGCTGAGCACATTTGGCAGGCTGGGTGGTGGCTAAAACAAAGGCTTAGTCTACATTAGGGTGGGCAAGGCCTACGGGTCACACAGAATCGCAGGATCTTAAGAGTTGGAAGAGACCCTAAGGGGCACCAATTCCAACCCCGCCATGCTCCAAAATTTCTGAGAGATGCACATCCAGCCTCTGTTTAAAGCCCTCCAAAGAAGGCAAGTCCACCACCCTTCCAGGAAATCCATTCCTATTACAGTCAAGGAGTTGTTCCTAATCACAGAATTGGAAAGGACCCCAAGGGCAATCCAGTCCAATCCCTTTCTGCCATGCAAGAGTCCACAACTGAAGCATGCCTGAAAGATGCCCTTCCACCCTCTATAAAGACTTCCAAAGGAGGAGAGCCCACCACCCTCCAAGGCAACCCAATCCTCTCTTCAACACCTCTTACAATACAGATGTTCTGAGTAATGTTCTTTCCTTTTCACTTCAAGCCACTGGTTTTCTTCCTAGTCTCTGGAGCAGCAGAAAACAAGCTCACTTCATATTCTGCACAGGACCCTCAAGGGACATCAAACCCAAACCCCTGCCATGCAGGAACACACAATTAGAGCATCCAGGACAAAAAAAAATACTCATCCAATAAATAAATCAAGAAACAAACAAATCCAACCTTTGTTTAAAGACTCCCCAAGCAACAAAGCTCCTTGTGCCCACTGGCCTCTTTCTGGTGCCCACCCAATGCCCTCACCCCCCTCTCAACTATCTGTATATATTTTGGGGGCATATTTCACCTCAAATCCATGCCAATTTTTTTTTTAAAACCCTCAAAATGGAATGATTTACATTGCCTCAAGTCCTAGGAAGCGCCTTCACAAGACTCTGGGGGAAAAAGACCAAAATTGATCTTAAAAATCCTGCAAATGAAAGAAATGATGAAGGCCCAAACTGGTGCAACTGTCCATCCTTGTTCTGTGTCAAATGTAATAATTTATTTTGTTTAATTGTGGCCCTACATATGTGTGTGTGTGTGTGAGGGAGAGAGAGAGAAAAACCAAATCCAGATCAAATGGGGAGACCTGTCTGTGCCCTTTGCGCCAGTCCCTGCCATTCCTCTTCAACATCCTCTTTTGCTGCAGACATTGCAACACAAGTTCTATTGCAAGCCTTAAGGACTAGTAGCTTTAACTATTTAACCAGATACCACAACAACAACAACAACAGCAACAACAAAAGAAATTAGGTGAGGCTGGTGAAGTTCTTTGGAAGCAGAATATTACATTTAGGATTACCGTTTGCCTATGGGCGGCAGGACAGAAAAATCACATGCCTGGGCTTGGCTCCTTATCCTCTAGTGAACCTCTAACACAGTGACTGTCCCAAGTGATTCATCTTTGACTGAATGCTCTTAGGCAAGCTGAAATTAGCATTTCCCAAGTTAGTAATATTTGCATATCGCTTACTGGGAGGTGTGACTGACTCAGGTTTTGCAAGAAGAGTGACTTATGATCTTATTCTTACTAAGTCACCGTTATATCTAGGCTTAAGCAATGTGATTTTGCATTGTTTTGTTTAATCATTTGTGTGAACTAAAGTGAGGCTGGCAGACTGCCACCGGTGGGAAAAGTAAAAGCAAGGGTCACAGTTTGTGAATGATGTTAAAGCAAAGGGCCTGGACTCTCCGCAACTGTCCCAACAGGCCCAAAGGACAAAGCAGAGCCAGCAAAGAAAAATCTCTGTCCTGCAGCGGTTCGGAGAATGAGTTACGAGGCAAAGCTAAGAGCTCATCTGAGCCACAGAGTTGCTGGGTGGCTTGAAATAAAGTTTATTTCAACCACATTGATACCTTTGAAATTATAGCCCTGGCCCACCTTTCAGGGCTGGCGTCAGCTTTGCTTAAGTGGTGCATGAGAAACGCGATGGATCAGGGTTCCCTGAGAGACCGCTAAGCGTTCTCCAAGACATGATTTAAAAATAAATAAGCTTTATGACCACATTGGGAAACTTTGAAATGATACCACTGGCCCACCTTTTAGGGTTGGAGCAAGCTTTACTTGAATTTTCCATGAGAAACGCTATGGATCAGGGTTTTCTGAGAAGCCACTAAAGGTTCTGCATGACTTAAAAATAAAGAAATGAACATTTTGGGAGCTACAGATGTCCTAAGTTTTATGCAGAGGTTCCTTGACACTTATAATTTTGGTCTTATATATTTACATATATGTCTACTCCTCAAGATAACAGGAGTGGAGTGGAATATCACTCCAGATAATCAATGAATAATGCAACTAAATGTGTGTCCATTTGAAAGAGCTGTTTTTCTGTCTAAGAAGGCACCTGAAGCGTCTTGCGTTTTGAGCTTCAGGGAAGTGTGGTTTTCTTCAATGTCAGGAATGCTTGTTACAAGCAATGCTATCTTCTCTTGCCTCCCATGGATGTGAAGGTCTAAGGTCAGACCACAATCCAAGCAGAGATTCCCGGCAAGGAATAAACTACACATCTGCCCAACTTACAGGAATGGGAATTATTAAAAGAGCCAGGTACCCGTAACAGGAGACGGCGTTTCAGTCAAGATCTGGAAGGCAACTCAGTCTTGACAGCAGGAAGTTCAAACCTCAAACAAATCCTCTGTGCATTTTCAAAGTTTTCAAACAATACGAGGAGGAAACGGCTTTCTTTCATTTGCAGTAAGTTCAGTTATCGCCAGCCGCAGATAAAAGGAAGGACGGTACCTGGATTAACGGAAGACGACAAGGAGGGTGAGCAAGCCAGCTTTCAGAAGAACACTTCCGAGACGAGATTACTCACATCTCGCTTCCGCAAAGCGCTTCCAGGCCAAAACCATGCGGCTGCAAATCACCTTTTCTTCGAAAGGTAGCAAAATTGTGCAAAAGGGCCAAATGGTATACGGCACGAGAGACTTTGGATATATGACTTGCCAGTCCATGAGATCTCTGACTGCTCCCCAAGCAAATTCTAACATGAACAAAAAGCTTCAAGCTCTCCTGGAAGCAATTCTAGGCTGCATCAAGAGGAACATAGTCTCCAGATGGAGAGAACTCACAGTCTCACTCCACAGTCCCCATATTGGTCAGGTCTGCATCCAGTTCTGGGCACCACAGGTCAAGAAGGGTATGGACAAACTGGAATGTGTCCAAAGAAGAATGGCCAAGATGATAAAAAGATCCAGAACCCACCAAGATCTAAGGAATGGCTTATTTAGGGAGCTGCATATGTTTAGCTTTCACAAGAGAAGACTGAGAAGTGATATGATGCAGTCATCTTTAAATATCTGAAGGGACGCCATGTAGAAGATGGAGCTTTTTTCCTGCTGCTCCAGAGACTAGGATACTGAGGAATGTATTCAAATTGCAAAGAGAATTCTACTTAAGCACAGAAAGAATTTCTTAATCTTAAGAGCCGTCTGACAGTGGAATAGACTGCCACAGAGGGTCAGGGAAGCGCATAAACAGAGGTGGGATGGGCACCATTCAGGAGTGCTTTAGCTGTGGATTCCTGGATAGTAGTGTCCCTTCAATCTCCATGGTCCTAAGTGCCATGTCCAAGAGCCACACACGACCACAGTATTACCAATGCAAATCTTTGCATGTCCATGGTGGTTTCTGGCTATTTCCTCAGGCTAGTTCTTTGTGCCACACTGTAAAACCTGCTCTTGAAAGCCTATGCTGCTGTTGCAAAAGAAACATCTGACCTGAAATATGGAGGCAAGTTTTTTTGTTCAAAAGAAGAAAGGAGAGGAGGAGTGAGAAGAAATGGATTGGATGTTCACAAGACTATTTCTTAAAGATCTCCTTGGACGCTGGCCCATGTGCCCCAGTCAAATAAAACAAGTATTACCAATGCAAATCTTTGCATGCCTTGTCCTTGTGGCCAACAGTAAGAAGCTGCAGAGTTTTCCTCCTTGCCTCCGAAACAATGGGATTTTTTGTGGTGTTTTCACGTTTTTTGCATTGGTGAGAATGCTCTACAAAGGGGCAATGGGACTTTCTTCTGGGGCAGAGGAACTATCAGAGGGGGAAGCCACATCCTGTGGCACGCATCCTCCAAGCCCAGTTGCACTAAAGAAGGAGGAGGTTACCCATCTTCCTCCATTAAACCCAAGTTACTTATGAGCAATATCTTGCACAGGAACGATTCCAGAAGTCTCATCTTGGGGACAAAAGACACTCTTGGATTCAGCCCCAGAATCCCTCCTTAAGTGATGCCTAACCTGCCACCCGGGGAGCTTTCAAAACCAGAAATTTAACGGCAGGCAATTAGACCTTGTAACTTTCCTCTAATTGCTTATTAAATCTCGCTCACATAAAAATGCACCGCGGTGCTGACTCTCCAAAGAAGAGTTCATTCATTAACAGGGCTGGGAACGGAGCCCAAGAGCATCATCTCCCACTCTTTGGCTCCAATTGTTCAGGGGGGGGGGGACACGAACGGGGGCCTCCTCCTTGAGTTATCTCAATAAAACCAACTTTTAAGACTCAAACATGCAGCAGTATGGGGGTGAGGACTGGGATGTTCTTTTAAGAGCTCAACGCCAATGGCACTGGTGCCACTAAAACCAGGGTCATCTTAGATAGCAAATTTTGGATACTGCATGTATGAGTTTGTGCACACCTTCAAGTCACCTGGTGATTTATGGCAACCCTATGAATAGGGCTTTCACAGGTAAGCGACACTTAGAGGAAGCTTGCCATTGCCTTGCTCTGAAATCAACCCTACAGCTCCTGGTCTTCTTTGGTGGCTCCCATCTGAGTACTAACCAAGGCTGGCCCTGCTTTGCTTCCAAGACCAGACAGGATCCGCTGCCTTCAGAGTAGCTCCACCACCCCTGTAACTCCTATTACATGCTCACCCCATTTATATGCTGCATTTCCTACAAAGTTTAGGGTGAAGTATGTGGAGATCATTCCACTGGATCCATACAACCAATCTGTGAAGCTTAGGCTGAGACATGTACGCGAACATCATCTAGTGAGCTTCACGGATAAGCAGCTTTTCCTGCCAAATAAATAAATGTCTAATAAACCAAATAAGTAAGTGATTCCCACAGCTTCTGCTGTTCTCCGCACACCAGCATTTGCAAGCATTGTGAACTAATGTGTAAGGTAAATCCCTGCTTTGGTTCCAGTGTGGCTTCCGGAGACTGAAAAAGCAAAGGTGGCAGTTTTATCTGGAATGTGAAAAACTGTCCTCCGCAGGGATGAAGCACTGGCTGCCTTTCAGTGGGATGCTGGTTTTTATTGCTCGCTGGTGCTGTTGACAAATTGCAAAGAGCAAAATGTCTATGCAGCCAAACAAAAGGGTGGAGGAGTGTCACCTGGAGCCCATGACAGCAGCTGCTGGGATGATGGGGTCAGGACAAGGCACAAGGGACCCTCTGAAGGAAACACTACCCGCCTGAGGTTCAGAGAAAAGCGGAGGCAGAACCAGCCTCTTAACCTCTGCATTTTGCACAGAGGGATCTATTACTGCTTTGCTAAAGGCTATGCAATGTGTCCACAGTTTATAACCACCCATCACCACGCCTGGGTAGGTACCTATGGAAAATAACACTCTTTCAATATGCTCATCCTCACTAGCTATTTTTCCGAACTCAAAAGGATCCATGTGTTTATTATATCTCTCTCTCCTGCTTTTCTTTTGAAATCACAAGAACAGGCAAGGCAAAGGTACTGCCCAAAGTGCCTCTCAGGGGGATTACTGTGGCATTTATGACTTCCATGTAAGATTACATAAGTCGGTTGCCAAGGCAAGGAGACGCTTCCTCTTTGCAATCGGAGAAGAAAAGAAAACCAACAGCTGGGCTCCACTCTTTCCCTTAAAAAGGCACCTGCTGCTAGAGAGCTCTTCTAAAGCATTTCAGTGACTGCAAGACGAGTATTCTGAGAATCCTCAGCAAAGCAGCAGCTTTTAAGGGGTGTATGTTGTATACCTGTAATACTAAGTCCTACATGTCTTTTTGACTTGTCTAGCTGCCTTGAATCCTGTACTGGGAGAAAGTCAAAGATAAATAAATAAAAGGGGGAACTCTTTCTCCCTTGCCTATCAGCTCATGGAAAAGATCTCCAAAGCAGAAAGCTGCTTGAAGCCAGGGGAGACCATACTCTGGTTGCATGGACCAAATATTTCGGGGCCATCCATGTTCTGGGGACCTTAGCTCAGTGGCAAAGCTCTTGCATTGGATACAGAAGGTCCTAGGTCCAATCCTGTGTTGATAGCAATGGGTCCCTGCCCATAGCCTCCATACTGGTGGTTTTTAACCTGTGGGTCATGACCCCTTTAGGGATTGAATGACCCTTTTCACAGGGGTTGCTTAAGACCATCAGAAAGCCCATATTTCTGATGGTCTTAGGAACCAAGACCATTGGTTGGGGGTCACCACAACATGAGGAACTGTATGAAAGGGTCACGGTGGCATTAGGAAGGTTGAGAACCACTGCTCTATACCTTTCCCTTCCTTCTGGATTCCCCCTCCCCAAAACATGGGATCTCTCCCTCCCTCCTTCCCAAAATCTTTCAATAAATGCTCAACATGTTTGTTTGTTTTCACTTTTAACTGTTCCAACTTTCTACACATCATGTTTAGAGCTTTTTTTCCAAGTCGGTAATAAGCACGTTTATTTAGTCTTCCCCGCTCTGCCGAATCCTGCGCCGATATCGACAGCGACCTGCCTTGGCTTATCTGGTCCTGGAGAAAGGGAGCTTGAGGTGTCGGTGGTGGCCGTGGTCCCCTTTGTGCAGTTTCTTCCTTTGTCCCCCTGCTTGCAAAAGAGATTTACTCTCATGTAATGAATCTGCTCGGGACCTTGGCACGATTCCTTAACCACAACTTTTCCGCTTGAAGAAAACACACTCTTGCTTTGCTTTGCTTTTTCTTACCACCGAGTTTCATGTGGGAATGGACCACAGACTTGCCCTGGAGGACCTAGAGATGCCTAGAGGGGGGTCCTCTTGGGTAAAAACATGGTGATTTTGTTATTTGCGGTTCTTCCATATTCACAGGGGTCTTGTGCCCCTAACCCTAGTGAATATGGAGGGACAAGTGTACTTCTTAAGTTACCCAATGCGAGGGACTGGCAGGGTTCCTTCCCAGTATGGCAGGGACTGGCATCACATTTGTGCCCAACAGCTGCAACTGCTTCTGTCTCTCCTGGAAACTTACCCAGCCAGGCACCAGCCCCTGGGCCACCACTTTTTGAGCATCACTGGTTTAAACAATTATTCTCCCTACCAAGGGACTTCCCACCACCTCTGAAAAACAAGGTATTTTTCTGTGGCAGTTCCCATGCGCAAATCCTCAGTGTTTTGAGGTGTTTTCTCCTTTTGGGCAGCCCTTGGGTTAAAGTGGCCTGTTTATTCAGCAGCAAAGAGTCTTGCACTTGTCCTAGTTCATTGTGGTGGTAGTGTGTGTGTGTGTGTCTGTGCAAGGAAGAACCTAATTTAAACTGCGTTTTAAAAATTGCAACATCTGCTTTGGAATGACCTTTCTGTGAAAGCAATGTGGAACTGGGTCTACAAAGCAGAGCCAAGAATCTACTGCCAAGAAACTGTGCAGAGTTAACTGTCCAAGGTTTAAAAAACAACAGTGACCTGCTAACGGATATTGATTTAAATCTGCTTTTAAAAACAATTTATATAAACATGGTAATAATAAGCTTCTCTTAAATAACAACAAAGTTATTAGCTAATAGTAAACTAAGTATAATAGCCACACACTGAAAGCCTAAAACAAATCCATGGCTTCTACTGAGATATCTAGAGTTTAAAGGAAAGTTTTCTGTGTAAACCAAGAACCAGCTGATCATTTCAAATATGAGTATCTGAACTCCAACAAACAAACACAGGCATTTCATTTTCGCTTTGTGAAAGCTAACTGTTCTAACCTGCCCAGCATCCACCATACTTTCAATAGCTTTTGACTTATTAGCCATGGGCCCTTTGTCTTTGTCTGCTATTCTGCTTTTGTGAGAGAGGGGCTGGCTCAAGGAAGAAATGAAGGAGAAAGAAGGGGAAAGAAAGAAAACATCTCACAGTATGGTCAACATTTTCTATATACCTAACAAGCTGACACAGATGCTGGCATTAGAAAGATCTTATACATGGGAATAATTGTAAAGACATGCCTCCTATAGGTATACAATGTCTGGTTGCAACAACAGCCCAAACACTACTCTGCTTAGCTCTAATGGCCCTGTTTAAACTACGGTTGAAGCAAGCTCAAATGGGAAACTTGATTTACGTGGTCTGTTTCATTGCTAATCCAGACAGCCTTGGTTTAAATTAGCCCATCCTGCTGCATTACACAGAGAGAACATTAGAAGGTCACTGTTCAGGGGCTGAGAGTATCACAAGTGTAATATATAGGGTTAAGAATAGTGCTAATAGCCAATATAAATAGTTACGGTGAAGGCGCACTCCAAAATGAAATGAATCTGAACCCAAAGGTGGCTAAGGCAGGAGGACAGAAGGACTTTCACGGCTTCAAGGAAACCCAGCAAGTGCTGCAAGAGTTTCTTCCACACCTGTGAGCATCTTTTGACTCTTTCTGATCTCTGTTTTACCATAAGCTGTAAATCAGTTTAGATTGGAGTGGGCAACCTGGCGTCCCCAGATATCTTTCTGACCACAGCTTCTATAATCCCTGATAACTGCCCATGTAGTTTGGGGCTTCAAAGTCTTACCTGGGACCTTGTCCACAGAAGCAAAGACAGAGCGCTGGACGGCAGGGTCGCAGCTGCCACGCCGGGTTTGGTCGTAAAAGCGGAACGGCAGGTGCTGGGCAGCGGAAGCAGAGCCATGCCCAAAGCCCATCACTTCGTTGGCGGGTTGGACCGGAAGGTCTAGAAGAGCTGGGTTCGAGGGAAAAACATCTTTACTCTATATTGTCCAAGGAAACTGGAATGGCTGATGGTCAGAACTATGCATGACTGAAAATACAACCATATAAGTTCACTGCAGAGCTGGAAATCATATCATCCAATGATAATGATTTTAAAAATCAAAACTCACAGTGGCAAAGAGAGAGAAATTGGCAGCAAAATAGGTTAACATGGTGGATGGAAAGAAAGATTACTTATAGTGTGGGATAGTCAGAGGTGAGAGTTTCAGAAAATCCCCAAACCAACCAAACGTTTATCCTGGAGCTTGTTTTGGAAGTGAGGAGCATCCTTTGAAAACAGTGAAATATCAGCAGCCAAAGCAAGAGGCTCAGCTGCAGCTTGACCACAAGGCAAGGCAATTCGGTTGCAGAAAGTGTGAGGGATGGATGGCTATGGCCCTCAGGGTGAAATTTTCCTGGGATGTTCTCTTGTAGAAATGCCAGTGACACAAACACAGCTCTTTAAGAGCATGGTCAGAAATAAACTAAACTCAGTTGACATCAGTCCATCTATCAATGATGCAAACCAAGCGGTAAAGAAAGAGGTTCTATCCATCGGGCATTACCTGCAATCCTTTGCATTTTCATACGCCGAGCCTGGATGCGGCCCTTGGCCAGGCGCTGCTTTGCGATGATGCAACGGATGTGGTCAGAAAAAATGAAGGTGGCTTGGAGGATCGGGAAAGGTTTGGAATGGGGGCTGGAGGCCGGCTTGTGGATGATGATATTCAGGGCCCGGCTGTCATCTTCTACACCGGTTACCTGCATATCCTACAGGTGAAAGAAGGAAGAAAAATTATTTGGATTGAGACTCGAAAGAGAAGAGACAGGGTGCATCTTTAACTACCATGCCTCCATCCTACAGAATCTTGGGGTTGGTAGTTTGGTGAGGAACCAACATTCTTTGTCAGAGAAGGCTAAAGAGCTTGTAAAACTACATTTCTCAGGATTCTATACTATGGAGCTACAGCTTTCAAAGCAGTATCAGACGGCATTATTTCTACAGTGTAGATGTAGCCATCTTGCTGCAGGCAAGATACAAGATGCAACTACAGAGTCCCCATTTGAAGTCAAATCCTGAATTCTCTTTAAATCGTATGTTCTGTAACATACATATCCCAAAAGGTAGGGGAGACAAGTGACTAAGGAACTACCTTGTTTCAAGGCTGCTGTTAAGACTTGTCCTCTCTTCACGTGAGGATGGGTTTGCACAAAGATGGGTCTTACCATCTTTACACTCACCTGGAGAAGACCGGCGAATTTAACCACTCCCCAGCCTAAGCGGGCGACGTCTGGCTCCACCAAACTCATCTGGTAAATATCCACCGCCAGGAACCTCTGGACCTGACCTCCGTCTTTTGTGATCACAGTGCAAGCAATTAAGTCACTGTTATCTGAAGTGGAAGAGGAAGAGGAGAAGAAGAGTTGGAAGGAGGAATACCTTTGCGGCAATGCTGCTCTTTCCTAGAATCTGACATTTTCAAAGGCACCTGGGGTGCAACCGCTCTCCCTTCTCAACCATTTTTGTAAATGTTTACAATGTGAATTTTATCTGGCTGCAACCCCTGTTGCTGTTCAGGTGATAAAGCCCTTCTGTGTTATTGAACAGCAAGATTAATGTCTGGAAAACCGAGAAGAAAGATGGTCTGGAAGAGGAGGCTATACATTTCCCAAAGTAGCTCCTGCTTGTGTTAGCGAATGCTTCTCTTTATCACAAGGGAGCTTTGCTGTTCGAAAGTAGCTTGCATGGAAGACCTATAAAAGGCACCAACCATCAGATCCCATCTAATTTTGGAAGCTAAGCAGGGTCAGCCCTGGTTGGCACTTGGTTGAGAGAACAACAAGGAATCCCAGGTGCTAGAGACTATATTTCAGAGGAAGGAATTGGCAAAACCACCTCTGAGTATTCTAAGAAAACCCTTTGAAATTCATGGGGTCTCTATAAATTGACAGAAGACCTGAAGGCACACACTCATCCACTGAGAATCAACAGTGAGACCTAACTTGAGAAGGACAAAAATAACCCCTCCATGCCACTGGACTGCAATGCTAGCCAGTACTTCAAAACCATCACCTTCTTATCCTGGAAAGCCAACATGGCAGCCCTTTTGACACTTTCCACGCTATAAAGAAATCAAGCATAAGCCCTTTTCCTTGGAGGAGGAAGCCAGGACAATTCAGCTGTTTAAAGGTTCTTGGTTTGGAACCATCTGGAGCTCAAAGGCAACAGTAGAAACTCTGACACATATATGTACTGGAGACATTATTGGCTGGGAATGATTTGCCCACATCTACCGTAAGACGGAGGAGCCACCTCAGTCTTCATCTAAGGATAAATTGATCCACCAAAAATACAAACAGTGTTTTAAAGTCTTGGCTGGTGCAAATGACTATCAGAAAGCTTTTTCTCGTGTCTTTCATTCACTCACACACAAAGGGGGATGGATCTATAGCTATGGGAAAATCTCAGCAAGAGAAAATGGCTAGTCTCCACAGACGATAAATAATTTGGATTTCCTGGAAATCCTGGGAAAATGACCTGTCTGGTGTATAAGCATTGCAACTGCAAACATCTAAGGGGGCAGGGGAACCGTGCATGTGCTTTGGCAAGACACAATGGACAACCGAACTGCAAAAAGTGCTTTAATGCACCAAAGCTCAATGGTGATTGTTCTATAAAACAGAAGGAGGTTACAGGAATAGACATTAAACCACATCAATGAGCATTACTGAAAATAAAGAAAGGGGGAGCAGGGGCAGCTAGGTACCAATCAAACAATCAATAGGCAGGAAACAGCGCCATTCCATTTGAAAGCCAAAAAAGAATATTACAATTTGATTTGCTTTAAGAACATCCATATAAAATACCTGACAGATACATTATAATCAGGTTTCCAGTTAGTTTACAAGCTGTGTGCTCAAAATTCAGCAATGAAAAGCAGCCTGCAGCCAGGACCAAGGCTAGAACAAACACACAAACACACACACAAATATGCGCACACAGCTCCTAGAAGACAAGGAATTTCAGTCTCTTCATTTCCTCAGAGGATGCCCCAATGGTGATCCCAGCGCCACTTCCTCGGCTTATTCCTTAAAGTGCAATTTGACAGTCCATCCTCACTACTTTGTGAGCCAACCCTTGAGTCCTGAACCACCGCCAACACATCACAAACTGAGCTGTGACAGCTAAGATATACAGTGATGGCAAACCTGTTTTGGTTTCAGGCTTGGGCATTCTTTGTATTTTGTGCCAGAGGCTGGCAGTCTTATAACCTGTTATATTCTGAGATCAGCAAGTGAAAATCTCAAAACCAAATCCTACCCACCCCGCAACCTTGATTTACCATCTGCCCTTGCATCTGTCAGTCAACAGGAGACAGAAGAGGGAGGATGCTGTATGGAAAGGGTGTGTGGTGAGGTTTGCTGGGAGCAATAATTATTATAGTTCCTGGTTCACAGGGCAGAGAGAGCTATAAGTAAGAGCCGTTTTTTGGGCTACTGCTCCCACTTGCACAAACAGGGGCCACGCATGGGCCATATGTCTCCAGCATTATCTGAAAGTGGAGCTGCTGCCTCTGAATGGGGAGCTGTTCCAAAAACCATTGGCAAACTGACAACAGTCTCCCCTCCCTTTCTAAACCCATGACTTTGCATAAATGCCACAAAGTAATTTTGAAGGCATTCTTCCACTTCTCTTGAATCGGCTGCCCATCCTCTTAATCCAGTGGTCCCCAAACTGTGCTCTTCGAGAGATTTTGGACTTCAGCTCCTGGCAGCCTCAGCCATGTTGGCTAATAGTCTGGAATTCTGGGAGCTGAAGTCCAAAATCCCTTAAAGAGCACAGTTTGGGGACCACTGACCCTGGGTCCTTTAGCTTTAGAAAACGTGTGTGTTTTCATGTTTTCTGCAAAATGCAAACTTCCAGATGTAGCAGGACTGCAACTCCCATCAACCCCAATCAGCACAGCCTATGGGAAGAAATACTAGGGGTTGATGTCTGGCCACATCTGGAGGTCTGTACTTTGCCCACCCCTTTATGATGGATGCATAAAAACTGTATACATGAGGGGAAAGGTGAGAAAGAAAACCAGAGCATCTGCTCTAACTCAGCTGCAGCAGCCTGAACATGTGTGGTGCCACAAGTCTCCTCCGGTCAGATGAACAGACTTTTCGGCTCGACTGCCTACAGCACCCATTATGCCGAGATAAATTTCTCTGAATTATTACAGTAAATATCACAAGACATTCTTCTATTAATACGTTCTGTGCTTGGCAGGATGGAAACAAGGGCACTACATTTCCTAGCATACACCAATTATTCATTACCAGAATATATCACACGGCTATTTTGGGACTCGCCAGTTCCAGTTAGTGTAACTGTGGGACAACTGGGCTTTTTCATTGCTCCCCCTCCTAAAAACAGAGCATAACAGAAACAGGAAACTAGGATCCCCTCCCCACTCCAAACCAAGAAGGAAAAATCAGGCTTTTCTTCTCAGGCCAGCTTTATCGCTCGCTCAAGTCCAGTTTAGCAGCTGTTCTTCTGGTTTGCACCATCAACAAAACCCAGCCAACTAGGCAGCCATGATGACAATATAGCTCTGGGTGGCAAAGAAGTGCTTGAATGTTGGAGATTGGAGGGGAAGAGTGGGAGATGATGGTTCTCCAGTCAATACTGTGCTCCCGTTCCTAAATCCACAAATCTCTCTTTTTAAAAGTCAACATTTCTGGCTAGTCACTCCCCATAAGCATTTGAGACAAAGCAAAATCCTAGGAACCCGGCGCATCATAGGCCTCTTTGCTGGAGTGTAGCTACAGGGGAAGGGGGTGCTAAAATGAGGGCATGCCCCCCATAAGGATTCTGTCCCCCCACAATACAACATTTTTCATTTCATCCCCAAATGTCCAGCACTGCAACAACTTATAAGTTCAGTTAAGTGTTTGGAAATATGGTTTTGGAAACGCACATTTCCGATATAACACAAATCCGCATTTCCAAAGCAATGTGATTGGGCAAAGTGACCAAGAGAATGTAAACACAGCAAATGTAACGAAGAGTACGCGGCACGGATGGTTTTTGGTGTCTCACTCTCTGAAACACTTGAGATTTGAGGACTGAAGGAAAATTGCAATGAGGAGCACACCCATTTTGCACCACTCCTCCATTGTGCTTTGCTATGGATCACTCTTTGGGTGTGCCAATGTTTTTCCTTAGCCTTGTAGCGCGTTCATCTCCTTTTGATGGGAAAAGGAGAGGAGGCCGTGTTTTAATCTGTTCTCTCTTTGCAATGCTGTGTCTGGAGCCAATGGCCCTTCTGGAAAATGCAAGCCAGACCACCTTCCCTAGCAGTAGAGCGGATCAGCTACTCACTCAAGTCAAGGACGTCGTCTGTTTTAATTAAGTCCTCCTCTCTGGTCAAAGGCAGCTGCGTCTCCAGCTCGTCCTGGAGATGCAGCGACAAAGAGCGCATCATGAAGAAGACGCGGATGGCCTAAAAGACAAGAGAAGACAGAAAGAGGCTCAGCTAGGGAGGAAATACTGCACCTGGTTTTTAAAGACTTTTTAAAACTGTGAGTAAAGCATTGGTCAAACTACAGTGAATGTCCCTGTGCAACTTGAAGAAGATAAAAAAGGGACTCCTGGGTCTTATTTCCATTTTTCTTATGCCTTTCTAAAAACTGAATAAGGAACAAGTTTACCATTCATTCCCAAAAGCAAATGTGTAGCAATGGGAAAGAGGCACTCTCCATGATGACAAGCAGCTGTAAGCAGTAAGGGCTTCTCTCAGGAAGGATTACTTCGTAGCCCTTCCTGGAGAAACCAGTGGCTTTCCCTCCTGGTGGTCTCCCATCTTGCAAAGCCAGATTCTCCTTATCTTCCCAGATCAGACACAAGAAAGCATGTTCGGAAGCTTCTCAAGGCAACGGCTGGGTCAAAAGCACTTGTCCCCATTAGTGTGAAGCCCCTAATGGGGGAGTAATACAACCAGTACGCAGGCATCTTCCTTTAAAGAGCTCCTATAAGGAAACTGGCTCAGTTCCTTTTGTTCAGTGATACGTTAGGATGCATCCATGCGCCTGATTTAATGTACTGATAGTGCATTCTCACTTATCCTGAGGTCTTTATCCTTTCAGTGTACATGGAATGGCTCTATTTGCAGGAAAGAAGAAACAAAATGGTGGCTCTATTTGTGGGAAAGAAGAAACAAAATGGTGGCAAGATCTATTTGCGGTCTTCAGGACGTTCTTGGAAGGGCCACCGAGCAAGCCTGCCTCTGAACTGTTTTTGCTTCCGCAGGCCCATTACAAGATCATTACTTTTTAATCTCTTATCTCACAGGGTTCAGTCACACTCAAGCAAACTTCTAGGAAAGGAAACGGGATCTTTTTTTTTTCCTAGAAGGGAACTGATTGCTTTTAGAGGCAAGTCTGATTAGCGTAAAAAATGAATTCCAGAAATGTTTGGCTCTGAGATTAGTGAATGCGTTAATCCTCAAAGGCAGTTGCATGAAGAAGATTTCAAATGTACCTGTCCATTCCTTCTTTTGCAGCTTCCACACAAACAAACCCCTTTCCCCCCAACAGATGTGGCTTCAGAGAGTATCAAGGGGGAGAGAAAAGAGAAAGAAAACCCTGGCAGTGATCCCAGTGTGACTATCTCCTTGCTCCAAGAAAGCAAAGATTAAGAGGCAAGTACAATGAGATGGTTAGAGTGTCCAACTAGAACCCTGAGGAGGCAGATTCGAATCCTTCAATTAGTACTGAAGATGTTGTGAGGAAAAAAGGGGGCAGGGGAGGAAGAGAAATGACCTAACTCTGGCCAAGGATGAAAACACAGCAATACCCAGCATGGTAAATACCCACCCTCCGTGTCCTTTCCACATCTCCGCAGGGCAGCCGCTTCACGAAGTCAATCCCTGTGAGGGGCGTCCCTGCCGGTGGCAGCAGAATGGAGGCATCCATCATCAAGTATTCCACATTCATGGGCTTCAGCTGGGAAAGGAAGCTCACACTCAGTGGGTAATGCAGTCTCTCCAGAAAACAAACCACTTCTCCTGTCCTCCTCCCCAAGTATTTTGGGGGAGCCTCCTGCTTAGAGGCTCCTCCAAAATACTTCCCTACCAAATAAGCAGCCCCAGATTCCTTTGCACCAGATCAAGTTCCCAGGTGCTTTGGAATCCCCAAAGTTCCCTCAGACACATGCCACCTGTGGCACCAATCTTTCGATTTCATCTAGCATGCTGGGCTATTCTATTTGGCATATTTAGGCATCCTATGAAGCCTCTTAAGGCTGGATCTCAGCAACAGATAATTTTTCATGTTTATTAGTACACCGGTTTAAAGATTTAACAAGAGTTGTAGAATTCAGCCTCAGAGGATGGACAAAATATCTGTGCATCTTTGAACACATATATATATCGGTGTGTTCTTTTACACACAAACTCTCTCTCTCATTCACATGCAGAGAGCCTAGTTGAGCTATCCCCCACCTAGAGTGTGTCGGATTTTGTCGAAGCAGTTCCTTCCAATTGTTTCTGATTTAGAACAACCCCCAAAGGCAATCCTATCACAGGGGCTTCTCGGCAGGATTTGTTCAGAGACGGCTTGCCACTATCTTTCTTTGAAGCTGAGAGAATGTCACTTGCCAAAGACCATCCCCATGAGTTTCCATAGCTGAGCTGGGATTTCAGTCCGGGTCTTCTAGAATCCAACACACAAACTACTACACCACTCTGGCTCTTGTGTTGGACTACAATTCCTCTAATTTCCCAAGCAACTAGTCCCATAATTTACTATTCTTTTTTAAAGACACAGCAGATGCCAAGATGAGTCACTTTTCTATCTATCCACCCCGCCATTGACTAATGACTTACAGTCATGCTTCTATATTCATCTTCAAACATATCCAGAAAAATTTCTTCTCCCTTTAAAGAAAACAAGAGGTTTGATGATTTCCCCCTCCTCCACCAACATCCTTAAACCAGTCAAGTATTCAACCTCCCACTAAAAAGGGGGGCCTTAAACCCATCTCATATTGCACTCTTCCACATTCTTTGAGTGAAGCTTTTGACCAAACTAGGGGTGAAGCAGCTGGGACAGGCGTCAATTTATTTGAGTTTATCTAGCAACAGGCAATTAGCCTCTCCAGGCAAACATTTAAGGGCATGATATCTGTATCTCTAACTTGAATTTAAAAAACACAAAAATAGGCCTTTGGCCCGTTGGCAGGAAAGCAAACGATCTGACTACTTGCCTAGTTCGACTACTAGGATATTTCCCTGGCCCTTCCTGTTTTCTAGGCCTCAAAACAGGGGAGCAAAAGGTCAAATTCATGCACAAGGCAGTTCCAGGTCATGGCATCTCATCCCAGAGGGGCTCTAGCTGTGCTCAGCTAAGAAATGTCTTCAGGAGAAAGTTAAACTCTGGAAGGACTGGCCACAAGACGCAAGCCTCTCCAAGGAAAGTCTTTTCTTTTGACAAGGATGGCATCCTCTTTGTGGACTAGGCAGATGTGAGTCAACCGTACGCTTGCATTTATGGTCGCTGCAGAATTGGAATTCCTTTCTTCACAGTAACCAAGGCCAACTCAGCTCCAGAAACACTGCCACACCCTACTTTCAAGCAAGTTTCTCTATGTTGGGAGAGAGCTAACATTAAACAGTGATCTTATGCTATGCTAAACCATGCAGGATGGGGATCAAGGAGTTTCATAATTGTGAAGGCCTTCTCCCTTGTCAAGAGATACCCAAATGCCCAGAGTTGAACTCTAATGATCTTTCCAGGGATGTTGTATGGCTACCATGGATATTCTTCCAAAAGAGTATTAAAGTCCCCACTAGTTCCCTCTGTATTCTCTTCCACTAGGAAGACTGAGAAATGTGAAACAGGACAATACCTTATAAAAACGTCGCACCAAGTGAACGCTTTCTTCTCTTGCACCCTAGACAAAAAAAGAAAAGTCTCAGTTCTCATTCAAGGCACTAATCCACAGAAGGGAGTTTGTTGTTCTCTAGAGGTAATAAAGACCTCCAAGGGGGCAAGGGGTGGCATGTGAATCTGCTGTGGTCAAAACAACATGGAATTTTGTGGCACCCTGAAGATGAAAAAGTTTTTTTTATTGGAACTAAATAGTCTGTAACCTATGAAAGATTGTGCTTCCACAAAACCAGTTAGGCTTTAAGGTGAAACAAGGCTCCAAGACGCAGCTTTCAGTAAGAGTCAAACCAGCAGAAAGGTAACAAGAGAAAGATAACAGGTTAGAGATTTTAAAAAGAAACCCAAAGACTCACTTCCAGACAGGCAAGGTGGACATCTTTTATAATGCTCCCATGTTTAGTCATCACCAGCTGCTTGAGGAGGATGCAGCTCAGGTCCAAGGTGGCCAAACGAATTTTGCCATCTGGAAAAGGTGAAAAGGCGGAGGAGAGTTAGGATAAAGATTGGTGCATTGCTGCAGTTCTGTGGGGTTGGACAATATTGCAACTTAAAGGGCCGCAGGCAGAACACATCAGTTCCAATCAAGTTGGAGGATCTTGGCATTCTGTCAAGTTTAAGGACTAACAGGAAAATACTATTTTCCTGTGAATGCTAGAACACCAGAGAGAAACTGGAAAAGCCATTGTTTATATCTGTTTTCTGCAGAAGTGCCAAAGGGTATCCGACTCAGAGCCACAATATAAACACTTCCAGCTTCAAAATGGGAAAAAATATGGAAGGCTTTCTGTTGCCAGGAAGAAGTTTGTGGGTTATGAAAACACTCTCCAAGGCTGGATGTAGTCCATGTGCCAAACCTTGCTCACCCCTGGATGAGGCTGATAAGTTTCCAAGCAGTTGGCAAAGGCAGCACCACATACAGAGTGTTACAGTTATCCAAACTGGATGCAACAAATGCATGGGTCACTGTGGCTATATGCAACTAGGAATACCACGCAGGCATGTGGAATGGCATGGCAAAGGAGGACCATGCTGCTCCCAAACATTTTTCTTTCTTTCTTAGTTTAAGAGACTAATATTCTGTCTTTCTGGCTGACTGTGGAAGAAGGGCCAGACGCTTCCAGACTCAGAGTGGAAATGCAGTTTAGTAGCAAACCAGGAACCTTTGGGGTTTTATTTAGGAGACTTTGGGGCCATAATAAAGTTGCTTTGGGTCACTTTGGAGGTATGCTGTTTAAATGACGCCTGCATCTCAAGAGGCCAGAAGCTGCGCCAAAGCAGTGCTCCTCGTTAGGACTGGAGCATGGCTTTGGTATGGCCCCTGGCCTCTTAGGACACATGCATCATTTAAACAGCATACCTCCAAAGTGACCCAAAACAGCTTTCTTTTGGCCTGTCTGTACAGGCCCTTTCTTAGCATTTGCCATGAAATACCAGACCTCGTTTCTTTCTCCAAAATATCATGTTGTTGTTTTTTTGTCTCAAGCAATTGCCAGCAGTGCCTTGGTTCTCTGCTTTTGCCCATACGTTTTACGATTATTGGTTTATTACAGCATCAGCCTTTGGCTTTCCTCTTTATGCTTTTATTGCCATCAACTGCTTTGAGGTCATGCCTCCTAAGAAAAGCTACAGTATTCTGCCCTCAAATAAAAACAAGCTCTTAAGAGTGAAGCTCCTTTCAGCTCATAAAAGGCATCTCTTTCAACCAGAAAGTGGGCTGAGTCTGGCCCACATGGCAGGCCATCCTACATGATTTTTAGCCAAGAATCACTGGGCATCACAACTGGAACCAATTTTTAGGTGTGCCCTTGTAGCTTTGACAGCATTTTGGGGCAGGATGGTGGTGGTTTAATGCAAATCCAATTGTTATTTGTTGTTGTTTTTCCCCATATGATTTTCTTTATATGAAAGAAATGGCAATGGACAGGGGAAGTGAATTTTCTTTTTACTAACCTGTTTGCATGGTTCTTATAGCTATTGGGTGGGTAGGGGGAGATGGGTCACACTTTTATTTAGCTAGATTTGGGGAATTGAATTGTCAGTCAGGGATAGACTGGGAGGAATTAGTTGTTAGGGGCCCAGTTCTCCCACTGGTTGAATGTTGGGCCCCATTAGCGAAAGGGCTGGAAGGCTTCTCTGCTGCAGACCACCTGCCCCACCATTTACCAGAAATAAAGCTTATGTTATACTAGTAATTTCTGTCCATGTTCAGCAATGAAGGAAGTGTTATGAGTACTGAAACGATCGTCTGTTTCAGTTCCAGCCTTCTCCCCCACTTACACCTTCATTTTATCCAGTGCATCCATTTCAGTCCTTCCTAGACAACTGTCACTTCCTACCTGGCTGGGCAGCATAGTTCATGATCCGGATGAGCCTCTCCGTAAGGACGTGATTGTAAGAGTTCTTCTCTTCTGCTCCCTGGGCTGAGAGCTGGATCCTTTCCAGTGTGACTGGCTCGATTCCTGCGAAGAAAGGAGAAGCCTTTACTGAAACTTCATGCTGGCTTGGCAGGCTATGGTTCTGAGGAATCTTGAATTAAAAAAACAAGGGTTGGGTGGGAGGTAGCCTCATTTGAGAAAGTACATGCTTTGTTCCACAATTGCCCACCCAGCTTTGCTTCTTACAAAGACACCAGTGCCATGCATCCTTCTCTACCTCTGCCAGATGTCTGGAGACATGGAAGCTTCTGCATGTGCCTTCATGTCGCCTGCTGACTTAGGGAGACCCCATTAATTTCATAGGGTTTACTTTGGCAAAGAATACTCTGAGTGCTCTTTGCCAGTTCCTTCCTCTGAAATATAGCTGACAGCTTCTGTTAGCCACTGGCAGTCTCCCATCTACTTACTAACCAGGGCTGATCCTGCTTAGCTTCCAAAGGTCTGATGGGATCTGGGACTTTAGGGTATTTAGGCCACTAATTTTCTTTTACACATTTTGTTAAAGAGAAAAGGGACAACATCTGACAATGCAGGCAGAAGAGATGGGGAAGGAGGAGCAGAAATATATAGCACAGTTAGAAGCTTCTATGTAAAAGGATTGCGGTTAGAAAGCAAATTCCAAGATTCGAGAAGGTTGAAGACCAGTGCAGTAACACTACATGCACCTATGTATCTTGTGTAAGAAAGAAGATAAGTGGAATTACTGGCTTGTTTGATCATACGAGTAATTTAAAGCCATATTCCTGTAACACAGTGAGGCAATTTCTCAGAAGCCACTTGTTCCAAATACCATCTTCATTCAACAATGCATACCCTACTAGGGGCCTTTTGTAATATTTAAGGACTGTGCGCGAAAGTGCATTGCCCTAATTCTGTCCAGCCAAAGAAACCTTTCTATAATGGAAGTAAGACAGCCTGCTCGAGTGTCATCTCATACCAAACATGAACTCCGGTGGTGAAAGCAATTCCAGGAAAACCATTTCTGGTCTCTGCTTCACAAATTAGGGCTGCTTGTTCCAGGCTTAAGAATGCTTTTGAAAATTGCTTGGAGCACAGTCTGTCCTGAGCAAAACAAGCTAGTCACAGCCATGATGCAACATCGATGGTGGATACATGGTTTATGGGATAGGATCACACCCCTCATTATATTTGTAAAATATTCTATGTTTTGCCTATAGCCAAATGGCTGTGGGATTTTGCAAATAATGTACAAAGGAAAAGCAACAACAGATTATGCCATAGGTTCCTAGGAACTTTCAATCCCATTCAGAGGTTGGGCTCCAAGGCCACCTGCCACTCATCCCAAAGCTCAAAGTTTAGCAATTGTGCAGCTGAAGACAGGTGAGATAAAGCTATGTATGTCTTTCCAGACTCTGAAGCTTCGCACAGGCAAGTTTTCCAAAGGACCAGAGGTCAAAGGAAAAATGAAGATGTGCTTTCAAAACAGAGCATCTATTATACCCAGAGGGTGATGGTCAAAGCAGCTTCAACCCTTGAGTTTAGTTGTTATGCTCCAGAGGAATTCCCTCTGCTAGAACATGGTTGGGCCTCTGTAGTCCTTTGGATTCTTCTGGGAGGGAAAGAGCAAACCTTTCATTCGCATGTGGTTCTGTGGGAAGCAATGGCCAGTCGGCTGATTTTAACCACTTAAACATCTGTCTTAGGACTGGCAGTGTTTTAGCAGCACAAAATGATGGAAGAGCTTAACCACCAGCCTTCTTTCTTCTTCTGAAACATTATTCCTTTTGTCTGCTTATTTTCCCTGTCACCATTTCAACCGTCAAAGCTGCCATCCTTGTGCAAACAAGCGAGCCAGAGGAAGAGGATCGGGAGAGCATTAATTTCAGGAACTGACAGGAGAGAGGCAGGTCAATAGATCAAGGATTTTATGGCGAAGCAGCAGCTCCACAAAAGGTAGATTATTTTATTATCCAGCCACATTGGTTCTCATTTGAAAGCTGACACTCACATGGAAGCATTTGCAAAAAAAGCTCTGTCCATTTCTTTTTAAACCCACGTTTTATTTGCCATTATTTCAAGTGACACCCTGAGTAGTTGTTTTAGCAGAATTTTGCCCTCGAGAGCCTGGAGCAGGATTCATCAGAATGACAAAATGAATTGTCTTCTGCCACTGCTTAGTCCCCCCACTCATATCTTTCAGCGGGTCCATTTTGCCACCAACTAGAATTATTGCAGAGGAGTCACATCTGCTCTGATTTCCTGGAAACCATCCATTAACAAACGGCCGGGCTTATATCACACGCTGGGTGCCCTCTGCAAGGAGAAACCCACGTCATTCAAAAAACCTTCATTCACAAAGCGATCAAAACAATGGATGGCAGGAAATGGCAACTAAAATTCAGGGGTCCTGGTCAGGGAGGGGAGATGGGCCTGAGACATCTCTGCCCGACATCCGGAGAGGACGGCCTCCGTGGGTCTCAGCAGGTCCTCTTGGGGTTTTTACTGGTTCTGCCAGCAAAGAAGCTGAAATAGGACAGTAAGAGCTGTACTTCACAATATGTTTATATGTTTGATCCCTGTCCCTTTATAAAATACCCTAAAGGCACTACAGCTTATCTGATGCTGGAAGCCGAGTCAGCCCTGGTTCGTACTTGGATGGGAGACTACAGTACCAACAAATCCCAGGTGCTGGAGGTTCTATTTCAAAAGAAGGAACTGGCAAAATCGCCTTTGAAGAGGATTCCTTGCCTAAGAAAACCCTATGGAATTTGCAGGGTCATCATAAACCCATAGGCAGTTTGAAGGTGCACACACACAGACGCACTCCATCAATCCTCTCTTCACTCCTCTCTCTTATTCACTCATGCACACATATGAGGACCACCTTTTGATCGTTCTCTCACACCTCCCCACAGGCCCAGGTCCAAGTTTCCCACAGCAGCCCAGACTCCTTTTGAATCAAAGGAAATCCTGTGTGTAACCTGGAGCTGGAACCACAGCAGGCCGCTCAACCAAAAGTAACCAATTTGCAGCTTGCTAACTGTTTATATAAGATGGATTTATACAGCGTTGTGTTCAAGGCCATAAAGTTTTTCCATTCAGGAGAGAAGCCAACTCACAAAAGCCAGGACCTTGGCGATGCCTTCCAAAGGGCTGAGCCTTACCTTTATTGTGGGACATGGCATACAGGAGGCACAACACAAACAGTGCGTAGTAGTCGAACTCTGCACACTCCAGGGCGTGATAGACCATATCAAGAAAAGGCCTGGAAGAAATAGAAGTTGTAGTAAATTCATTCATCATTATCTTACCATTTCTTGTGCACCTTCAAGTAGTTTTCGACTTATGGTGACCCTATCTTGGGGTTTTCTTGGCCAGATTTGTTCAGAGGAAGTTTGCACTGCCTTCCCGAGGCTGAGACAGTGTGACTTGCCCAAGATCACTTTGTGAGTTTGCATGGCTGAGCTGGGAATTGAACTGTGGCCTCCAGAGGCATAGTCCAATGCTGAAACAACTACGCTGGCTCTCACATCGTACCATTAATGATTACCCATGATTAATACACAGCCTCCGCCGTGCAAAGTGGTTTACAACAGGACAGGCCCCTTTTGCAATGTAAGGAAGAGACCTTCTCCAAGGGGCCAAACCTTCACTAAAAAGGAAGCTGAAAAGAGGTCTGTCACTAAGATTACCCCTTTGAGGAGGCCTTGCTGAGAAACACTTGATGGCTTAAATTCAAAAGGCAGCACACTTCGGACTGGAATGCGTGCCAGGCATTGGCCCAGTGTGCATTTTGTAACAGGAGAGTGTTATACTGTTTTAAATTCCAGCTTGCTGAGAACAAGGAACCATGCTGGTGCTGACCGCTATGCTTTTTCCACTTGGCTCCTCTCACCAGCGCGAGCAGCTGAGCAAAACAAGGACTTTCTATTTGTAATGTGCTTCACATGGAATCTGAGCTAGGAACTCTGGCTTGCTCCACTCCTAACAAGACAGAGCTTGCTCATGGCTTGGTTTTCAGTTCTTGCCTGTATGTCATTCACGGTAAACCAGAATTCAAAATGATCTTGGCTTATCTGTGACATACAGATGTGGCCACAGTGCAATTGAGGCTACAGATTACAAGCCGCTCTGTTTGCTGCCACTACAAACAGGGCCAGTGTGGTGTTGTGGTTTGAGCGCGGAACTAGGAATCTGGGAGACTAGGGTCCGAATCCCTGCTTGGCCATGGAAATGTGCTGGATAACCCTGTCAGGTCATTCTCTCTCAGCCTCAGAAGGCGGCAATGACAAATCTCCCAGGAACAAATCATTTCAAGAAGACCCATGATAGGTTCGCCATAAGTCAGTAATGACTTTAAGGCACATAACAACAATGAATTCATCAAGGCATCATTGTGTTGTTTTTATGGCATTTTATGAAGCATCTTTAACTTGTTACTTTAGAAAGCTTACATTTTAAGTATTTGTAATTTATCAATTTAATGGTGGGTTTTTATGGAGCAGCCCTGAAACCCTATGAGGAAGGGTGGGGTACTAATAGAGTAAATAATGAAATAATACACTCAACAAAACAGCAATATCATTATAATTATCACTATTCTGTTGGAGCAAATGGGGGCCTCCTTGGATGTGCAGAAGAAGCCTTGCCTAAGGCAAGCCAATACAGGCAGGGTGACTAGTTTCTACACATCCCTTTAACGTCCTTGAATTTAAACACAGAGGTTCTACTGTTATGTTACAGTATGTCCTAAAAGAGATCATGATTACAACAGCAGAGCAACTGAAGGAAGCAGAAGAATCCATAAGATTTGGAAGAAAATGGCTCTGGACTGTTAAAGGGGGGAAACTGCTGCTATTTGGGAAGCTGAGAAAGCCCACAACTTGCTCTGTGAGAGCAGAGAAACATCCAGTCCTGCCCTTTGTTTAGTTACCTGGAGAAAAGAAAACCACTGAGATGGAAGCAAGTGTTTGCAAGTGTATACAGAGCAGAGGGAGAAAGCATTGGAAGAATGAAAGAAATTACAGGAGAAGCTTTGTTCAGGCAAATCTGTCCCCATACCTGTTCCAGTTGGACATTTCCGTAGAACCTGCGCTCTTTTCTTCATCCGTTATGTTTTGCTCTGTTACAGAAATCAACTTGCATCGCTCCATGATCACCATCTCAATTTCTGGGAAGGGAGGGAGAATGACAAGGCACATGTTTAGAGAAAGATGTATTTGCTAGACAAAGTACAAGTCGGCAGGTGCTATAGATGGAGGGGTCACCAGCAGCTGTGGGCTGTTATTTTGGAACTCTGGCCAAGACTGTGTGGCTAGGAAGGCCTTAATCTCTCCCAGCTTGTTCTCAAGCAAAAGTGTACATTTGGCATCACTTGAAACAGGTTTATCAGGATCTTGGAAGAATTGAGGTTTGTTTTTTAAACTCAAGTCTTGGAGCTTAACACATAGTCCACAGAAAGAGATCTCTTGTGCCCTCGTGACTCTTAAAAGACTGATATTCCAGTACAGGAATGATAATCTTTTCCCTATCTGTGATGCAAGACTTAACAACACTTGCAACATTCAAAAGAGTGATATATTGATGCACCCTACAAATGGATTTATATTCAGATATTTGGTCTGCTTTATAGATCTGTTTCAATAATGATTTTTCTATTTTTAAATCTTCTTATTCCTTCTGGCTATGATGCTAGAGCATCGCAATATGTAACTGAGAAATTTAAGTGTTTTTACTCTGTGTAAAATTCTGATTGTTTAAAAAAAAGGTTGTGGGGTAGGACTGCAGGATCTCCCATCCAGCATGGCTACTGAAGCAACTCTATTGAATCTTGGGTTTTATATTTAACACACATTCATGGAGCACATGGATTCTGGTAAAAATAGGAGGTGTGGGAGGTTAGTAGGCCATGAAAGATTAAAACTGGCCCACATGACAGAGGAATTCTCAAGAAGTCTGGCACACTGTGAGAAAGCCAGCATGCCTCTGCAGCGTGACTGATCACTTTTGCTGGGTTAAATCTGCTTTCCTCACTCTGACGCCCTCCAGATGTTTTGGACTGAGATTCCCATTGGACCCAGTCAGCCTAACACCTCTGGTCAAGAACTGGGAGAGCTGCAGTTGCAAACATCTTGTTTAGGAGACTCTGGGTTAAAGAAACCATGGCTCTTTTGTCAGTAGTTTGTTCACTGTTGCACGTGAACTGAAAACTCGTGGCTTGCCTCACTCAGATAAGCCAGAAACACGCAACTGTTCACAAATGAATGAGAGGAAGCGGCAGTGCCAGGACTAGACCAGACTGTTACAGGTCTCCACGGATTGGCAAAAGCTTACCTTCACTCTCTCCGCTCGGCTTGATGCCTTTTGAAGGACCGTCAACGCCCTCTGGAGCATCTTCCGCTCCCCTCTCTTCCTCCTCATCCTCTCCAACATTTTTGTAATTGGGTCTCTTCTGCAGCCTCTTCTTCCCTTTGTGCTTATTAATCTCCAGAGACCTCTCCAAAGTCTCTGTAGGCTTGATGAAGCATCGGATGCCTGTCTTGACCTAAAACATCAAGCACACTCCATTAGGGCAGAAGCATGATGGCTCCAGGTGTTTCAAAACACAGCATTTTGGACAAGTCCCTTGTCACAGGGCTACAGGAGGACTGGCTGGAGTAGAATGCCACTCCTTCCCAAGTCAAGCATCACTACATTGTTTATTACAGATGTGCTGTGCAACCTGGCATTAGATCTCTGTGCTTCTCCAACCCACCTTTGCCATTCTCCCAATGCTAATACTGTTTAAAAAACTTCCATCTAGACAGAGGACAAGGAAAAAAGGGAAGGTCTAGACAAGTATAAAAAGAGGCTTCTTTGTCAAAGGCTTTGTTAAATGACATATGCCTGTACTTGGATGATGCCTTCTACACACACACACACACACACACACACACACTTGGATTGGTACATCCAGCTGGAAAAATCAAGCAGAGCCAAGTTATCACCTCTGAAGAGAGAGAAAGTAGGCTAAGCCCTTGCAGAAAAGCTGCAGGGCCAGAACCACATCCGATTTGAGCAGGAAGAGAGTGGAAACCATTCTCACAGGAAGCAACCTAAGTGAAGAATATGACTTCTGGCTCATGTCATGCGGTGGGTGCTGTGAAGACTGGTGACTCGCTGACCCCAGGCAACTGTTAGAAAACAAGACCACCTCACTGTGCTACCTCTCTCTCTCCCCCTCCCTCCCTGTTCTGGAAAAGGAAGCACGCCTCTCAAGGTTTTAGAAATGTCTCATTGGAAGAGGAGGGCACACTCCTCCAGACAGCTCAAGAGCTGCAAGCAAAACCAGAGACCCATTCCCCTGCTCAGAAAAAGAAGGACATGCCATGGGGGCTAGACCACCAAAGCCAGTCCTCATCTTACTGGAACATACTGGGACACAGGTTCTTCTTTTGCCATCAAGACAACTTCAACTTATGACGACCTGTGGATAAGAGACCTTCTTGAGCCCCAGTCATCCGCTGCCTTGCTCAGGTCTTGCAAACTCAAGACAACACTTGTGGCTTCCTTGATGGAATATATCAACAAACAATGTGGTCTCCCTTCTTTTCCTACCTCCTTCCACTTTGTCGAGCATTATTGTCTTCCTCAATGAGTCACATTGTCTCATGATATATCCGAACTGCAACAGCCCCATTTTAGTCATCTTTGCTTCTGGTGAGAGTTCAAAATCCTCAAGCGCCCACTCATTGTGTTCTTCGGTGCTCTACTGCTATTCAGATTGGTTCCCCCCCATCACCTGATAGCCTACTGTTTCTTATAATAGAAGAGGTGTGGGTTGGAAATCTGGATTCTTTTTTGCAGACTAATACTACTAGCCTGCACTAACAATGACCTATTGCCCCTTGGAAATGGTTTTGTTGTGGTCATGTGCCTTCAAGCTGACTCTGATTTATGCAACCCAGATCCTATGGTTTTCTTAGGAAGATTTGTTCAGTGGAGGTTTGCCACTGAAAGAGTGCAACTTGCTCAAGTTTACCCAAGTGGGTGCTCATGACCAAGCAGGGATTTGAACCCTGGTCTCCGGAGTCCTAGTCCAATGCTATGTTGTTGTTGTTGTTGTTTTAAAAAAATATGTTGAGTCCCATTATTGGGAAAAAGCAAGATAGAAATGAATAAAACTAATTAAAAATGAATATCAATTGATAAAGTGAAGTGAGCACGAACATTTCTAAAAAGTGCTAAGTGCTGCTGAACTGTGCTGTACTCAGTGTCCTACTTTATGCCTTTTCTCTCACCCAGAGGGTTTCCACTCGTGGTCCTGCTGCGCAAAGCCTTTTCTCTCTCACTTCATAAAGGCTGTAAACTCTCACCGCTGCCCTACTTAGAAAATGCTGCTCAAGGCACATACTCATCGCCATTCCTGGCTGCGATGTGGACCAGCTGTTATCTTTTAAAAAAATCTCTGCTAATAGGAAGTGGAGGCTCAGAACTAGCACTAGACTTAAAAAGAGGTTAAAACCATTTAAAATGACAACATTTTCCCCAGTACACACACACACACACACACTCAAGAAATTCTGCAGAACAGCTTCAGTGGAAGTAAAACTGCTGCACCAGAAAGGAAAAAAAAGAAAAGGCCGCAAACTCCTGACCACAGTTTTCCTAGTAACAAAACCCACTTAAAGAAAAATGGGTGAGACGTGGCATGAGACGGAGCACAATGAAGACAAGATCGTTTTTGTGTGTAAGAGGCCTTTTTTATCTCTTGGCTTGCATGCAAGATCAGGTCGAGAGAGAACAGAGATCAAGATGAAGTATAACAAAGGCCCTGACAATGATACCATGCGCTAAAGGCAAAGCGGCTCCATCACAGGCCCCGATCCTTGCTGAACACGCAGACACACTCGCACGGTTGCCTCAACAAAGGCCTGCAAAACGTGAGGAGTTGACATAATGGCACACAAACGTTCCTTGGGCTTACCGAGCTTTTCTGGATGTCCTGCTCCGCTTTTGAAAAAAAGACAGACAGGTCTCCGTTCAGAATCACTTCAGCCAACGAATTCACTAGAGGCTGGTAATGGATAATTAGGAACACCTGCAAAGAAGGGGCAGCGAAGCAGAGGAAAGAGAGTTACAGTGGAACCTGCAAAGCCAGCCATGTCCTTTGAGGATCCAAGGCTGGTGGAGATGGAGCCTAACTTCCCTCTCCTTCCTGCTGCATCCCTCGCTGGTTCCAGAAAGAGCCTCAGACATCAAGAGCAGGTTTTTTAGGGGGAACAATGGGGCTGCACCATATATTAACCCACTTATTTATATAACCGTTATAAACCACCCCACAAAGCCTTCCTTGAGGAAAGACTCTGATTTCTCTGAGAGCATGACTAACTTTCCTGAGAGCACAATATACAATTGGCCCTTCTTATCCACGGATTCTTTTATCCTCAGATTCAAGCATCCTCGGCTTGGAAATATTCCAAAAAGTATAAATTCTAAATAGCAAACCTTGATTTTCCATTTTATAAAAGGGAGACCATTTTGTTCTACCATTATATTTAATGGGACTTGAGTGTTCATGGATTTTGTTATCCACGGAGGATCCTGGAACCAAACCCCAGCAGATAAGAAGGTTCTACTGTATTGCCTTAAAACCTCAGAGACAAAGAAAAGTCTAGGTGGTTTGTGTATCTACTTGGTGCACTGCTTGAGTTTCTGAGCCCAAAGTTCAAATCCTCGCTCCACCAGGGAAACCCATTCAGTGAACTTAGGAAGAACCTTAGAGGAAGGCCATAGTGAGTCTCCTTGGAGTAAATCTTGCCAATCTACAACAGGTTGACTTTAGGGTTGCGATAAATCAGAGATGCCCTGAAGGCACATCACAACTACAACAACCTTTAAAAATGCCAGAAGCCTTCTCCCTTCCCTCACCTTTTCTTCCTCTCAGCCCCAATTGTCCCCCCCCCCCCCCAATACAGAATAACACAGCTTTCTCTTTCTGAGTTGTACCATAGATTTCTTCTGGCTTTTTAAAAGCCTTCCTAAACCACCTTCCTTTCCCCAAATCTTCTCTCTCCGTTTGCCGCTGGCCAAACCACCTCCACAAACCCTTTGTTCTAAAACTATACCGTGCCTCTCCCAGCCTCTGGGGCTCCTCATTGAAAGAGGATGAGCCAACCAGCAAGCAATGGCCTTGTCCTCCAGGTGAGCCATGGGCAACTAGATCCCATTTGCAGAAGTGACTTGTACAAGATGGCTGCTGCGCTTTTGTTTACTGGCGCGTTTCTTTGATGTGGTTTATAGCTGGGCTAATTTTATGATTTAATTACCGGCTGCTTTGAGCTCCCTCCTGGGAGAAACACAAGATATCAATCAAACAAACTGATTAAGCACCTTGGTTATCTTTCCTGAGAATCAGTTGTTGAGGCTGATGCCTCGCTGTTACTATTTTTAACACTTATCTGGCACCAGTATAATTTACTGGTTCCATATAAATGCTAGAAACATTAACGTTGACAATCAATCTCACCCACTGATTCCCGAGAAAGATTATTAAAATTCTCAAACACATGAATGGCTGGCTAGAGATTTCTAAGACTTACTTGCGACAAGAGATACAGAGAAACTTGGAAGCTTATTTTCGGACGTTCCTCAGCCTAAGGAGCAAAGAACAAGACAAAAGATGAAAGTGAGGTGGTTGTTTTTTTAAATTACCAACTAATTTAATTTTCCACCGGAGTCTTAAAAAGTAGCCCCAAGCTGCAGTGATAAAACTGGTGGAAAAGGTTCTTCTGTATTTCCATTGGTCTAAGACAGCAGCATAAAAGACTCGCCGAGACAAGTTTTGCCTAAAACCAGACTGGACAACTATGACCTTCCAGAGGCTTTCTGGCCTAAAGCCCCAGTAGGCCTAGCCAGCATAGCAAAGGATGATGGATGGTGTAGTCCAGTAATATCCAGAGAGAGATGCAGCTGTCCGGATCTAAAGACATTAAGGGAATAGTAGTAGGCACCTGGGAAAGAGAGCCAAAGTGGTGTAGTGGCTTGTGTGCTGCACTAGGACTTTGGGAGACCAGGGTTTGAAATCCTGCTTGGCCATGGAAACCCAAAGGATGACCTCTCCCAGCCTAAGAGGAAGGTAATGGTCAACCTCCTCTCAATAAATCCTGCCAAGAAAACCCCAAGAGAGTTTTCCCAAACTGAAGAAACCTAACATGAAGCAGCTGGGAAACTTCTCCTCTCTAGATTTCCAGTGCACACATCCTCTTTTATCTTGGCTTGCAATAACAACACTTTCAGATATATATTTCTTCTAAAGGGTGACGTGAGATAGCAGGTATGAGCTGCAGGTTTCACTTCTCAAGAACAATTAATCATACAAGAATAGACACATACAGAACTGCACCTTTGTGAGGAACTGCAGTTTACAAGAAGGTGCAGCTGTACAATAACTTTGTCTAAAGTTACTCTGTACAAGGTAGAGTCAGGTTCTTAGTGTGAAGAGATGGCCATTCCTTACCTTATCTTGATTCACTAAGGAGTAGACATAAAGCGGCAGGAAGAGGCTATTCAGTAAGTGGTCGGTCAATACGTCGTTTAAGAATTCACAGTTAATGATAAGGATGTCATTGAGGTAATGAAGGTGATCAAGGTGCTCCGCTACCAGGTCACTTAGCTTCCCCCTATTTCTGTGTCTGCAAAAGAAGGACATTTTATTTTTTAAAAAGCCAAACAAACCACCAAACAGGACAGATGGCAAAATATGGTACAAAGCAACTTCTTATTCCTAGCATTCTTTATACATCAAGAAGAGTGGAGCTAAGTACATGCCGTTACATAATGCAGACCGTGATAGAGGACTATGGAAAAATTCTTTACACACCAAAAAAGTTAAACTCTTTTTGTTGTCTTCAAAGAGGCCTGGCCTTGATCTCTCACAAAAGGTGGAAATGCCTCTTTCTGAAAAGTTGCTGGTTGCACAATGCAGGTTTATCACCAACCAAACCCCTTCCCCCTCAAAGAAAGGGATCTTGGTTTGCTCACATGGAATTTTCCCATACAGTTCAACATTTTCCTAGCTGCCCTTCAAAAGCTGCAGTTTCCACAAGTGGCTCACAATGCTGTTATGTTACAAATGCGTAATGTCACAAGTCAATGCAGCAGTGGCTGCTTCCTGCACAGACCTACGTTTTTGTGTCATTTTCAGAGACCCGTCTTGCATAAAGCTCTCAGGAGCAGCGTCCAGTCTGCAGGGAACTAGGGCATGCCTCACTAAAGCTTTAGGCAGATTTAATCTATTAAAACATGTATAAAGTTAACTAAGATTGGTTTCAAGAGCCAGCATGGAATAGTGGTTTGAACATTAGACTAAAACTCTGGAGACCAAGGTTCAAATCCCTGTTCAACCACGGAAGCCCAGTAAGTGACCTTTGGCAAGTCACACACTCTCAGCCCCAGAAAACCACATGAGAGGGTTGTTTTAGAGTCACCCTAAGTTGAAGCAACTTGAAGGCACACAACAACAGCAAAAGATCTCTTTCTGTGATGATGTCAGAACAGGGAAAGCCTTAGCAAGAGGGGCATAACAGGAATAAACATCGAAAGGGCTTACTCTTCATCCGTTTTCACACAGTTATCCAGTTCTATCACATGGCTCCCAATAAACCAGACAAGGTTGGAGAAGTAAGGGACGGCGGTTTTATCCCGAATGTAGTGCAGCATAGGCTGGTTATCCACTGAAGAGAAAACAGTTTTTAAATCTCCATTTCTTCCAAAAGAGGATAAAAAACAAAACTACAACAACTTCGTCAAGCATATTAACAATAAATTCCTTTCTTTGGGCTGCATTTCTCTGGCTAACAATCTGTTCTATTCCATGTTTAATTATCTAGCAAAGTTTGTCAGATTATACACTAGAAGAGATAAAGCGAGGCTGTTATTAATATGCTGAAACAGCCGGTGGCATTGACCACAGCTAAGAAAACCTCTCGTTTTCTTGGGAAAGGGAGAACAATACAAGAAATATAAGCCGTCAGGCTAAAAAGCTGAAGTGATTAGCGGACTTACATGACACTGCAATAGGGAACACAGCAATCATCAGTGAAGAAAGGGCAGAAGGAGACAAAAACAGACAACAGTTAGACAGGGTTAGGAACCGGGAAGGTAAGGCATTCTCCAAAGGGTTCAGTAGCTAAAGCAGGAAGCATCTAGACTAGAAAAGACAGGGTTAGAAGGAAACAGCAGCAGAAACATCCATGCTCCCCAAAACAGCATGCTAGTTATCCTCCCCCCTAAAGTGGAAGCCACCCCACATCTACCCCCAGGACTGGAGGGAAGGAATGTGCAGCATCCAAACTCTATGGGAGGCTGGTAATCCCCAACCCCAGAAATGGTTTCCATGGGGCAGATGGAGGACCCCCTATTAACTTGAGAAGCTAAACCCCCACTTTGTGACCAGTCCAGAGCTTCCCTGCAGCAAAGGAAGTTGTCTTTCAAGGAACTTAGCTGCTGACTGTTATCCATCTTCTTTGAAAGGCAACTCTGAAACACGGGTGCCCCAGAATAACAATCTGAGATGCTGAGGGCATGTTTTTAAGAAACCCAAGCCCAATACTCCCCCCAAAGTTGTACAGTTCATTGGATCCTGGCCATAGGGACTCAATGGCAAGACAGCTAGTTCAGAAGGAGTTCCCATTTCTCAGCTCCCACTTGCTCTAACATCCCTACTAAAAAGCAAAGACAAGCATGGCCCATATTTCCTGTGACAGGAAATATATATACTTTTATTCTACTGCATACTGACATTTTCTTCACTGATGAACAAAGTCGATTTTATATATATGGGCGTGTGTGTTATGGAGACACAGCGAGGGGGGTACAGATGGAGCAGCCAAGAACAGAAAAACTTGTCGCACCCCGAAGCTTAACAAGTTTCATTAGGCTTCATGGTTTCATGGTTATCTGATGAAGAAAGCTGCTGTCTGTGAAAGGTCACGCCAAATAAAACTTGTTAATCTTGACGGTATCACAAGACTTTGTTCTTTTTGCTGCGACAGACTCACACGCCTCCTCTCTTGGAAGGAGCATTTAAGGCAACAGGCATTTCTATGCCTGTGGATATGTATCTAGAGTCTAGCCAAGCGTGACCTCTAGTGGCGATTACCACATACGCCTCTTTCATGCATGTCTCCCAGTTCAGTTCCAGTTTATGAAATCTTTCTTATTCGTCATTGGAAAGAAAGAGAAGCCACAATCTCTGGGACTGGTTTCCTCTCCCTTCCCAGATCTCTGTGATGACAAAATACTCTTCCAGAGGAATTTGTAGCCCAGAGGTGCGGTTTTGTTTTGTCTTTTTGGAGGAGGACTTCAGAAAGAAGGGAATACTTAAAGAAGACTTGGTAGAGATACACTACTGGATGGAGGTCAATGATCCAGAACTATTCTCTCAGATCAAAGCTTCAACAGCACTGATATTGACTTCATATAACAAGGCTTTGCTGTATTGAACATTTCCAAAGTGGCCAAGGCCTGATCAGCATCTTCAACATAACAGCTGCAGTGTCAATTTCACACTCAAGGTTCACCCAAGTGTGCAGATTTCAGAAAACATACCTTTGTAGACATTCAGTGTTATTGTTCTCACTGCAATCCTGACCATGCTTTCTGGGTGGTTGAAGAATTTAATGGCCTCTGTGTACAAGGCAAAGTCATTCGTGTGCTGAAAGAGAAAAGGGGGATTATTTAGCTCATGGTCTTAGACCATATCCTTCAATGCATTGCACTCTCTTTGCCCGGTTTCAGCAAAACACAACAGAAAATTACAAACTATGGCCTCATACAGACAGACCAAAATAAAGCTGCTTCAGGTCACTTTGGAAGTATACTGTTTAAATGATGCATGCATCCTAAAAGTCTGGAAGCCACGATCCAGTCCTAAGGACTGGAGTGCAGCTTTAGTGCAGCTTCCGGACTCTTAGGAGGCATGCAACATTTAAAAAGCATACCTCCAAAGTGGCCTGAAGCAGCTTTATTTCAGCAGTCTGTATGGGGCCTATGTCCCAAAAGGGAAGTTTGCCTGAGAGGACTCAGAATCCTCCACCTTTCACACAAAGATTGCAGTCTGAATGTTGGACACAGTTGCTGTTACTGACCTCATTGTAAAAGAAATGCACAGTGTGATTGTTGAGTTTCAGGGAAAGAGTTTTCAAGAACGAAATATAGTATGCCATGATCTCTTCATCAGAGAAGTCAAATTTGTGCACGATGATAGAATTTACGTAGTTATTGGAAAGCAGGTAGTCTGAAAGGGGAAAAACACGCACAACATTTACAAACTGAGACAATGCTTTAACACCCAGAATCAAGATGTTTTGACAAAGCAGTGTCCTGCAGCCACTCTGGTATCTTCAAAATGCTCAACAAGGCAGCAAACCATTGAAGACAGAAGGTTAACAGAAAGAGCCATATTCAACCACAGAGGTTTGCACACAGCTTTACTCTGCCACCTTATTTATGCAGATTTGAACCTCTAGCTCTATTTAACTTCAGATAAGAGAAGGCTTAGCTGGGCAATAGGCACACACCCTTTAAACTGGAAAAACATGCCTCAGCTCTACACCTGCATGCTTCTCCCAAACCCAAGGAACCCAATACACACTATCCTCATCTCACTCAATAGGACCCTGAGTCATCACTGAACTGACCACTGGATGTGTTTCCTGGGACCACAGTCTCCAGGACAAGGATTTAGCACCTCGGCCACATGGCACTGTTTTGAGGAAGACGACACAAGGCGCATGCACACTTACAGAGAGAAGTCTCATGACTAATGTTCTCGAAGAGGATGTTCAAAGTCTGGAGGAGCTGCACGCACACGTAGCGGCCAGACTTCTGTCGCAGGATGTTCAAGAAGTAGACAAACATGTTCTTCTCCAAGAAAAAGCTGGAATTAGCAGGAAAGGTTGTCACTTATTTGCTTCTAAAGGCCTGTTACAGACTGCCAAAATAAAGCTGTTTTGGGTCTCTTTGGAGGTATGCTATTTAAATGATGCCTGGGTCCTAAGAGTCTGGAGGTCGCGCCAAAGCCACACTCCATTCCTAAGCACTGGAGTGCAACTTTGGTGCAGCTTCTGGATTCTTAGGATGCATGCATCATTTAAACAGCATACCTCCAAAGCAGCTTTATTCTGGCAGTCTGTAACAGGCCTCAGTTTACTGAACACATCACTCTTGATTTAGAAAACATCTAGCCTCTATTCCAGCAAAGTTTGGGGGAAACCTGTTGTTTCATAAGGTTTAGCGTATCTGTTTCTTTTGCGCTTTTAAATGAATGTTTTCAATGGCTTTAATTCTATGGACAGCTAGGTCTCCATCTCCGTAGCAAAAACAATCCAATGTGATGCCCCTTTAACAGCCATGGCTCAGTGCTATGGAATCCTGGGAATAGTAGCTTGTTCTGGCACCAGAGTCTCTGACAGAGAAGGGCAAACGTCTCACAAAACTACAATTCTCTGAATGGCACAGCAGTTAAAGTGGCGTCAAACCAGATTATTTCTGCAGTGCAGATGCAGTTTAAGACTTTAGCGCCATGTGATTTTTTTTACAGTGATTAACCACTTAGCACCGTAATGGATTACAAAATCTATCTCAATTTAAACACAATTTCAGTCAGATGATTTCCTTGGTGATTTGAACTTGCAGCCCTAACCGCTTTTACTGGGGAGGGACCTTGTCTATACAGCATGATTTCTTAAACTAAACATGCACAGAACCAGGCAGTACTATGCGCCTGGGTTAAGCCAATGCACTATGCTTGCGATCCTAGACGCATTTAGAAAAACCAAAGCCAAGTGGAGCAATCTTTTAAGTATATATAGGAATGTAAATTCAATTGAGCTTTCACAGTGTTTCCCACTTAAAGCAAACACTTCAAGGCAAACTTACTCAAACACTGAGCTGTCATTTTGGTCTCCCCAAATGAGGATCTCGGTGATAGAGCGGATGGTCTCCACCAAAAGGTTGCGGTTGTGATCGGTCACAGTGGTATTTTTGGTCAGAACGTGGTACAGATACCTGGAAGGAGAGGAAAGGAAAGCAAAGGGAGTCAGAAGTACTCACAGCAAAAATACTGGGCCACTGCTCCATCTTTATGGTGTCTGTTTCCTTCTGGCCTTTCCTCCGGCGCAGGGGCCAAGGGGGCTCACAACACAAAAGGCAGCCAAAACCCCATCAGAACAGTGAAGGACAACCCAAATACAAAGAATCCTACCTTAAAAAACAAAAAAGCAGGCATCAAATTAAAACAGTCCAGAAACATAGACAAGGAAGGCTTGGATATTTGGAACCATGATGAAACTTTATTTGTCAGTCAGCAGCAGCAAAGGAAAGCAACTCTGAAGGCTCCTTCATTTGTTGACTCCGGCCCAAAACACGCTGCAGAAATAGTCCGGCTTGAGACCGCTTTAACTGCCCTGGATCAAGGCTAGGAGTCCTGGGAAGCGTAGCTCTGTGAGACATGGAGCCTCCTCTGTCAGAGAGAGCTCTGGGGCCACAATAAACTACAGCACTGATCCAGGGCAGTTAAAGTGGTCTCAAACCGGATTATTTCTGCAGTGTGCTTGGGACCTTTGTGAAATTGTGTGAAGCCCCTCTGCTTTTTAAGGCACCAAAACCAGTCAAGAGCCAGTGCAGTGGTTTGAGCGCTGGACTACGACTCTGGAGACCAGGGTTCGAATCTCAGTTCAGCCATGGAAACCCATTGGGTGGGTGACCCTGGGCAAGTCACACTCTCTCAGCCTCAGAGGATGCCAAGGAAACGCCAGGAGAGGTGCATCCAAGGGTCAGAAATGACTGGGAGCTGCACAACAACAAACAGCTCAACGCAAACAGGCTGAGTGACTCAGGCAGAGCAAGCGCACCTGAGAAACAGGAGAGTCAGCCCCAAAGAGCCCTGGGAGGCGCCTCTGGGAACCCTGTGGGATGAATGGAGACACAGGTCGTCTTTTACATGCCTCCAACTCATTAGCCCTGCAATGTCCAGGGATACTCCACTGACCGCCAAGGAAAGAAGGCATCCCTGGGAGTTGTAGGATGGAGACTGGTAGTCACCCAAAGCCAAAGGAGCTCTAGCACAGGGGGCTTGTATTGCCTTGCCTTGCCTTGTGTTTGTTTTCCCTTGTTTTTATTAGGCATCCATTCAAAGACAGTGAAGTCCTCCTCCTTAGTCTCCATCCTGGAGTTCCTTAGAGCCACTGGCCCCGATCTTTCCGCTCCCTTTTCCGTCCTGCGCCGGGACTATTGCTAGCTCCTCTTTTCAGGGCACAGCCCATAGGTGCTGAGGGGGGTGTGGGGTGTAGTACAGGGATCTGTAGTCATGCAAAGGAGCAGCAGCAGCATGGGGACTTGTAGTACACGAAGGGAGCCTTAGCACTTGGGGGGCGTAGTACAGGGCCTTGTAGGATAAGGACTATAGTAGTAAACTAAGAGAACTGCAGCGCTTGGCTTCGTAGTGTCTAAGGGCTTGTAGTAAACGAAGGGGCTGGTGGGATCCTAGTCGAGGGCCTGGTAGCCCTGAAGGGGCTGGTGGCCCTGGGGCCCCGAGGAGGGCCTCCCTCCCTCCCTCCCTCCCTCCCTTGCAGTCACTCACTTGAGGTGCTCGAGGGAGTGGATGTTCTTGGCGCCCTTGCCGTGCCCTCCGCCGCCGCCCCAGCTCCGCGAGCGCCCGAACATCCCTGGCCAGGCCGCCTTGCCCCGGCTACGGACTCACAAACCCCGCTGCCGCTGCTGCCGCTGCGTCCTCCTTCTCGCTCGCAGCCGCCGCCATTCTCGACGCCTCACTGACATTCTCCCCCCTCAGGCCAAACGGAGACACTGCGCATGCGCCTGCCGCCACGACGCACGACGCGTCGCCGCGGGGCACGGCGGGAAACACAGAGGCTCTCCCGATAGAGATGGCTGAGCCACAGGAACCGCACGGACTACGACTCCCAGCGTGCTTCGCGAGGGAGAGGAACCCGGAAGAGTAGGGAGGCAGGGAGGGGCGGAGCGTCTCGAAGGAGGGCGGAGGGGCGTTTGTGACCTGAGCGAGTGGGCGGGGCCTCAGAGGCTGGGGGCGGGCCGTGCGCGGGGAGGTATCTGCGCATGCGTCGGAGATGCACGCTGAACCATAGCAATGCAGATGACAACAATCATGAATTATTATCATCTGATATGTATATATAATATAATATACATAATAGTAATAATAGACTGCATATAATATATATATATATATTCATATATATGTATATGTATATATATATAATTTAATAATTAATTAATTAACAGTATTATCAATTCCCTGCCGTTTTATTATTGATTCCATGTCCATGCAATTATTATTATTATTATTATTATTATTATTAATTCATTTTTTTAAAAAGCTGCCATCTGTCCATCAAATGCTAAATTATGCTCCAGATTATTATTATTATTATTATTATTATTATTAGGCTCATTATCGGTTGTCATTAACTGCCCTTGGCTCAGTGCTATGGAATCCTGGGATCTGTAGTTCTGTGAGACATTCACAGCCCTGGGGGAGGTGCCACAACAAAACTACAATTCCCAGAATTCCATAGCATGGAGCCAGGGCGATCAGAGTGGGTTTTCTACTCCTGCAGTGCATAGAGGCTGGGTCACCTCCTGTCCTGCTCTGCAGGGTCGTTTTGCAGCCCTCTCTTTGCTTTTGCTCCTCGAGCTGTCACTCACCGAGGCCAAGAGCCAATCAGGGCCCTGGAGGGGCGTGTCCAGGCGGGAGCGCGCACGCCCAGAGCCCAGCTGTCCCTCTCCTCGGGAGCGCGCCTGGCTCAGCTGCAGCGGAGGCCCGTCTCTCTCTTTGCTGCCTCGGCCTCGCTGGCCCTGGCCCTCCTGAGCCAGAGATGCCTTTGCAAAGGCCCCAGGAGCCCCCCTAGGACGCCCCCGAAGGTCAGTGGGGGCTTTGGAGGACCCAGCCCCTTTAAAAGCCTGGCTTGTATTCTCTCTCTTTGGGGGGTTGCATCTCCCCTGGGAATTTGGGGAAGGAGGGGCAACCCTGATCTTGCTTGATGCATTGATCGTCATTTGGGGGCCCTTGACCCTGCTTCTCCAACCCCCCATCCTTCCTCTCTCTCTCTCTCGCTCTCTCTTTTAGGGGGTTATTTCTCCACCTGGGAATTTGGGGAGGGGGCACCCCTCATCTTTCCAGGAGGCTGCTTTGGGAAGGGGGGGCTGCAGTGACCCACATTTGGGGACCCTGATCCCCTTTTCCCGCTCCTCCATTTTGTTCTCTGCCTTTACTTTTTGGAGGTTATTTCTCCACCAGAGAATTTGGGGAGGGGGCAACCCAGATTTTGCTTTATGAAGTGCTGGGGCGCAGTGACCCACATTTAGGGACCCTTGCCCCCCCTTTTCTGTTTTTGCTTTTATTCCCCCCCCCCCCATCCTTTCTTTTGTTATCTATTTTTGGGGCTATTTCTCCCTTTGGAGATTTGGGGAGGGGACCCCCCTGATTTTGCCAGAAAGCTGCTTTGGGGAAGGGTTTCTTGGTCTTCAGGGATCTGCATTTGGGGTTCCTTGCCCCCCACTTTTTCTGCTCCCAAATTTTTCCATCCCTGAATGAATTGCAAAGGGAAGCTAGGCTTAATTCTTAATTCTTTTGCCTCTGAAGATGAATTTTTCTAAATCATTTGGGGAGGGGGACAAACTGGACTTTAAACCCCACTCCCTAAAAGTCCCAATGATTTGGGGAAGGGGACCAATGGACTTCCATTCCCAGCCCCAGAAAAAGTTGACTAAACCAGTAGTTCCCAAACTTTGGGCTTCCAGGTGTTTTGGACTTCAACTCCCAGAAGCCCCAGACAGCTTTGGTTAATGGTAAAGAATTCTGGGACCTGAAGTCCAACACAGTTGGAGAAACCAAGTCTGGGAATCATTGTGGCTCTAAATTATTTGGGGAGGGGGCAAACTGGACTTTCATTACAGTTGCCCTCCATCCTCCATTGACCATCCTTTGGTTTCTTGTTGTGCCCAGCCAGGCGTCCCTTTCTCCAGCCCCCCACAGATCGGGTCCATCGGATGTCCACTGAGACCCCCTTCCCGGGCAGCGGCCCCCCGCTCCTCACCTTATGTTCTACGTGGGCCTCTTCTGCGTCAACCTGCTCATCCTCTACTACGCCTTCCTCCTGGAGTACATCGCCCTCAACGTGGGCATCGTCTTCCTCCCCGAGGACATGGACCAGGCCTTGGTGGACCTCGGGGTCCTCTCTGACCCGGCCCTCGGCCTCTATGACCTGGACAGCGAGGTGGACGTACTGGACGGCTACTGGGAGTAAAAGCTGACTGGTCAAGCCAGAGCCGGACCGCCGAGGAGGGCCAGACCCAAATGAGAAGCTAAGGAGAGGACCCAAGTAGTCTCCAAGGAGGAAAACCGGGCATTGGACATCCAGACGTGGCCACAAGGCTGGGCTCCACCTTCGCCAGACCTTGCCGGACTCGAGTTGGGATGGCGGACCCTGGATTTGGAAGGGGCCACAAATGTCCCGCCTGGGCCAGAAATGGATGTCCAACTTGTTGGGTTGGCGGGTGCTTCTCAGGGAACGGGGTGGGTGCCTTTGCGATTCAGGGAAGGGCTTCCTGCAAACTTTGGGAGCAAGATGGACGGATGGATGGACGGACGGAGCATGGAGGGAAGGAGGAGGCCGGCTACCTTGCGTCTCCGTGGAAGAGGAGTGGGCCATGCGCGGGGCGGCCCCTTTCCGGCGTTGATGTAAGTGCTGCTCTCTGGCCAGAGATGGAGAAGGTTCATTTTGACATTTTATTCTTTTAAAAATGGGAATTTTGGGATTGAGGGACACACATTTTTGGTTCAGAGGACATGCCTGGTTCTGATGGGATGATCATTCTGCAATGGTTGGGTCAATGGGGCGGTAGACTCGAAAACGGGTCCCAAGAGGGCATCTACTCAACCCCCTTGCAATCCACTGCTAGGTCCATCCCACCCTACTATCCACTTTTGCAAGAGGGTTTAAAAGAAGAATCACAGATAGAAAGAGGATGGGTCCCCCTCCCCAAAGACCCCTGGTTTCCTTGGGCTATGGGTTCGAGAACCGGAAAGACCCCAGAGGTGTGTTCATATTTCTTATATGTGTGCATGCATTGCTAGTTTATGCACAGTACTGTACAAATGCCTGTGTGTTTATATTTGTTATAGGTATATATGTGTGTGTTGCAGATGTTTGTATACGATTGTATACATGCCTCTGTGTGTGTTTATATTTGTTATAGGTAGATATGTGTCTGTGTGTGTTGCAGATGTTTGTCTGGAATCGTAGGGCTGAGTAATTTTGGATAGATAACTATACTTTCAGCTAGGAAGGGAACTTGGAAGCTCTAATGGCATCAATATCCCGCAAAGCATAACATTCTTGCATCCTTGTATAAAATTAGCAAACGCAGGAGATGCAGGCTTTCAAAACAGAATAAAACCCCAAATCGATCGTTGGGCTTCGGGGAAAGTTTGGTGGGGCTGTCTGCCCAATTGAGAATATTGCAAGCCTAAGGGATAACTGTTTCCTTTGTAAACATTCTCTCTCCTTTTCATTTTAGATTTGCAGGAGGTTGTGACCCATAGGAAAACGCGGCTGAGATTTCCAAGCCAGGAGCGCAATGGGACAAGGCTGGGGCAAAAGGACAAGGCTTTCGAAGCTTGCAAGGTCTCCCCCGAAAAGAGGGCTGCACCGAGGGTCTGAATCTAGCCTCTTCCTCGGCCCTTTTGCCGCTATTATCAGAGGTTTTGCCATGGTTCTGCAGGGATTTTTTAAACACAACGATTCAGGATTTGCTTAGAAGGGCTTCCAAGACGCCTCTCAAAGAGAGTCGGGTCGTTTTTGTTGGATTTAGAAACAAAAAATCACTTGCTTTTTGCAAACTTCCAATTTTGGGTGAGACATTGAGAACATTATTATTATTATTATTATTATTATTATTATTATTATATTTATTAGTATCCCACTCCTTTCCCCCCCAAAAAAGTATAAGAGCTTTCGCACATTGCATTTGTGGGGTTGCTTTTAAGAGGAGGGGGCTTAATCATGGGAAATCATGCATCCATCATTGGACTGCTACTCCCATCATCCCTAGCCAGCACATCAGTATGGCCAGGGGATTATGGGAGTTATTGTCCATAGGGTTATTTGGCACATTGGGTTTGAGTCCAATGAAGATGGAAGGTGGCTGGGTGATCCTGGGAACTGTATTTTGCTGCCAGGACCAATGGAAATGCCAGGATGGAGGACCATGGACGTTGTAGTCTTTTTGGCCAGGGTCCAGATATGAGAATGCCAGGATGGAAGACGCCTGGTTCAAGGTTCATACCTTCATGCCCAAAACACTGACTTGCGCATGGAAAGCTTGCGTATCATTAAAGATGCATTACAGCATGTCATGCTACAGTGCTAGGTTTCCAGCTGCGGGGAATGCCTTGGTTTTGGCAACTGCCGAGACAAGCGATCCTTTTGCATGCCTCCGGAGCAGCTCTGGCTAACTAGCCCACGGCTACTAAACCCACGCTCTTTCTGAAAAAGCGCAATCCCTCTCCAATGGCGGCAATCCGTAGTCGCCATTTTTTAAATGCTAGAGATCAAGTTGCACTTTCCGAATTCTTTTTCTGAGCCCGTCAAGCGCCGGGAGCCTCATTTCGAACCCTCAAAGGAGTTGCCTTTTTAATGCAAAAGGTTATTTTTAAAAACATGAAATAAAATCCAGATTTTGCAGGGAATGTAGTCACTACAGAGAAGAAGTATTTTTGTAGCTTTGAGAAAGGAACCAAGGCCTCGTTCATCGATGCTCAGAGATTATTTTTGGGGGGGTAAAGTGTTTAAACGCAGTTGTTTTGTCAGGGAGAAAAAATGTAAAGCAAAGCAATATGTAAATATCCTATTCCAAATACAACCGTGCAAAGATCCCTTGCGAGGATTGTGTGTTCATTTACAAGCAAATGGCGGCCTGGCGTTTTCGTGCAGCTCAGATCTTTGCGCAACTCTGGAAATTGATTTGGGTTTTGAAAAACCTTCACTTCTGGCTCTGAAAAGCTTTATTTAAAAGGTGCGCTGATGCTCCTCAAGACTGCCGCAAAAAGGGAATTCAAGGCAGCGCTTGCAAAAATCAGGACCGTTTAGTAGAAAGCATGAGAAGAAAGGCACTCTTGCATTAATGTCCTACCTATTGATGGCTAGACGTCTTACACTTTTCCTTTCATGCACTTTAGAAATATGGATCTCTGATGTAGCGCTTTCTGGAGTATCTACATTTTCCTAAAATGGTGCATTTCAGAAATGATGCATCTCCAATGCTTACATTTTCCAAATACGTTTCAGTTCAGAAACATTTGCCTCTCATGCGGATATTTCTGGAAGGTTCACATTTCCCCCACAGATTTTGCAATCCAGAAATATATACTCTTGGTGTAGCTATTTGAGAAATATCTGCATTTTCCTAAACAGTCCAGAAATACTTATTACCCAAAATGTTCCATTCCAGAAGTCATTTTTAAAACCTTGGAAGGACGCTTTTAAAGACATTTTCTTCCTGGGATGCGCACCAGAAACGCCATTCTCTCCAGCCGCAAAGTAGGACGCTTCCAAGAGGATTATCCCAAATGTATCATCTACATTTATTAAAGATTGTATAAAGTGTGCGCTTGGTGTGACCCACGAAGGAAGTGTGTTGGGTCATTGTTTGTAGTTGTGACCCTCTCCTAGGTTTATTCGGCAAAAGCATGCCATTGCTTTCATCTGAGGCTGAGAGAGTGTGACTTGCCCAGAGTCGCCCAGTTGGCTCCCAGGGATTTGAGCACGGATTTGAACCCAGGTCCCTTGGCATCATTACCACCCAATTCTCAACCCATGACACCATGCTTACTATTTTTGTAGGATGTACTACACTCAGATTTAAAAAGGAACCCAACCAAATCCTGCTATATACAAAAATACATATTGATCCTCTCCTGGGGGCCATGTGGAATCAACTGGATCCCATTTACAGATCCATCACTTTGCAGAGTTAATCCCCCCCCCCCGAACCAAACTAAAAAGCATCAGTCCTTTGTCCAACCTGCAATGCGAAACAAGCACCTTCTCAGTCTTTACAGCCTGTTTTCCAGGGGTGCCAATGCAGACATGGCCCTGGATACCTCCTTTAAAGTTTGGACTATACCCCTGGAGCGGATTCCCCGTTGCAGTGGATGCTGAAACTGGCATCACTGGAGCCACCAGCTGGGGCCTTGGTTTCAAAGGTCAGTTGGACTCCATCCAAATCCCAATTTTTCCCCTTCCACCGGTCAGTGCGGCTTGCCTTGCCTTGCTCTAGAGAAGCCTGATGCGAGGGTCCAGCTGCTGCAAGTGGTCCAGGACTCCGTGGGGAATGGCCGGACTCCATAGTCTGGAAGGGATTTGGAGAGGAGAACGGAGCAAAAGGCAATAGAAGAGATTAGCTCTTACAATCGTAGATTCATAGAATAATTGAGGTGGAAGAGACCTCCAAGGGTCATCTGGTCTGACCCCATTTGGCCATGAAGGAAGCTACCCAAGCCCTCCATGGGACTGACTGGCCATCCAGCCTCTGTTTCAAGACCTCCAAGGAAAGAGAGCCCCTCCAAGACCTTTGACCCTCAGTACCCCAATGTCCCCCCTTCGGCCATGTAGGAAATACAGGGCATCCTAGAGTTGGAGGAGACCCCCAAGGGCCATCCAGTCTGAACCATTTGGCCACGAAGGAAGAAGCTGTGGGATGACTTACGCCATGCTTTGAACCCAGGGGCAGCACTTCAAGCTGTCGGTCAGACAGTGCGCTCCTGCTGCGGTTATCTGGTTGCAGTGGATGCTGAAACGAAACCACAGTCCCAGGAGTTAGCAAGCAGAGGCCTTTGGGTCACACTCTCTCAGCCTCTGAACCCATCTTGCCCAGAGATATCCAGTATCACACTTTGGGCACTGCATCACAGGAGTTAAAACAATGCACCACCAGCTTTACTGCAGTGGTTGCAGTAGCCTGAAAAGGTTACTTTGGTTTTTCAACTTCCAGTATCCCCCAGACAGCAGTGGATTCTGGGTGCTGTAGTTCAAAAAGGAATACCACTTGGACCACTCTGAACTGGGTCTGATTTTGGAAGCAAAGCAGGGTTGCCCTGGGTTGTTGGCAGGAAGGGAACCGTCTTGAAACCCTGGCTGATGGGATTGACAATCCAGAGCTAGATGGACCCCTTACAAGTGTCTGACCCAGCATAAGGGCAGTTCTTGTGTTCCTCCGGAGAAGGTCCTGGGTTCAATAATCTGCAGCGGAGTAGGAAGGGAAACCCCAAATTCTGAGTTGCAAATAGTTTCTGCGGCCGAGAGACATGCAGCGTTTCTACTTACTCCAACACTCTCAAGGAGGGCATTTTGGGGAGCATTTCTGCAAGGTGTTCTGCTCCTGCGTCTCCGATGCGGTTATTGTACAAGCTGCAGAAAGAAGAGAAAATTGAAGACAAAGGCTTGAGTTTAGGGACTGAAGTCCCAAGGAAAGGAGAAGGGGCTGGAAGGCGTTCGGTATCAGCACAGTTTTTGGGGAAAGCATCCTGGACCCTTCCGGGCAAAGCCTTTGCCCTTCTTCCTCTCCATTGCAATGTAAGAAAGTGGAACATGGGATTGCCAGTACTCACCTGAGCGTCTTCAAGGAAGGCAATGATGGAAGAGCGGCGGAGAGCCTTTCTGCCCCAAGGTCTGTGATCTTGTTCCGGGATAAGCTGGAACCAAAGGTTGGGATTGTGAGATGGGACTCAGGGGATCTCCTGGGTGTCCTTCAACTGCAGGTCCCATCATTCTCCCAACCGGCAAAGACAATACTGTTGCAGTCCAGCCACATCAGAAGTGTTGCATGGCTGTGACCCAAACTAAGGACATCGATGTCATGGGTGACGCTTTGTAAGATAATGGGATCCACTATCAGCCAGTAAAGTGGAAGTGGATGGGAGTCCATGGTCTTCCTGGTGTCCTTGGACTGCAATTCCTATTATCCCTAGCCAACAAGTCTTGATTTGCTCTAGAAAACTGCATCCTGAAACTGGTGGCGTTTAGAGGCCTGACTTACTTTAACGTTTCCAAGGAGTGCAACCGAGGAAGGACTTTGCACAAACTCAACACTCCTTCGTCCCCGATTTCGTTTTCCTTTGGAGAATCCAAGCTGGAAAATAGCAAAAAATATCAGAGAGTATCAACCCATGATAGGAATTTTCCACCTCCATCGCTGCAAAAAAGTAAACTTTTTGGGCTACAACTCCCAGGGTTTGCAGGACTTTGGGAATTATAGTCCAATGGAGCCATTCCTCCCAATTCTGACGTCACTCCCTGCACTTTTCAGTTTCTCACCAATGTTTGGCAAACTGACCTTTCATGGACTATACAATCCCCAGGGGTCATTCTAGGCATGCTGGGGATTTTGGGAATCGTAGTCCCAAAAGGTAACTTCCCTGAGCTCTGCTTATCACCCCCTTCGCCACTCACTCCAAATGTTGCAGACATGGAAAGGCATCCAGAATCTGGACCAGCTTTTGGAAACCCTTCAAACCAGAGATAGGCCCCATCCTGCAAAGGAAAAGAAGAATGATCATAGACAATTATAACAGAAGAATCAATAGAAAAGCAATCTATTAGCATCTCCTTCTGGGACACACGTTTCCAAGCCCAGCAAGGCTGGGGTCCCAAATAAATCCTCAAAATCTGCATTGTTTCTGCAGTGCAGACGCAGCTTCTCTTCTCTTCTTGAGGCTAAACGTCCCAATTGCCACCTTTGTCTTAAAGGTTCTTTCCACTTGAAACCGTCTCAAGAATAACTTTTTAAACACAATCTCTTACTTACATGAATTCTATTTGTTTGAAGTCTGCAACAGCGGGAATGCGGTGTATTTTGCAACCGTTGGAGTCCGCCTGGCTAAAGAGAAAATAATTGGGGAGGTGGGAAAATGAAATTTTGGGGTGCAGGATGCTTTCTGAAATGGAGACAATTTGACAGTTGGTTTTTGTGGTCAAAAATGCCCCTATTCCCCTGCCAAAACCACAGAAAAAAGCCATTAAATCCAACCATTTTCTGGCTGGAATCATAAAGGACCTTCCATTGGGAGAGACAAGGTGTCCCACCCTCCAAGATGGGTGTGCAATGCCCCTGCTTCCTGATGCCCAACTAAAGCTTCTCCTTGGGGTCAGATACAGAAGACCACAATCATGCACAAACAAAGATAAATGTGACTAATTCCTTGACGTGACCTGGCCATAAGAAGTTCCTGGGCCCTTTTTCGGGTCTTCTGAAATGGAGAATGTCCTTGATTTCAACCTCCAGGGACAGCAAATGGTGCAGACCAGCCTTCCCTTTTGCCCTCCTGCCCCAAACCGAAAGCCTCTGAGATGAATTGGATGGACGGACGTACCTTTGGGCCATTTCTTCCTCCAAATGCACCAGAGCGGAGAGGTCCTCAACGTCCTTCATCGCCTGGGCTTTGAACGGAAGGGTGATAAATTTCTCCATGGCCGATCGTAGCTGTTCTTCTTGCTTGGTTTCCCAAAGGTGCTTCCAGAGGTCAATGGCGTGGCTGAGGGAGGCCCTGGAAAAGACGGACGTGGCTTCAGTGGGTGGACGGGTCCATGGACGGATGGACGGACAGACGGACGAATAGAGAGCCCACCCACACCGTCCTGCATGGGACCTCTCAGGATATCTGCCTGCCTGAGGACAGAAATGCCATTCAACCATGCTCCAATCTCTTACAGAATGGACCTCCCTATGTGGCTGGTTCCTGATAAGTAGGTTGGGAAATGGAGGTACAGTTGTGTCCAAAGTGTCCCAGTTGTGATTAATCAATTGCAAACACCAAACAGTTACCCTACATTTATCCATCTGTAACTGTTTTGGATTCATGGTTGCTTTTTTAGGATGTCATACAGAAGATGGCAATAGATTGCTTTCTTGCAGCTCCAGAGACCAAGATGCACCAGTTGGTGCAAATTACAAGAAATGAGATTCCACCTAAATGTTAGGAAGAACGTCTTGACTGTAAGAGCTGTTTGAGAGAAGAACATGGACAGCTTCAGATGGTGGTGGGCTCTCCTCCTTTAAAGAGAGGTTGGATGGGCGTCTTTCAGGAATGCTTTAGTTGTGTATTCCTGCATGGCAGACAGGGGTTAGACTAGGTGACCCTTGGGGTCCCTTTGGCTCTAAGGTCCTATGAGTCTCAGTCTGATCCTGGCCCAGACCCTACTGCCTAGAAAACATGAACACCAACCAACCTGAAGGCTGACACATTCTTCATGACCACCAGCTGCCTGAGCCCTTCCGAATCAATGGAGCTCCCTCTGAAGTCTAACGTTGTCTCCTTTGCAGATCTTTTTAGGACAGAGCTTAGGACATGGATGTCAGACGGGGCGAGAGAGAAGCCCATGAAAGAGAGGTTGGACCTGAGCTCAAGCGCCAAATGCTGCAAGAGATACGTGTCTTCTGTTTCATGGACACAATGGAACAGTTGCAGAAGTCTTCCTGGGCTGAAATCCCTGATTGGGAGTCTCCGGATGTATTTGGAGAGGCTTTTCTTCTTCTTGGCAACCATCTTCTCCACGTCCTGCTCCCCTTCTTCTCCAAAAAGTAGAGGAGAGAGGAGATTGTCCTCTAAGAAGAGTAAGCCAGATAAGAAACGAGGCACCAAGTCCAAAGAGGAGGAGGAAGAGAGAGACTTCTTCGCCTTGGAGAGCAAGCAAAGGTGTTGGGTCAGTTTTTTGTCCTTGATCTCTTTGGCCAGGACCAAATGCAAGGCCAGCAAGAAATTTTGGACAACGGAATTGGGAAACGCAAACCTGCCACATTCCTCCGTTTCGTTGCTGGAGTTTTCTGGGAACAGTAAAGGAACCACTAACCCATAGTCCAAAGCAAACTCTTTCACTTCCCCAGAAGAGAAATGGGAGCTTGTGAAGACTTTTTGGTGGTTTTGCAAGACATCCCAAGCCATCTGGCCTAAGGTGGCAAGGTGACGCTTTGGATGGACTTTGTTCTCAGTTGCGTGGGCCATTTTTTGAAGCAAGGACTTCACAAAAAGGCTAGTAAGTGTGGAAGGCAATTCTATGCCTTCCGTTTGGAAGACCGACTCGCAAATGAACCGACACAAATCAGGACGGTGACAATGGCTGAACAGGTAAGGGGACTTCTGGATCAGAGTCGCTGCCCCATCGCAAGTTGGGAGGCCTTCAAAATATTGGGCAATGTACATTTTGGCTTGCTGCATGGAGAATCCTGTCAGCTCCAGGATCTTGTCCGCTTTAGGTAGACATTGGTGCAGCTTGCCTTTGGGTCGGGCCATGAGTAGCAGTGTGCAACCGTTGAGTAACTTCTTCTGGAAGAGACTGGCCAAAGTGGCTCCGGTGCCACAAGGATCCCACCGGGGCGAGCGCTCCGGACAGGGCTTGGTGAAGCTGTCATGGTCCTTCAGCTCTTCGAAACCGTCGAAAATGAGGAGGACTTTTTCTGGGTTGTGGAGGACATACTTATAGACTTCGTTGAGTTCCTCTTGAGACAATGCAGAATGCTCAAAGAGGAGGCTCTTGAGGTTTTGGTGGCTCCCAGTATTCAGATGCCCACAATCGAATCGGAAGACAAAGTCATATTTGGGCCACTGGCCCTCGGACCACTCCAGGCAAATCTTTTGGGCCAAGAGGGATTTCCCCATCCCAGCCTCCCCCAGGAGGACAATGGTTTTGGTGCTGGGGTCATTCCTCCCGGGGGTCTGGAAGAGGTGCCTTCTCTCCACCGGGGTCCTTGACTTCTCCTCTGGGTCAGTGCTCCTCCTGCCTTTGTCCTCCGAGGGAAACTCTGCCAGGTTGCACTCCAGGTAAAGGTGGTCCAAGGGGGCTTCTCCCTCCATCTTCCCAAAATGGCAACTGTCCCGGAAATGGCTCTTCAGCTCTGTGCAGAAAGCATCCACTGACTCTGGAGGAGAGAAAAAAGAAAGGGGATAATAATAATATTTAAGAAGAGGAGGAAGGAGGGAGGGAGGGAGGGAACCATGGGTCAAAAAGTGGAAAGAGGATACTCCAAAAGACTTTCTCTCATTGGAAGAGCATATGTATATATTAATGCTTTTAAAAAATCCCTCCTTTCCTCTGCAGCTGGCATGCGTGGTTGCTTTTCCTCATCCCCATTCCATTTTTATGGTGTGGTGTGGATAGATTGACCCCTATTAGCTTGGAGCCAGGATCCCCGAGAGGCGGCCTCCTGCTTCTCCCCTCTGTCCCTGTCCTGAGTTCGAGTCCTCTGCAGGCAAGGTGTCCCAAGACCCCAAGAGACCCTCTGGCTTAGAGCCGGGATGAGGATGAGGATGCAACTCACCTGGCCTTTTCTGAATTTGCTCAGAAGGGACTGGGGGGCTCTTATCAGGTCCTGTCTCAGTCTTGCCTTCTTTGCCTGGGAATAAAAACAAGTGGGAAAGGCAGGAAAGCTGACATCCCAAAATCATCCCAAATACTGGGGAGTGGGGTGCATGTGATGGGGAGGCTGCAGTCTGGCACAACCTGCTTCAGGATGGAGACCTGGTCCATTCATTTTGGGGGCTCCAGTTTCACCTCCTGTGTCATTGCAGCACTGAGCCACTGGAGGGCAGCACCAGCACAAAAACCAGAAACCAACCCCAGGACTTTTTGCTTCTGGATTAAACCTGAGCAAAAGTCTTGCAAAGCCAAAATGCAAGTCTAATATGCTTTTGGGTTGCCATGATTCTCCTCCACAAAACAGGGACACAAGTATTGACACCCTACCTCCCCCCCCAAAAAACCACACACACACACACACACCACATTTTGATACTGGCAATGGCAAACCCCCTCTGAAGAAACGTGAGAAGAAAACCCCATGATAGGGTCGCCGTAAGTTGGAAATGACTTGAAAGCACACAACAACAAGATGTCTAAGAATCACAGTACTCACCTGGACAGCCCTCTTTGGTGGTATCCTCAGGTCTGGCCAGCCAATGCGTTTGCTGGACGAGAGGTTCAAAGGTCAAAATCACCTGGATATCCTTTGGGTTGAGAAGGTAATACTCCAGGTGAGGACTTGCTGAAGGCTCTGGAAATGAAATTGCAATTCAGAGAGAGTGAGACGCAGACAGACGGAAAGTCTTCAGCAGATCTCTGTCTAAGACCCAAACAGAAGGAAAGAGGCTCTGGGTACGGCAGTTTTGCAGAGAAACACAGGTTAATTTTGCAGAGAAACATATGGCCAAATTAATTGCAATCAATGTGGTTTTTAGTTAGAACACAAACTTCTTCGTTGCTACTTCATGGTTGTCAACCCTGTGTCTTAGGAATCTCAACCATCCCTTATTTCAAATTTGGAAAGCCGGGGGACCCCATTTCACTCCAGAGCCAAACTTAAACCTGCAAAACTGGAAATGATCCAGTGGCGTTTTGTTGAACCTGCTTCTCGGCCAAAGCAATGCTCCCCAGACCCATGGCATGCTTTGCCTTGCCTACCCAAAATCTTTGGGGTCCTCCCTGCCAGGCCAACGGTGGTCACCGAAAACTGGAGGTGGAAATTGGGCTGGTCAGCAACGGGGCAGCATCCGTTCAGAGGGACGTTGGCGGAGGGGTCATTGAGGACACAAACAGCCGGGGAGTGCGCTGCGGGAGACAGAGAAGAACCACAAAAATAGAAGAGTCATTAAAGAAGGGTTGCGGGTTTACTGTGCAACATTTTGTGGTGTGATTTTACTTATGTCTTGTGTATGCTTTTATTGGTATGTTTTTTAATTTCTGCAAGGTACTTGGAATCCCACTTTGGGATTTGAGAGGAAGGGAGGTTCATAGATGGACAGATGGATAGACAGACAGATAGACAGGCAGATGGCTAGGATGGATGGATGGATGGATAGATAGGTGACAGGATGATAGAATGGATGGACAGGTGGATATGATGGCTAGGGTTGATAGATAGATGACAGGACAAATAGATGCATGGATGGATGGATAGATAGGATGGGTAGGATGGAGAGAGAGAAAGAGTGATGATAGGATGGGTAGATGGATAGATACTGTTCTTGCAACGACTAATGCAACTGGCAACTCACCCACTTTCCGGCGCTTGGGTTCCAGGGCCTCAGAGCAGCTGCCTGCAGGTAGAAAAGAAGCCAGATGAAGGCCATCCCACTTTTCCAGCTGCTTCTAAAATGTCCCAGTTCCTCTCTTTTCCCCCCTTTGGTCCTCCGCTCACTTCAGCTGCTGCAAACTGAGTTCAAAATGCAAAAGTGGTTTGCACTGAATTGACTCAGAGGGAGCAGAGGAAGGGGCACAATCTTGCCCTTCCCAAGTGGCTTGGGCAAAAGCAAACTGCTGCATCCTCTCCTAGTTTGTACGTTCTTCTTCACTGATAACTTTCCCAATCCTGACCATGCTCTGATGTTGTTTGGCCAGATGTGTCCTGGTTTTTAATCTGGGAAATGTTGGAGAGGTTCTGCTGAGCATCGGTCAAGGCCCTTTTCCCCAGTCTTCCTCTTGGCTTTTTTGGACTTACGCCTCTTCTTTCCTTCGAGGCAGCTCTCTCTGGGGCTTTCGGCAAAGTCTTCTTCTGAAACCAGGCTTCCTGTCAGGTTGCATTTAAGGAAGGAAATTAACAGCTTGCTATCAAGGCTTGGTTAAAGCAAGGATTTGCAAAGAGACAGATAAGTGTGATTTGAGTTTTGGAAAGGTTGCAACAAGGGATGGGTAGGAGGCTTACCGAAAACCTCTTCCACTGGTTTCTCTTGATGGTCTTTGAGTAAGTATTCGGCCAATGCAGCTAAAGAAAAAAAGAGCGGACAGATGACATCGGGGAGCTGTATTATTATTATTATTATTATTATTATTATTATTATTATTATTATAATATCTTAAAGTCATTTCTGACTTATGGCAACCCTAAGGCAAGCCTATCGTGGGGTTTTCTTGGCAAGATTTGTTCATAAGGGGCTTGCCGTGGCCATCCTTTGAGGCTGAGAGAGTGTGACTTCTTACTCAAGGGTTGCCCATTGGTTTGCATGGCCAAGTAGGGATTCGAACCCAGATCTCCAAAAGTCATGATAGGGTCGCTTTAGGGTTGCCATAAAATGACTTCAAGGCGCACAATAATGACAGCAACTGCTTTGGCCGTCGCCTTCAAAGAACTTGGTTGGAAGCTAGCTTTAAAACAAATAACCCAATAAAAGCCTAAGCAGGACAAACAACCGTGCAAAAAAGTGTATTCCTGCCATTTATTCTCTCATTCCCAGGATCCGAATGACCTACCAATCTTATCGTAAGCCTCTTCTTCACCTTCTGCCATGGAAAGGACATCTGCGTCATTCAGCGTATCAATAGAAGGACCTATAGGACAACAACAATGAATTAATGGGGTTGTCATAAATCGACAGGTAATTTGTGAAGGTATGTACACAAACACACGCAGAGGAGAAAGCAAGAAAAATAGGGGTTTTTCGGTTACGGACCTGTATGAAACTCGGCCACTTCTTCCACCTCCTGAGAAAGGACCCAGTCGTCCAGTTCGCTTTGCAGCAGCTCCAGGTAGCTCTTCCCCAGCAAAGGACCCAGGTCCATTTCGGCTCCTGAAATAAAACATTAGGATTAAAATCAGGCACGTGGGTTTGTGCAAGTCTGTCCATCCTAAATGCACTCTGCAAGGCTAAAATGTACCTCCATATATCCACAGATTAGATAGATAGACAGACAGACAGACAGACAGACAGACAGACAGACAGACAGACAGATGATGGAGGGATAGAGAAATGGATGGATGGATGGATGGATGGATGGATGGATAGATGATAGGATGGACAGATGATAGGATAGATAGAGAGATAGACAAACAAATAGATTCCCCACCATGGCAAAAAGTTTCTTTTGGGATGCCATCTGAGTTACTCATGACTTTTGCCAGGAAGGCGAAGGGTGTGAAGGAGATGAACTTGATTCAAAGCCTCTGTTGAGCTGAAGGCAGTGGTTTTTCTTGCTTGGCGGCTGGATTATTATTGTTATTATTATTACTGTCTCATTTAGAGAGACATGCGGATTATGGGCTCCCTCTCAGCCGCAACTGAACAAACGGGTATCAGGTGGATTGAGAACAACGAAGGGTTTTGCATTCCTCTAATATTCTTCCTTCTTTGGTTGCCAACACAAAAGGCACTTGGGGTATTTGCAAGCCATGGACGGTTGAATCTGCGGATAAGGAATCCGTGGACACAGAGGGCCGGCTGCAAATACGTTGCAGCAACATATTGATTAATTCACACAACTCACTGAAAGATGCAGCAATCCTAGCTGAGATGGAGATTTGCACCCAGCTCTTTCTTTTTTGCCTGGAGCTATGATGCCCAATAAAACTGGAGAATTGCACCCTTGTCTCCCATTTGGAGAAGACTCACAAGAATTGGAAATTTGGGCCCGGGTCCCGAGAAGAGACTAATGCAAAGCAGCACCAGAAGGTCCAGCCTTACTTTCATAACAAATGTTGCAGACGTTAAACCACAGATTCTGTGATTCCCACGCAAAAGAGGAATTGAAATTCTTTGCTATCTATCTTTGCTATGTATATATGTATGTACATATGTATGTATTGGTATTGTGTGCTATAGATCATGTTCTGAATTATTGAAGAGATCAAAACAGGATGCTTTTGAGTTTAGTTAACAAAAAGGAGTCAGAATGGCAGTGTCCTAGGAAAGACAAAGAGGTGGAAATGGTTTTGTGTTGTGTTGCAACCAGAACCCACAACGGTAGATTTGGGCTTGAAAGGGATATGACTCTGGTTCTATAACCTCCCTGCAGCTCAGAAGAAAGATTGCTTTCATGTGGCAGGGAGTTCCAGAGGCATCGTGCTTCAGAAAGATCAACTAAACATTACGAAGAAGTTGTTAGGGTAAGAACTGTCTGAGAGTGGGTTATGATGCCTTGGAGGTTGGTGGGCTCTCCATCTTTCAGCAAAGCTTGCATGGGCATCTTTCAGGGGTGCTTTGGTTGGGTATTCCTGCATGGCAGAATAGGGTTGCATTGCATGGCCCTTGGGGTTACTTCCAACTCTGTGATTCGATCCCATCCCCAACAAAAGAGTTCAGCAGACACCATGAAAGCAGAAGTTTGTGGCTTCCATATCAGCGGAGGTCCCAGATCCACCCCAGAATCTCTTTCGGGCTCAGCACTTTGGGCAGCTCTAATTCCCAAATTGCAAGTCCTGCCCAGGGCCTTTGTATGTACAGTTCGTCCTCCACCTTTGCAGCTTTGACTTTGGAGGATATGGACAAAGAAAAGCTTTTAAAAAACCCCAACAACCCACCTAAAGATAAATGCACGCTTTTTAACGATGCTCAAAACGGAGGAGGTTTTGGACCTGCTCCTGGAGAGAAGGCTGAAATGGAGGGCAGGTCCTGGAAAAGGAGGACGCTTGATTGCTCCGCTTTGTGGCTTTAAAGATAGGGATGGTGACTCACTCGGTACGAAAGCCACAAAAACCACCGAGGTCTTTTGCAACAAGATGGTGCTTGGATTACGGTGCTTTTGTGTGTTTTTGGTGAGCGGAGAATCAGGGAGAGACGGCTTTATGAAAACCCTCCAAAACCCACCAGTTTGGAGCCTCCTAAAAGGATGAACCACCAACATCAATAAGAGAAACAAACCCTTTTGTGTCTCCAGACCGTCTTGAATTTTCTTGTATTTTCTCTGAAGAAGAAAATACAATTTTCTGCACTAAAAGCTCAATTTTGTGTTTGGTTTTGCAAGACAAAGTCCCCAACAGTGAAGTTAAGACAAAGGGGGATTGCAGTGAATATATGTGATGACAAGAGCCAGCCTGGTGCAGTGGTTTGACTCTGGGAGGCCAGGGTTCGAATCCATGCAAACCCATTGGGCAAGGCACACTCTCTCAGGAAGCAATAGCAGACCCACTCTGGGAAAAATGTCCAAGGAAACAGGGCAGCAACGGTGGAGTGGCGATAAATAGAGAGGAAGTGCCTGGCGAGCCGGCCAACGATAAACTCCAAAGCAAAGGTAGGAATCATGGCTTTCAGGAAACAGTGGCTGAATAAAAGCAAAGGAGGGGACTGTCCCTTGGAAGAAGGGCAAGGAGCAGGTGGCAGGGATGGAAAACAGAAGGAAAAAGGAGTGTAAAGGCAGAAAGAGAACTGACCTTGGAGAGGATGTTCAGGTCGTCCCTTTGGCAAAATCTGCTGGATGCAAAGCTCAAGGTGAGAAGCCATGATGGATGCCCAAGAAGAAGAAGAAGTCTCACCTCAAAAGAGTTACTAAAAGAGTGTGTTTTCTTTGCTAAGGCTGAATGGGTGAAGAGACGGAGTGCTGCTGGCGCTGACCGTAAGCCTCTGTCCTGGGGAATCCCAGAAAGAGGGTGAACTGGAAATTCCCTTTGTTTTCTTCTACTGCAACTGGCATTATCTCCAGTCCTGATGGGAAATTTGACCACAGACCTGGGCTCTCTGCCACCTTTCCTCCCTCAGCTCTCAGTTTTTACAAAGGTTTCCCACCTGATGAAGAAGCTGCTGGAGTTTGCAACTCCCAAAACGTGGCACAGCGCCAGTCCTTTGCACATTGCAAATCAGTGGGAGGGAAAAATGCACCTGTCAGGTCCTTTTTTTTGGGGGGGGGGGGTTAATGGGGAGAAAAGACCAATGGGCCACCCATGAGTGAGCGGCAAGGGACCCACAACCCAGGAGAAAAAGGACAGTATTGGCACAATGTCTGGCTTACTTACCTTACGAAGGGTGCTCCAAGCAGCTCATGAGGGCAGAAGTGAAAACAGGCAATGGTGCCCAGTGTGCCTTTCACTTTCTGTTTTATTCTTATCTGGGTCTGGATTTAACCCCACCTAGGCCCTCATGGAAAAAGAAATGAGAGCACGCTGTAGACCTTTGGAGCATTCGCACATTGCTATGCGCCCTTTTGGGATGCTCAAAATTGATCTCCAATGGATCGGGAAACAGCCCCGTAACTGCGATATGGGAAAAGGGATGCTGCGGAGAGGACCACAAGGGATGGAGGCGCCAAAATGTGGCCTTAGCGTTCATGCACAGAACAGTTGTGCATGCATGTGCAATAAAGATAAAGATGTGCATATGTGTGCAATAAAGATATGCATGATGTGCCATAAAGATAAAGATGTGCCATAAAGATAAAGATGTGGATGCATGTGCAATTACCAATGCATACACTTTGGAGGGTTCCAGTACAGGAACTGGATCCAGTTTTAGGACTTCCAGCCATTCCAGCTCAAAAAAAGCTGTGTGTGTGCAGCATATGTAGAGGACTTTACATTTTGACTGCAAATCCCAGCATCCTTGCAGCTATGCTGGGCAGAGTATCCTGGGTGTTGTAGTCCCCAAATACACCACTTTCCCCAAGGTCTGATGGACACAATATAGCCCCCTTTGCATCCTCTTTTGATTAAGAACCAGTCAGTGGTTCCTAAACCTTAGTCCTCCAGATGTTTTGGACTTCATCTCCCCAAATTCCTGACCATTCGCTTCCTCGCAGGGTGGCCTTTGGAGGGCTTTAAACATGGCCACCTGTTAGGAATGCTTTAGGGGTGCATTCCTGCATGGCGGATTGGGGTTGGACTATATGGCCCTTGGGGTCCCATCCAGTATAAGCTTCTGTTTAAGGATACTGCAATTCACCCTATTATTTTTGACCCCAAAGAGTTTGGGGGCATAAACGGAGGCTCATTGCCATACACTGAGAAGCGACAGTCAGAGAGTTTGGATGCAACAATAAGAAGGCAATAATGCAAACGCTGAGCGTGCAAAGCGATCGCATTACGCACTGCAAGCTTACCACTCCGGCGTCTGCTCCGAGGCGACGCTTCTCTCGTTGCGTCTTCTGGGCAGCGGCCCAAAATCTCCAAAAGGCAGGTTGGGGAGGAGGCAGGATTCAAACCCAGGGCCCATTTTTCCACCAGGATCAAGGCCACCTTCCTTGCCAGATCTTCCCTGTCTCTTTCGCGCAGCAAAGTCTGGAAGTATTCCTTGGAGACGGTGCCTTCTCCCAAAATGAGGTTCAGCAATGCTTCCAGCTGAGTATCTGGTGCTTTGGAGAGGATTTCGTGGAGTCTGGGGAAAATCTCCTGGAAAAGGTTCATCTTGGCCAGGATTTATGATTTATGAGATTTCATTTTTATGCCCCCTTTCCTCCCAGAAAGGGACCCAAAGCGGCTCACAGGATCAAAAACTTGCCACCAAGAAAATGTAAAAGCAATTAAAACAGTGTAAAAGCAACTTTAAAAGTTAAAGCATGAGTGAACGCTGTGATTTCTCTGGGATTCTTGAATGCATTTGGATGCATCTCTCTCTATATATAAGGCCTCAAGCAGCCCAAAAAGATGAAATGAAAGATGTTTTTTTTGCAAAGGGGTTTCGGGAGTCATGTGTGCGATTTCCTCATTTAACTGCACTTATGAATACTGCTTGTTCCAAATAACTCCAGCCACATTTTTCTCCATTATTTTTGGTAATGTTAACTGCAGAAAAAATAAAGATTCGGTGTCCCTCGCAAGGTTAGATTTTGGTTGGTCTAATAAAGATAACACTGTTTGGGGGATTTTCGATGCTATCATACCTTGCTATATTGCCAACATAGGTCCAAAACGCACTGCAGAAATAATCCAGATTGAGACCGCTTTAAATCTTGGAGGATTATGGATGCTGTGGTCCAAAAAAGAGAGGCATTTTCCTCTGATTTCTTGCTTTCTCTCTCTTGAAAGCGACAAGAGATTCTCTTATGCTTTTGGTATCTGAAATGGTTTGTTATCTGGATGCAACCCTGTTAAGGAGGAATGAATAAATTTACGTTAAAATGAGAGGGTGCTTTAATCTTCTATTATAAACTATAAACTATTACCAACTTTAAAAAGCAATCCAAGCTCTTGACCAGAATAATCAGGACCTTGGATTTCATTTATCATTTGCACTACAATGCATTTTCAGCTTCCAGGGAAACTATGGTCCAATCCACACTGCAGAAGTAATCCAGTTTGAGACCACTTTATAACTCAGTGTTAGGGAATCCTGGGAATTGCAGTTCATTGTGGCACTAGAGCTGTCTGAGAGAATGCTAAATGTCTTGCAGAACTACAACTCCCAAGATTCCCCAGCACTGAAGCAGGGCACTTAAAGCAGTCTCAATCTGGATTATTTCTGCAGTGCGTTTTGGACCTACGTCGGCAATATAGCAAGGTACGATAGCATCCAAAATCCCCCAAACAGTGCTATGTTTATTAGACCAACCAAAATGCACAAATATATATTTTTTGCAGACTTTCAAAGCTCCAGCAAAGTTTTGAAATGTGGTGCCTTCCCAAACT